>NC_135667.1:17494819-17809291 GCF_964188315.1 Podarcis muralis
GAAAGGTCAAGGCTTTCTTGCCCCCTTTCTCCCCTGTGGATTGAACTGGGGAAATGTATATCCTGGCCCAGTTCTGCCAGATCGCTTTCTTTGGACCTGCACACAAAAGGGAAGAGGGACTTGGTTTCTCTGCCACCTCTTTCCTGGCACCAGGGCTTGGAAAAGTGCCCCTGCAAACGTAACTAGTTGGTGCTCCAGCCGAGGTGTGAAGTGGAAAGCGAGTTGCTGCTTTGCTCTCCGTGGGGAGAGGCAGCTCAGCTTGCCTTCCCCTTTCAGCCAGAGATTTGCTGGGAAATATGTTAAAAAATTATAACGGGACATGATATCTGGGTAAACACATGCTAATAGAGTTCTTTTTTAAAAGAAAGAAAAGTCATTTTGCATCATCAGCATTTGAAGGAAGGAAGAGAGAGGGCTGATAAGGTCTGGGTGGAACTGGGGCTTTTGCTGCAGAAGCCTCTCATAAACTTGACTTCCAAAGTTCCCGACACCCCTTTGGTTAGCCTGGCGCTGTGTGGACAGTGTGTGACTTCCCCTGTGGCCATTCCGCCAGGTGATGGAGACCAAGAAGAAGCTGGAGGACGATGCTGGGGTAGCCGAAGCAATAGAGGAGGCTCGGCGCCGGGCAGCCAAGGACCTGGAGGCTCTCTCCTTGCGCTATGAGGAGCGGGTCCAGGCCTGCGACAAGCTGGAGAAAGGACGGACCCGGCTGCAGCAGGAGCTGGATGATGTCACCGTCGCCCTGGACCAGCAGCGCCAGGTGGTCTCCGCCCTCGAGAAGAAGCAGAAGAAATTCGACCAGGTGAGGCCTATGTTCCCCCCATCAGGTCTTTCTGCCAATTAGTTGTTCTGCAGTTTGCCCCTCAGTCACTTCAATTGACTATATACTGCTTCCCGACCGGGGAAATAGATGTCACTTTCCCTGCACACAAACACCCCCTGTTCTAATTCAGTTCTAAAATGGCTTTGTGTACCTGAAAAGCAGTGTCTCAAAAACTACACCCACGACAAGTCTTTCTTTGGCTCAGAAAAACCGTGAACTTAAATGGGTTTTTCACCTGTGATTTGGAGCTATTCCCCTCACAATGGGATCTCTTTATTCCTGTCATTTTGGATACCATTTCCCCCCACCTTCCCGTCTTTATCTTAAAGGTAACCTGCATTCCTTCATATCTCTCCTCTCTCTCTCTCTCTCTCTCTCTCTCTCTCTCTCTCTCTGCTGCGTCTGGCATCCCCAAAAACCCTGTGAACCCAATTCTCCGCTCCCCAGTCAAGGACAGCTTGGTCACTGTTTATACTGAGGCCTTTTTGTATCATTGACAGATGCTGGCTGAGGAAAAGCTGATCTCTGCCCGCTACGCTGAGGAAAGGGACCGAGCGGAAGCAGACTCCCGGGAGAAGGAGACCAAGGTGCTCTCGCTGAGTCGCGCCCTGGAGGAGGCTCTGGAGACACGGGAGGAGCTAGAGAGGCAGAACAAGCAGCTGCGGGCAGAAATGGACGACCTGGTCAGCTCGAAGGACGACGTCGGCAAGAACGTAAGGGAGCCCGGACACCTGGGTCCACTGGAAGGGAAGAGGGGGTGACAGTAGGGCAGAAATGTGTTGAGAGGTCTGGCTCTCATTCTCTGAAGAAGGAGGCAGGAAGTAAAGTTTTTTCAGGCTGCCACTTCCTTTAAAACAAATTCTTCTCTCCCCACCCCTCCCTTGCAACAGCAAGACCCACAATTTTTTTATTTTTATTTTTAATGGAACCTTCAGATTTCTAAGACTCCAGCACAGTCACGAGTTTGGGAAACTCTGCGGCATATGGGATGTCATGCAAACTTACGGATACTTTGGCAGGAAGCCAGCCTTTCCACTACAATCCCCTCGGTGTGATCACGACACTCCACCCCTTACATCAGGAGTGTGGGACATGTGGCCCTCCACATGTTGGAGGACTCAAACACTCTTCAGCCCCAGCAAGCGTGGTCAATAACCAGGGTTGTTGGAAACTGTAGCCCAGTAATGTTTGTAGGGCCACCGGCCTCCCCGTTCCTCCTGCTTTTCTCCCCTAACACCCCACTCCCACTTCTTCCCATCAGGTGCACGAGTTGGAGCGTTCGAAGCGGGCCCTGGAGCAACAGGTGCAGGAAATGCGAGCCCACCTGGAGGAGCTGGAAGATGAGCTTCAGGCCACGGAGGACGGGAAGCTCCGCCTGGAGGTCAACATGCAGGCCCTGAAGGCCCAGCACGAGAGGGAGCTGCAGAACCGCGACGATGCCAACGACGACAAGAAGAAGCTGCTTGGGAAACAGGTGGGGAGGGAGGCTGGGGAGGCTCAGTCCCCGTCAGCCTTTGCCCAAGTGTGTGCGTGCGTGTGCCTAGAACAAAGGGTGTCAAGAATAGTGGCGAAAGGGCCCATATTTGCATAAGAGGACCAGTGTGGTGCCCCAGTTAGAGGGTGGCAGACTTTGATGGATGGGTGCAAGTCGTAACCCGAATGATCTCTCACAAGGCGGTCGTGAGGCTTCATGGGAGGTGGGTGGGCAAGGTTGGATTAACCATGAAGCAAAAGAAGCATGGGCTTAGGGCATCAACAGAAGGGGGGTGGCACCACAGAATTTTTTCCGTTGCCAGATTTTTAACATTCAAGGTCACAAATCTCTCGGCTGAGCGTTCATTTTCTCAGTTGAAGTATGTTAAAAATCCCAACAGAACAGCGACGCAACAATATGGATGCCTTATCTGTGCTAAGCAGAGAGGCAGATGTTTCTCCTCTTGACGTTTTCTTGCTGCTGCGTCCCCAGGTGCGGGAGTTGGAGGCTGAACTGGACGCAGAGAGGAAGCAACGGGCCCAAGCGCTTGCAGGCCGGAAGAAGCTGGAGCTTGATCTTCAGGAGGCGCTGGCACAGCTGGATGCGGCCAACAAGGGACGGGACGAAGCAGGGAAGCAGCTGCGAAAATTGCAGGTGTGTGTGTGAGAGAGGGGGGGGGAGGGAGAGAGAGAAGGGTTGTAGGGTTGTAGGGAGACACTGTGTCATTTTTATTTTGTAAAAAAATATCCTTACTGTATTTTCAAAACTTAAGACGAGCGACAAAAGCAGCTAACAAATGTTTCTCCGCAACCAATGCAGCCAAAACAATGCACATATATAAGAAGGTACATGAAAACTGGTCTGGTAAATCTCTCCACGGATAGCTATTATAAAATGCAACACCACTATTGCATTGTCTCCTGTATTGGGGATTTTGATTATTCCAATCAATATTTACATCATAAGGGAGGTGTGAAACTTTTTAAATAGTAGCTGCTTGTTTAGAGATAGCTGGATGTTGGCGTTTCGCAGTAAGCGTATCTCTTGATTCTTGATACACTTGATTCTGGACAGTCACTCTGGAAGAAATACTGAAATGCCAAGTCTGAGTGGCCAGGGGTAAAACAAACGCATTATCTTTTTATGTCACTTTTATATATGCGGCGTGAGGGCCATATGAGATGCTCCCTGATTGTATTATTTAGACAGTGCCCTCGATGCGCAATCTACACGAACATACAAAGACAGGGTCCTGCTACAAGGATCTTTCAGTCTAAAAATTCAGCACACAGGAGATGACTGAGAAAGCAGTGGAGGGTGGGATAAAGGGGGGGAAGGCTGTGTGACTTATTTCAACAACCGCTCCTTAGGTTTGCCCTACAGGTAGGGTAAGGGTACCCAACATGGGAGTCCTCTGGATGTTGTTGGACTTGCAACTCCCATCAGCCCCGGCCAGCATGACCAGTGGGCCAGAGGCATTGTGGGCATTGTAGTCCAGCTACAACAAGAAGGGCCATAGCTTCCCCTACAGTAGGCCGGGTATGGGGACTAGGGCATTGCCATACAGTCACTTGCCTGGGAGGGCGGGTGTAGGTTTGTATGTGTGTGTAATTCCTCAGCCACCCTTACGTTCTTGGCATAAGGAGTCAAGCTTCTGCTGTTTTTAAGCATCTTTTCCCTCCCAATTCCAGGCCCAGATGAAGGAGCTCTGGCGGGAAGTGGAGGAGGCCCGTGCAGCCCGCGAAGAGATCTTCATTCAGTCCCGCGAGAGCGAGAAGAAGCTGAAGAATCTGGAGGCGGAGTTGCTGCAGCTGCAGGAGGTGAGGGGTGAAGCTCCATGGAGCCTCCTGGAGAGGCAGCGGTGGTTGGTGGCGGGCAGATCAATTGCAGACACCCTTCCATTTTGCTGCCAGCTTGAGCCCATCTTGAGCCAGCGGAGTGGAGTCCCCAAGGCAGTTGGATCGTGCCTCGCAATCCTCCTTCTGGCAACTCCACAGCCAATCTGGTGCCAAACATATTGCTCTCCTTTCCTTTGGACCACATCAATGGGACCGGGGGGTGGGGCTTGTCGACCTCCATATACAATGCCTAGGCTTGCTGCCCTGCAAATGCAGCAAAAACAATATGGGAGGCAGCAGTTAGGAGTTGGAAACTCAACATGATGGGCGTAAGGAGAGATCATCGGGTCTCACTGGTCAGCTACTGCCCGCTTTAAGCCAGGCAAACCCCGGTAAATAAACTGCTGACCCGCCACTGTCCGCCTGCTTCAATGGGGTTTGGACAAGCACTCGGCAAGCAGGCCGAACTTCTGCTCCAAGCCGATAGGTCTCTACAGCCACAGCTGTAGTTTGACTTCAGCCAACAGGTTGACCCCCAAAGGCGCACTCCTCCATTGTCTCCCCAGACAGACGGATGCTAACCAAACCAATGTAGTAAACAGGGGGTTGAAAGTAGGACACCTGAGACCTGGATTCAAATCCTCCCCAGCCATGAAGCTCACTGAATGACATTGGGCAAGTCATCTCTTTATACTGGGGTTGCAAGGGCTCTTAAATTGATAAAAGTGCCAGGAGTGTCGGCACAGAATGGCTGCCATTCCTCTGCACCACTGAGAATGTGTGTGTGTCTGTCTATAGCAATCTATTTTCAAAACACACACACACACACACATACAGAGCTTGAGCCTATTCCAGGAGAATGGGATTATTATTATTATTATTATTATTATTATTATTATTATTATTATTAATTTATTATTTATACCCCGCCCATCTGGCTGCGTTTCCCCAGCCACTCTGGGCGGCTTCCAACAAAATATTAAAATAGAGTAGTGCGTCAAACATTAAAAGCTTCCCTAAACAGGGCTGCCTTCAGATGTCTTCTAAAAGTATGAAATGCTGCTGCTGTTTTTCAATCAGTGGGTAATGGGAAGGCTGCCCTCTTTCCTGTTTTGACCTGTTCCTCCCTATCCCCACCCAGCCTGCCTTCTGCTGACCTTTTCCCATCACTTGCAGGAACTGGCAGCGTCAGAGCGAGCCAAGAGGCAGGCGCAACAGGAGCGGGACGACCTGGCGGATGAGCTGGCCAATGGGAACAGTGGCAAGTGAGTGGGGAAGCCCATTTCCCATGCTCCTTTGATTCCACTGAGCATGCACAAGGGATGACGGTGTTTTGTGTGAATGGGAGCAGTATGGAGTTTTTTTGCCCAAGGGACTGCTTAGTTAAGGCACTTAATCTGGTCAGCAAGCAGCCAGTGTGAACGCAAAATGGTTAGCTTTCAAAGGTTGCTCTAGGGGGTAATTAATCTGGATCAGGGTTGCCTCTTCTAGGCTTGCCTTTTAATCTGGAATTGGCATCGTTTGTTCACTCGCTTTGTACAGAGAATCCAGATGACATTTTTTTTTTGGGGGGGGGTGTTCTGTGTTGTACTCATGTCCTTTATTTTCAGACGTGACCTGTTGTGGGTTTTTTAAATGTTAAAACGCAGTGGTAGCGCCATGTCCAGTGTGGATAAGCAAAATATTACTGAGTTTTTCCAGGGCTAGTGTGCCAAAGCTGCCTTTCAAGAAGGGACCTCAATAAGCAAGTTCCCCTTTTTTTCAGTTTTCAAGTAAAACAGCACTGTTTTTTATAAAATGGAAGCAGGGAGCAAGGAACGGACATTAGTTATTGAAGACTTCCCCCCTGCCCAGAGGAAGGAACTGATTAAGACTCAATTAAGGGGTTGTTCATCAGGTAACGCTGCTGCCGCCGCCATATTGAACAGGAAGTGATTACAGGCTGAAGCCCATTTTGATTTTGCTTCCACCCAATTGCAGAAAAGCAGTGTCTCAGTGGCGCTAAAGGCTCTAGCCTAAATGGCGGGATGTTCCTTAGGTGGGCTTCCTGCAGAGATTTTTCTCTGATCAACTGCTGAACCACAGCCCTCACCCCCAAAATTACGCCCCCTCAGGTCTGCTCTCCTGGATGAAAAGCGCCACCTTGAGGCCAGGATCGGTCAGCTGGAGGAAGAGCTGGATGAGGAGCAGAGCAACATGGAGCTCATGAACGACCGATACCGCAAGCTCAGCATGCAAGTGAGTTCCCCCATCCCTTTTTTGGAGCAGGCCCTCTTATGGCATGCGCTCCCTGGCCCTGTAGCTCTGAAACCACCTCCTGACACACACATACACCCCCCCCCATCTCCCGTGTCCTCTCTGCAGGTGGAAACGCTCACCACAGAGCTGGCAGCGGAGCGCAGCTTCTCGCAGAAGGCCGAGAACGCCCGGCAGCAGCTGGAGCGCCAGAACAAAGACCTGAGGGCCAAGCTGGGAGAGATGGACTCCTCTGTCAAGTCCAAGTACAAGATGGCCATCGCAACCCTGGAGTCCAAGGTGGCCCAGTTGGAGGAGCAGTTGGAGCAGGAGTCCAGGTAGAGCCCTGGGATCCAAGGTGGCAAATACACCCACACAAACACCCCCACACCCAGTGCTTTGAGCTGGTGTGGTACTGAGTGGTTAGAGCACTGGACATAGTGCAAAATGAGACAAGGAGACTGTACGCTCCCCGCCCCTTATGACAAACAGCTTTAGATTGGACATATTTATTGTTCATTTATTTATTACATTTATATACCACCTTTATATACTCTCCAGGGACGCGGGTGGCGCTGTGGGTTAAACCACAGAGCCTAGGGCTTGCTGATCAGAAGGTCAGCGGTTCGAATCCCTGTGATGGGGTGAGCTCCCGTTGCTCAGTCCCTGCTCCTGCCAACCTAGCAGTTCGAAAACATGTCAAAGTGCAAGTAGATAAATAGGTACCGCTCCGGCGGGAAGGTAAACGGCATTTCCGTGCACTGCTCTGGTTCACCAGAAGCGGCTTAGTCATGCTGGCCACATGACCCGGAAGCTGTATGCCGGCTCCCTCGGCCAGTAAAGCGAGATGAGCGCCGCAACCCCAGAGTCAGCCACGACTGGACCTAATGGTCAGGGGTCCCTTTACCTTTTTATATACTCTCCAGGTGGTGTACAGGGTTCTCCCCTCCTCATTTCATCCCCACAATCACCCTGGGGGGGGGGGTTAGCCTAAGAGTTAGCGGGCTTCATGTGGGATTTGAACCCTGGTCTCCCAGGTCCTAGTCCGGTACTCTTTTAACTGTTACCCCAGACTGACACTAAATAGATTTAGGCTGGATAAACAGCACAAAAGGGGGTGTTTTTAACTCCCCCTTTGTTCAGCACCACTCTCCTGCGGTCCCATTGAATGACAAACAAGACAAAAAAACCGAGTGGGAGATCTCCTGGTGTCTCTTCTAACGTGGCCTGCAACGTGGTTCAAATCTCCGTCCGACTGCAAAGCTTGCCAAGTCAGCTAATGTGACTCGGCTTAATCTCCCTCAAGGGTTGCTGTAAGGATAAGTTTGGGGGAACACCACATATAGCACCACCTTGACCTCTTTGGAAGAAGGATGGAATAAAAGTGTAGTGTTAATGCACACACGAAATGTATTGTGCATATATACTGCTCTCACATGGGCTTCCAGTATTCTCCCACCTAGTTTACTGAATAAAGTTTCACCTTGCTTATTTCTAGGGATGGGGCAACATCAGAGGTTCCCAGGCCATTAATTAGGGTTTTCCTCCACATTTTCCATTTTTTAAAAAAAATTAAATTCTCTGATTTGCACGAACTGCATATCTTTCTCTATCTTGCTAGTTATGTTGCAGGGAGAGCTATGGGGAAAACTCTTATAGTGAAGACTAGGACCATGAGTGAATTTGCAGTGGGAATGGACAAATAAACATTAAGAATTAATTTCTTCAGAATAGAGGTGGCCACTTTAAGCATGCTTATGAAAAAGTATGAGCAGACATTGACATGTAGAACAGCCCTAAGGATATAAGGGCTGTGTCGTCATATCTAATCTCCCCAGGAATGGATACAGCTGGAAAAATAGCCTAACCTAGATAAAGGCACCCCAGCTTCCCCCTAAGCAATGCTGGGTCCAGGAACATCCCCAGACTAAATAATAACTCCCACCCACACCCACCCTGATTCCTTCCTTTATTTTCTGTTTTTTTTAGGGAGAGGATTCTATCAGGGAAACTTGTGCGGAGGGCGGAGAAGAAACTCAAGGAGGTGATTCTGCAAGTGGATGAAGAGAGGAGGAACGCAGATCAGTACAAAGATCAGGTATGGCCAAGACGTCTGTGTTCCCCACCCACCCCTCATTTTGAGCCCTGGGGCATATTTTCAGTGCTTGGGACTCATCTATCGGAAATGTTGAAGAAATAGTCAACAAAACCTCTGAGCATGTGCAAAACACCTGCCCTCACCATTTATACGTTTTCCAGGGCAAGGCTTGCAACTTCAGGGCACGCTTGAACCCTGCCATCTTTTTCCTTGATGCTAAATTTTCAGGCTGCTCTGCACGGACCTGTTTTTCAGATGCATACTGTTTTATTTATCTTTTTAGCCTTTGTTTTTCTTACTTTTTTTATTAATCTTCCTTCCTTTGAAGGCAAAAAAAAATAATAGTTCCCTAAAAATAAACAAATATTTAGAAATTAAGCAGCCACACAGTATTTAAAACACTTCCCCCCACGTCCTGTATCTTAACCTCAGTGACTTCGTTTCCTTAAGTCATAAAAACGGGCAGGTGAGATGGTGTCTCAGTAGCCATATTGAACCTAACACATGTCGAGCTGCCCGGAAGATTTGCATGCATTGAGGATCCAGTTTTCTGCTCACCTTAGACGACTCACTCTCTCTCTCTCTTTTCTGGCAGGTTGAAAAGAGCCACCTGCGGCTAAAACAACTCAAACGGCAGCTCGAAGAAGCGGAAGAGGAGGCCTCGCGGGCCAATGCCAGCCGCCGCCGCATGCAGCGTGAACTCGAGGACGTCACAGAGTCAGCAGAGTCCATGAATCGCGAGGTGACCAGCCTGCGGAATCGTCTCAGGTGAGCAGGGTTCTTATGGATGAGCGGGGGCTTGGCCTGGGTGCAGAACGCTTCTTCAAGATTCAGACCCTCCGCCATATGCCTTGTGACTAGTTCCTAGCCCTAGGAACAGAGGAGGCCTTAGACCAATGGCACATCTTGCTCATCATTGCCTTCACTGTTGGCTGTGCCTCTCCAGGTTTTCAGGCTATTAGGATGTCCGGGATTGAATTTGAGACCTTCTGCCTGCAAGGCAGATGCTCTGATCCCAATATAGGGCCCTTGACACAGCTAGTTGAGAGTAGATTGCCCCTTGTATGTCCCCCATGTCTTCCTGTCCCCACATGCCCTTAGATGCTCCCCTTTTTGTCTCTTTTTCTTTTGCTGTTCTTATATCTCCATAATCCCTAGACCTGGATTAAACATGATGCTCAATATGCTGCAGAATATAGCTTCAGATAGGGTTGCCACATTTCAGAAAGTGAAATTTGCCCAGAAAGCTAACTACCGACACAGGCTACCATATGTCCGGATTTTCCCCAGACATTTCAGCAATTTCTGCCTGGATGCTGTTTGCGAGGGCTGAATACCGGCTATGCCCGGGAAATTCCAGACGTATGGCAGACCTGGTTTCCGGTAAATGTTTATCACAGTCATGACCACAGAGAGACAAAATGGCTAGAGTGGCAGTCACACAGCCTGGGAAAATGAGAAGCTGCTGTTGGCCACGGTTGTCTCTGTGGGGTTGCCCAGTGCATCGTTCCATCCCTTGGCATCTCATTATAGGTTGCCTTGGAAATTAGAGAAAACTGATGCAGAAAGTCTCCCCTACACGCCCACACAAAACAGATCCACACTGGATAACTAGAACCTTTAGAATATGCCTGCACTAGAAAAACATGCAGTTATTTTAAACTGTTCCGGCCTGACTCGCTCCACTCTGCAGGTAGGTTCCTTGTGCTGCTCCCTGGCACAAGAGGTGGGGAACTGGAGCCAGACAGTGGCCTGGATCTTTGATTTCCTGTAGGCCAGATTTTATACTTGTTTTGAATAATGTTAAATCAATTAGGTGAAATCCTTTTTCTGCTTTGCAGAGTCAGCCCAGGTTTTAGTACCACCTCTCTTCCACGGGGGTGGGCAGGGGCGGGGGGACCCAGAACCCTATTTCAAGGCAGTGGTAGATAGAGAACCTGGGAGCTACAGTTTTGAAGCCTTCGCTTCCCAATATCTCTTAGCATTTTCAGGCCCCTCGTAACAGTTCTGTTTCCAAGCACAAATCCCAATTAGCCCCTGGTTCTTCAACCCGGGAACCTAGGGAACCCAACTTGCTTCCCCATCCTGTTTATACTTTTTCCTGACTTTCCCCGTCTCTTTCCATGTGGAGTTCTTTCCAGATCATCCGTTCATGCTTGCACCTCTCTCTCTCTCTCTTTTTTTTCTTTGTCTCTGTTTACATCCCATCTTTTTCTTGGCCCAACAGCAAGTTAGAACGCCGGCAGCGGAAGTACGTTCTCACTCCCCTGTTGTTCTGCATGTGTGTGCTGTGCAGTTTCGGAGTGTGTGTGTGTGTGTGTCCACGCACGTGCAGTTGCCACACAGCAGCTCCTGGCTTCCCTCCTCCTGGTTAAGGGCTGGAACAGATTTGTCATGGGAGATCCGCATTCTGATTTCCTCCCTTCCACTGTGCACACACCACGTGACTCCCCCCTCCGAAGAATCCTGGGAACTGTAGAGTTTTGGTTTGTGTTTTTTTTAAAAGGACTGCTGGGAATTGTAGCTCGTCTGAGAGCAAACTAGAGTTCCCAGGATTCGTTGTGGGGAAGCAATGTGCTTTAAATGCGCAGTGTGCATCCTACTCTTGACATTCTGACCACTACACTGTGATTTTTGTGTGTGATGTGGCCGTAACTGCCTTTTTGCCCATCCCTCCAGCAATACTTAATAGCATGTTGTGAGCTTGGGGGGGGGGGCTGTAAAACAGGGAAGAGCTGAGCACCAGCTCTTTCATTGTTGTGAGATCTGACCCTGTATCTCGCCCTGCCATGCCTGTTTCTGCCCTGATGGCTGCTATAGAGAGGAGAGCAGGAGTGCTTGCTGACATCCCTGGCAACTTTTGACTCTCAGTTAAGGGAGCGCTTTTAGCTGGAGGGGGTGTGGGCAGGGGAGTGCTTCTACAGTGAAGGCGCTTGCTATGGACGTGAGCTTCCAGCTGCCCCCATCCCAGGAAGAGGGGACAGGAAAAAGCCCCCAGTAAGGCTTCTCTCTTCTCTGTAGGCAAAGGTGTGCTTGTTGTAACCTCGGTAGGCTCACTTTTTCTATCCAAAGAGCTTCCAGCTATCCAGAGTGATGTAGGTGAGAGAGAGCAGACCCTGCGGGCGCTTTCTCCCCAAGCAGTAACTGCTTCTCTCTTGGCAACTGTACCATCATCCACATGATTTCCAAATCGAAAGAGGCAAAACAAAAGGGGAGGGGGAGAATCCAGAATTAGACAGTCCATTTAGAAATGCCACAGATGGTTTGCAGAAGGCGGGAACTTAGGGTTGCCCTTGCAGTGATGTCCTTGGCGGCATTTGGCAGGTGAGGCTGATGCCAGTAGATAATTCAGAAAGCCTCTTGGCAGATTGCAAGCACAGTTGCACTTGCCCCAAAGGGAAGTACCGCCGTTTCTTAGCAAGGATGCTCTGGGGATGTGGGCAGTGGTGAAACGGATGCCCTGTCCCTTGCATCTCTGTGGTGCAAGCTCAGCATGGACCGTTTTGAGTGGCAGCTTTGGCACAGATTTCAGCGGGGCAATCGGGGCAGCATTGGGAGTGAGTGCACTAGGCAAGGAGCTTGTCACTTCTGCAGGCTCTAGCAAAATAAACAAGGGTCAGAAAAGGCTCCCGGTTGCTGGAAGGCCACTGTGCAGTGTGGCCGTAGAAATGTTTGCTGGAGGGAGAAGCTTGAGTTGCGCCAGAACAGGAATAGGGGGCAGTGGCCCTCCTGATGTTGTTTGGGCTGCTGCTCCCATCATCCCTGACCATTGGCCACGCCAGCTGGGCCTGGTGGTGCTTGGCAGCCCAATAGCATCTCCCAGTGCCTGCGCTAGGGGCATTTGCCAATCCCAGCTTAGGGAGTCGAGTACCTGGGAGCATGGCTAGCTTTTGTGGGGAGGGGGTGGGAATTGATACTCAAATGCCCGCTGCAGTGCCAATACGGATTCCGTTCTCCCTTTTCATCGCAGACGCACCCCTCTGAGCTTCACCACCCGAACCGTGCGGCAGGTGTTCCGCCTTGACGGCGTCTCAGACGAGGAGACCGAAGACCCGGAGAGCGACTCTCCATCTGCAAACCACCAGCCTCCTACGCCCCTGACGCCCTCTCAGGGGCAGCAGCCGGCCCCCCCTGCGGAGCCAGCCCAGACTGAATGAGGCAGGGATGTCAGACCCCAGGGGGTGGGGGGTGGACCGCAAGACCAGGGGCGGGGAGTAGGAACCCCAGCCTTGCTACACTGTCTGACATGTATACAAAAAAAGGAACCCCCTCCCTACACTTGCCCCCACCCTCCGGCTTCTCTTTCAAGGGTCTCCCAGCTCTCCTGTCAGGCTGCACTTTAATATCAACCACCCCTGAGGGGTGGGAAATCTGGGAGGAGGGAGGTTCAGGGGTCAGGATTTTAACTATATCCCTTTAAAAAGAAAAAGGAAAATCCAACTCTCAAATAGCCATTGCTTCTCCAGCACCTTCTCTCCCTCCCCCATCCAAAACCCTTCTTTCTCTTCTCTCCTCCCAGCTCCAGTACGGATATATATATAAAGAACTCCTTGCCCACTACTAAGGAAAAATATACATATCAAAGGTCGGGCATCAAAGTGGCAAATGTACACAGACTGGGGTGGGGAAGGAATGGTCCTACGCAGCCCTGCTTCTCGGGGTTCATGCAGCGATCGATCCCCTTGCCTGGCACCCAAATGCACCCAAGCCCTGGATGGAGACAGCTGCTTTCTCGCAGGGAGACCCTTTGCTCTCAGCGCTGAGGGGCAGCTGTGTCGGGTGTGGGGGCCGTCTGCTCCCTTTGGTTCCAGCCACTCCATCTCGTCTCCTTGCCTTCCCGTTCCCCTTCTTCCCAGGGGGGTGATGGGGGAGCTGGAGGAGTGAGTCCTTGGGATGCCTTCACATGAAGGATACATGTGGAGATTTTTTTTTATCATCTCTGGAAGGCGGCTTCTCTCCAGCACACCTTGGCCTGCTGGAGTTACTCTCTGGACCTCCCACCTGCCTTTCACACCTGCCCAGACTCTGGGCAGAGGAAGATGCGGAATGAACTGGAAACCATTCATCTCAGCCTGCCTTCTCTCGTTTTTTTTGGACTGGGATCTGGATCTCGCCCTCTCTGCATATCGTTGTCAGCAGCCAAGAGCACTTTGATCTCCTCCTCCTCCTCTTCTCTTGCCACCATCCCTAAACCTGCTGTGGTGGTGGGTTGCATGAGGAAGCCAGGATTTGCAAACCCTGTAGATTCAATAGCAACGACAGGCCACAAGCTGGCCAGGTTCATCTTGCCTGATTGCACATGTGTGTGGAATTCTGCTATGTACCGTGCACAGAATTTGAGTTCTAGGGACTCTCTGCATTCCTTTTTGTTTTTTGGTCTTCCTCCAATCCAACAGAGGGGAAAAGAACATGCCAAGTTGCTGGTCCTTGTGAGCTGTGGATATACATTCAAAAACTTCCAGATGAACGTCTGCAGAAACCTCTGGTGTTCAGAAGCGGCTGCATCTGTGCCCTCTTAGCTACTTGCCTGCCTTTGCTTTTGCACCTGATCGTTCTTCCTATTCCTGTATGGCTCCTTACCAGAATTCAAGTTCTGCTAAAAAAAAAAAAAAGATCCCAGAAGCTTGAGGCAGGCAGTTGAGTTAACAATGCAAAATATGCCTACAATGCAGAAATCATATTGATTTACTGATGGGATTTGAACCCTGGTGCAGAAGCTGTGGGTTTGCACAAAGAACGAAGAAAGTGCTAACGGTAATAAGCAGCTGCTTCCAAACTGTCCTCGTTTCCTCTTTTGCTGAAACACCAGGATATGCTTTTGGTATTTGGGGGGAGGGGGGGTGATCTTCCCCCAAATCCTACTGGGTGCGTCTGTGAGGCTGGGTTCACAAGCAGCTTCATTGCTCGCAATGAATTCTGACCCTCGCTCAACTTCACCTGTTTTAGGAGCAACAACTTTGCTTTTCTCTCTCGAAGTCTTGGCACTGCTTATCACCACTATGCAGGGCCAGCTCATACACAGCCATGCCTGAAAACTGCATGAGCATTGGTTGCCACGGTTGCAAATCTGGGAGTTTCAACTGCTTCCACGTATGAACATACAGATAGCGTGTGAAGCAGTCCTTATCTCAAGGTGCAACAGGCAAGCTAAGAGTCCCTAATTATCCAGGGGCTCTTTTCTTTTTTTTTTTTTTTTGCTCCCTTTGGTTTCTGATTTTAATTCCTTAACAAGGGTGCACAAAGGAGCTCCTCCCCTTATTCAGTTGGGCAAGGCTCTGACAATGAGTTATCTTGTCAGTTTGCCCCAAACGTGAAAACGTGCAACCCAATTCTATGCATGTCTACTCAGAAGCAAGGCCCACTGTGTTCAAGGGGGCTTACTCCCAGGCAAGTGCCCCTAGGGTTTCAAGCTTGGTAATATAAAGCACTTTTAAGTATATGCAAAGGGTTTTACATTTGGGCGCTATAACCTTCCAGCAGATTGACTTCACCCCCAAAGGTGTTCTCCTCCATTCTCTCCTGAGGCAGACGGAAGCCAGCAATTTACATCCATTACTTTGGAATAGATCCATTGTGCACCTTATATAAGCTAACAGCAGATGGGCAGAGTGAGACCAAAAAATAATAATCCAGCTTGTTCCTGCACCCAAGACGTGCGGAGAACCTTTAGCCCCCTCCAGATGTTGATATACTACGTTTCCCATCATTCCTGGAAGTTGTACTTAAGCAACATCTGGAGGGGAGGGCAAAGGTTCCCCATGCCTGCCTTGTTAAGGAGTTCAAAATGAAGGGTTTGCAAATCCTAGCTTGGACTCAAAATATAAACATCCACTTGTGCCTGGTCCTAAGGCTCCAGGAACTGGCACTGGGGGTGGGGTGGGGTCTGTCTTTCTAAATATATATATATTTGAATAATTATTATTTTTTTGCATGGTGGTTTCTTGTCTTAATTTGTTCTAATTCTGTATTATTATTATTTGTTTCTAACAAAAGCATTTTATTCCAAGCGACTTGATTTTGTTTTTTCTCAAACCCAGGGGGTTTGCATTTTTTTAAAAAAATCTTTTTGTCCCCCCTTCTCCCCACCCTACCATTGCTGACTTGGATCTGTTTGGAGTTTCTTATCCTGATGTAAAGGGCCATAGCAATTATCCTGCTCCTTTTTTTGTTAAAAAAAAAGAAAGAGAAAAAAAAGAATACTTTTTAAGAAAAAGTATGTCTTCTATTAAAAGCTCATCTCGAATTGCCAGTCTTCTGCGTGAAATATTATTTGTTTTTGTTAATGAATTGTTGGTTTGGGGGGGCGCGTTGATGCCATGCTGCTACATATTGTCAAAGATCTTGCCTGCAAGGTTGGAATTCTGGAGCTGTGTATTTCTGGGGGTAACTTTAAACTGTGCAAATACAGTCAGTTGCCCATTCCTGCAAAGTCTGGGTTGCCAGACAGCCAAGCCACCTAGGGGTGGGGAAGTGGTAATTGTGGTGTGTTTTTGTACAGCAGGTCAGATTATATAGTCTTTTGGCATCTCTCCAGGGAACTTGGGTTGAGAAAGTATTTCACATCACTGGATCCTTTTAACTATGTGTGTCAAAAACTGAGCCTCAGAGACCACGGGCCAAGGGTCATCCAGTCCCTTTTGTGCTGGTCTCTGTCCCCCTGGCCATTTCAAAAACATGCCAGGCTACAACAGTGGGCCTGCTCTGGACTCCACCCCTGGTGGCTCCATCTCCAGCCTTCCCAGGGACCAGAATTACTTCACAAACGAGCCCACTCCCTACCATTGAGGGTATATCCTCAACCAGCAGCTATTCGCTGTTTGTATTAATTAGCTCATTATTGTTTACAGCAGTGTCCCGTGTCAGTCGTAATCCCGCAGTAACCCAGATGAGAGATCTGTGCGTGGGTGTAGCGGGGGGGGGGGCAGCTGCCCCGTTAGATCAAGTAAAACAACAGAAACACTTAACTGACCAATCACGTCGGTTCTGCCCTCCTCAACAAAAGCCCTGCCCCCCAACCAAGTGTTGGCCCCCCAAATCCTGGCTACGCTCATGGATCTCTGGCCCACCAAATGTTGCACCATAACTCACGATCCGTAATCATTGGCTGTGCTGCCTGGTGCTGATGGGAGTCCCGCAACATCAGGGAGCATGTGCAGAATAACTGCGGTCAGTCCCCGGAAGGGGGCGGGTTGCTGAGCTACCGGCGCACGAGCCCCAGCACCTTTTAAAAAACAAAACACACTCGCCAATTCCCAAAGGATGAGACGCACGTGCTCTTAATGCAGCTCTGAATACGCGACTTTGGAACGCCGAGTTGCATTTTGGCCGCGCGTGGAACGCGAGAGGGAGCGACGCCATTGGCTGGAAGGGAAAGAAAGGCTTCGGGCACGCCGAAACTTCCCTTCAGCCCGCGCCAGGCCATTGGCTCGCAGCTGTTCTATAGGCGGGGCTCCGAGGGTTACAGATCCCGCTTCTGATTGGCTGGCACCTCGAAGTGTCGCAATTGGAGATCAGAGGAGGTGAGTCCGGGGAGAAAGCGTTTTGTGGGCGCCTGGGAAAGGGGAGCTAATGGATTCGGGACTCCGGGCGGGCCTGACCCGTGTTCGCAGCCGCCATGTTTCTGCGATGTGAACGTTCGTGTGAAACGGTGGCTGGAGAGTGAGGAGGGTCTGTATCTCTGACCCCTTGCAGGGGATTGTGTGAACGGCCTGAGCTGCCATGTCGCTTTCCACCCCTTACAGCTGAAATTCCAGGTATCTGGGAGTAAGTCCCACTGAAGTCAGCGAGGTTTACTAAGGAGTAAACTTGTGTAAGGGCAGATTTGGATGCCTTGCTCTCCAAACCTCACTTTTTGACTCCTCCCGACCCACTTTCTATACACTGTGTAACGAGATGCTAATTTTGCTTTATTTAGAACATTTCTATGTTGCCCTCCAATTTTAAAAAAGGCCCCAGTTTACAACACATCAGCAAACAATAAAACAACAGCAATCCAAACCACAGTGAAAGTTGAAGGCTGACCAGCCTCAGCTAAGATCCATCATAGTGTTGGGAGAAAAGCATAACAGCCTTGGATTAATGCCTAAAAGATTAATGCTGGCAACAGGTGAGCCTCCCTGGAAGTAATGCAAATGCAAAAGTCTTACCCCAAGGCGTCAAGCATGCTTCCTCAAGATGGCAGGGGTTCCTGGAAGTAAAATGGCAAAAAAGGGGGTCTTATTTTATTGGGAAGCCGATACAAGAGGAAAACTTGGCGGGCAGCTATAGCTCAGTGGTAGAACAGCTGCCTTGCATGCAGAAGCTGTGCAGAAAATAAGTTCCAGGGAGTATCTGATCACAGATGAGACCACCCACAGGTAAGATGCATCCTGGTCGCTAGGAAAAAAGGAAGGGCAAACTACAGAGATTCCAAGGACTAGAAAATGAGACAGAAGCAGGAAAAGTTCACTAGCGGGAAGGTGGGAAACAGCAGCTCTCCAGGACCTCAGGAAATTCCTATTGCCTGGTGTCCAAACAACTCATCGGTCACAGCTCTGACTTGTTTTGTTGGCTAAATATCCAGAAATGCAGGAGCGACCAGGCTGGCTTACCTCATAGAAATCACTTCAATGAGAACCTGCATCTTTTGCTTTGGAACTTACTGTTATGAAGGCTAGAGACTTTCCTAAAACAGGTCACCACCACCTGGAGTTAGGGAAGCGGGTTCTTTTGTGTTTTTCCTCTGCTTGTATCTTTTTATCTTAAGAGAAGTCAAAGGAAGTGATTCACTTGTAGGAGGGGAAAATAAATAAAGCCTGGTATCCCATAGGCTCTGTTTTTCTACATCTAGAGATGATTTAAAAAGAGAAAAGGAAAAAAAGCTGAGCTACTACACCTAACCCCCAAAGTTATGCTATAAATTACTTTTTGCACTAGCCTAAGAGGATTGTGTTTATTTGAAATGGTTTATTAATAATAATAATAATAATAATAATAATAATATACCACCCTATACCCTGGGGTCTCAGGGCGGTTCACAGAATAAAATCAGGATACAAAACCACATAATAAAAATAAAAACAATAACCCAATAGCATTTCTTTAAATGCTGTTTTCCTGAAGTTTGAAGCAGCTTATGAAATAAAAGCAATACTTTACGTTCCCCGCCCCCCCCAAAAAAATCCCAAAACCAATACCTTAAAACAGCCATCCCAGTTTATACAATGCTAGATAACTAGCAAATTGGCTGTTACTCTGTATTCTCAGTTTCCCATATGCAAATGTTATTTGCATGACGAGGTCTTTTGGAGCCCTCTATGCAGCCTTTTGAGTTTGTGTTACTGATTCAGGTCAGGGGCTGAAGAGAGTTCGCAGTGGGCAACCGCTAGCCAAGATCGGGGGCCCTGGAATCATAAAAAACAGCAACGGGAAGCCTGTAGCTTTGCAGGTGTTGCTGGACTACAACTCCCATCACTCTTGGCTGTTGGCCATGCCGGCTGGGGCTGATGGGAGCTGAAGTCCGGCAATCTCTGGAGCTGAGTCCCATAGTGAAACAAGCATGAAGAACAAGCAGGAGCTGGTTCTTGCTGGGGAGCGTTCACATTGATGAACATGCATTGGCCTACTTAGGTGGCAGGTGGCAGTTAGCTAGGGCTTGAGGCAGAAATAATAGGATCAAGGATTGTTCCTCAAGGTTTATCTTCCGTCTATGGGAACCCCAAGGGCCGCTCCTGTGCTCAGTGTCTTCTTCGCAACCTAAGGCAAGGTTTGATGCTGCAAAGGATTCTGGGACACAGTCTCTGTTTTGTGCAAGGAGTGAGCCATGCCGCAAGCAGCTGGAGCAGAGCTTTTATTTCCCCCTTTTGATTTCTGGTCCTTGGCAGCTTCCTGTGTGTGTGAGCAAGAGGCGAAGCATGTGCAGTATGGGTTATCCTTTCTTGACCAGCAGAGGGCACCCACCTCCCTCCTTCTGCGTATGGGGGGGGCGGAAATCATAATTTGCAGTGCTTGGACATAGCTAATTTATGAGGTGATTTGGCTGGCCTTCAGTGACCCACTTTCTCTCAGGCTTTAAGCTACGTCACCAGGTTGTTGTGAAGTGCCGTGAAAGGTGGATAAACGGAGACCTTAACTGAGCATTTAAAAAACATCATATGAGATAATTTTGAAGAACAGGGACGTTTTTCAAAACTGCCAAAGGAGCACATTTTTTCTCTCAGATTCGTCATTCCTCCTTTCTTCCTCTCTCTCTCTCTGAAGCAGGAACATCTGCTAACGTTCCCTCTTCCACACAACTGCTAAAAAAAGGGGCGGGGTAGAGCCTTTGCATTCAATTACCCTACTTGGAGGGGTAGAAATTTTGTCTTTGCATTCAGCCAGCTGCCACAATGGGAAACCCACCAGAAAGACCCAGGCACAGCCATTCTCCCTGCTTTCGATTCCCAGCAATGGGTGTTCAGATGACAGTGGAGGTAGAATATAATTATTGATTTGATGTGTGTGTGTGTGTAGATTAGGGATGGAAGGATCTGCCCAATGCTTTGTGTACTTCCAGTACTGAAATTGGATTGTTTTGTGACAAGGAAAGCAATGGAGAAATGTACTGGGAAATGTAGGATAACATACCTTCCAACATTTCTCCACTGAAAATAGGGACATCTTACTCCATCATCATCATCATGTTATAATTTATACACTGCCCAACTGACTAGGTTGCCCCAGCCACTCTGGGCAGCTTTCAACATATATAAAACATAATCAAACATTAAACATTAAAAAACTTGCCTACACAAGGCTGCCTTCAGAGGTCTTCTAAAGGTTGTATCTCTTTGGCTTGAGGGGGGGTCACATAACATCTGACATTTCTCCGATGAAAATAAGGACTTCCTAAGGGAAAGCGGGACATTCTGGTATCAAATCAGAAACCGTGACAGTTTCTGTAAATCCAGGACTGTCCCTGGAAAATAGGGACACTTGGAGGGTCTGAGTGGGATAACAGTTGCTTGATGTAGCATTGTGTAACCTCACTGCAAGCACATTGGACGAAATGCTGAATAAATAGCCAATATCATCTAACCTCCCTGCAAAGAAACCTGGATGAATGCTCCATAAACAAATTGTCTGGAAGCAGCTTCCATCTGCTCTATTTTGTACACGTTGGCCCTTCAGATATTTGGAGACGGCTGTTGTGTTTCCCCCTTCTCTGCTCCAGTCTAAAATTAGCCATTTTCCATTCTACTCTGCAGGATCTCTCAAAATTCAGTATATTAGTTTGCTTGGGATTAAGGCAACAAACATTTCCCAGTGGCATGCAAATTCAAAACACATTTTCTGACCCATAGCCTTCTTTCGAAAAGGAAAGGGGGGTGAGGAGACCATCTTCTCTAAAAGGTATCAGAGTAAAATGTAAACTCCTAAAACATGAGCAAATATTTATATCAAAACATTCAGAAGTAACTTCCAGGCTCTTCCCCTTTACTGTCTCTCAGCTCGAAAATGTCAGTGATGCATCTCGGAAAAGTGGTCCCCAAAACCAGCATCCTCTTCCTGTGTGACATGCAAGAGAAATTTCGGCCGAATATCAGCTACTTCCCTCAGATTGTATCTGTGGCAGCTCGGATGCTAAAGGTAAAAGTTGTGTAGTGGAGAGGCTTGCTGGGCTGTGAGAAACAGGTGAGGGATGTGGATGGGGAGGGGAGGAGGGAAGGCAAGGCGAGGGAGGTTAATTCTATTAATTGGTAGGTTTGGCTAACATCGATTAAAAGGAAGAATGTTTTTGGTCTCTTAAGACTAGATCTGAAATGGCTCTCCGTGCTGGAAGGAGGAGTGTTCTTCGGCCTCGGCCCAGGCCCAGTATACCTGAAGGAGCATCTCCACCCCCATCGTTCTGCCCGGACGCTGAGGTCCAGCGCCGAGGGCCTTCTGGTGGTTCCCTCATTGCGAGAAGCAAAGCTACAGGGAACCAGGCAGAGGGCCTTCTCGGTAGTGGCTCCCGCCCTGTGGAACGCCCTCCCATCAGATGTCAAAGCGATAAATAACTACCTGACATTCAGAAGACATCTTAAGGCAGCCCTGTTCAGGGAAGTTTTTAATCTGTGATATTTTACTGTATCTTTGGTTTCTATGGAAGCCGCCCAGAGTGGCTGGGGAAACCCAGCCAGATGGGCAGGGTACAAATAATAAATTATTATTATTATTATTATTATTATTATTATTATTATTATTATTATTATTGTAACTGGCACTCTCCAATAGGTGCCTACAGGAATTGCTCCACAGTCAAAGAACTGTAGAGTTTGAAGGGACCCTGAGAGTCATCTAGTTCATTCCTCCTGAAATGTAGGAATATACAGATGGCCCATACGGGGATCGAACTCGCAACCTTGGTGTTAGCAGCAGCATGCTAAGATTCCTGCATTGCAAGGGGTTTGATTAGATGACCCTTGGAGTCCCTTACAACTCTATGATACTATGCTCTAAACAACTGAGCTAACCTATTATGTACTGGTTGCAGCAGTGTTGATAACTTAGTTAGGAGCTGGTTTGGGTGCTTAGCATGTACCTTTAGCATTTCCTGCAGTTTGATTAGAGACCACGGTGAGGCAGAAGAAAAATAAATGTTTGCACCATTGCTGTTGACATATTTACTATATATATGGCCTCCAAAGCTGCAGCCTTTGCCACCCATAGAAGCACTATTAAGCTACCCAGTTGCAGTTACACAGATGGGCACATGGGGGCAGCCTAATATCGACTAACACTGTCTCATGAGAAGGTCCACTTCCCAGAGAACCCAGGAGTCCTGCTTTAACCCTGCATTGGCCTCTCCCCTCTCCCTGCAGGTTGCCAGAGCTCTCGAAATCCGGACGGTGGTGACCGAACAATACCCCAAAGGCCTGGGCCCTACAGTGCCAGAGCTGGGTGCTGAAGACTTGCCAAAATATGCCAAGACCTGTTTCAGCATGGTTACCCCAGAGGTGGAGAAGGAGATGGCCGCTGTGCCCGACCTGAAATCTGTGCTTTTGTGTGGGATTGAGACACAGGCCTGCATCATGGTATGAGGCTGAAGGTCTTCTTCCTCTCAGGGATACAGATGTTACTGATTGATAGGGCACAAGATCTGACCTCGGTATAGATGGGCCTGTGTGTTTGAGCGGTGCCAGGACCCCAATAGTGAAGAGAGGCCTGGCAGTCCATTTATCAGCAGGTTTGATTCTGTTTGTTTAGGGATCGATGGAGACCAGGGTTCTCTTCTCCCTGTACAGATAGTGCCACCATTTCCCTCCTCCCTTTCAGTCCTTAATAAATATTTTCAAATCCTTAGGAGTTCAGGAAAAAAGCGCTTGGTATCCCCCCCCCCCTTCCAGTTGAAAGGGAAGGAAGGAATTAAGGCAGTTGCATTTCCCTTGCTCCTAACTGGAGGGGAAACATCCTTCTCGACTAGGATGCCAAGCAGTGTAGAAGCCAGGGGTGTCCACAGAGACACAATCCAGGGACAACTGTGGTGCTGAGACACAGCCCCCTTCATCCCTGACCATTGGCCATGCTGACTGGGGCTGGTGTGAGTTGGAGCCTTAAAAAAAACATCGGGAGGGCAATGCATTGACTATCCCTGGTCTAAGGAGGAGCCTCAGAGCTGGGTGACACATGAATAAGGTCACTACCAATAATGGATGAGGGACACAAATCTAGAATCTTTAAAGGAAGACTGGAAACTTTTTCTGGTCTATTAAAAAAAAGAAATCATACGTCAAGTCCAGAGCAGGGTTTGAAGTTTTAAGAAAAAAATAGCAGAATATATTAAGAACCCTGTTAAAGGAGATGAAACCGGATATGGTGGAATTTTAAGATGCGATTGTATGTAATCGTGATCATAAACATTGAGGGTGGGGGTGAGCAGGAAGTTGTTAGTATGAGAGAATAAGGATTTTAACTGTTGAGTGATGAAACGTGACTTTGAACCTTGAAATAAAACAAATCTGAAAATTGGATGGGTGACAGCATGGTTGAAATGAGGCATGCGTTTGACCCGAGTTTGACGGTGTCTTTTCTCTTTGGGTGCAGAACACAGCATTGGACATCATGGAACGAGGCCTGGATGTTCACGTAGTGGTGGATGCCTGCTCTTCCCGCAGGTGACTGGTGGGATGGTCCCAGTGGGTGGCAGGAAAGGGCTCTTTTTCTCCCCCCTTGTATACCTTATATGGTCTTCTTTTTCCCCTCTGGATTCCAGTCAGCTGGACAGGATTGTGGCTTTGTCCAGATTACGCCAGAGCGGTGCCTTCCTCACCACCAGCGAAGGGCTCATTCTGCAACTGGTCAGAGATGCTGCGCACCCCTATTTCCAAGAGGTAATTTCCCAGCCTCCTTTGCGCCCCTCAGCCTGCCCCCCTCCTCCACTATATGAGCTTGTTTGGATTATTATACTTATGCTCAGTAAGCTGAAATAGGAACAAGACTTGTATGTTTGCAGACATACTTCTTCGTGCCTCCCTTTGTTGTGGGAGCGAACAAATCGGGAACTTTTCCAGTTAGCTATAGTTTCCTGTGACGTCTGAATCAGGAAACCCTGGTTTAACAGTTTCTGAGCCAGCCAGGATACTAAGTGAGCCTCAAGGCATGGTTTAATATCCTGGTTTGTGCCAAAGGTATTAACCATAGTTTCCCCCACTTTGGACAAAATGGGAAGTTGTAGTTAATGAAGGAGTTCCAACAGGAGAAGTGAAGGGGCTGCGTGCAGGCAAAAGACTCTTTCATATCTCTGCTTACAAAGCCTTTCAGCCCTTGCCAGTTGAATTTGCAGTTAGAGAGCGTGTTTATCTCCACCAAAGAGGTCTCCCACAACCTCCCAGTGATGTATAACTGACTCCCAATGGTTACCTGTGCAGTTTGGCCGAAGCCTTGAATTCCTTCCCTATGGAGGAGATGGGTTGAAAATACAGGAATAGCAATTCTCTCTCCCCTAATCCAAATAGGGCAATCCCTTTGAATAATCCCTCACATCTCCTGCCAAACTCTGGTTGGTTAACTTATTCAGAAACTGCAGAGTGTTTGGAAAAAAACATGGGGCCCCTGACAAGATATGGGGCTCTTGCCGCCTCCTCCTTTCCTACATCTGCTCCTTTATCCCTTTCCTAAACAAGTGATTCCCAAGAGCAGAACTAGGAACAATTCCTGCTCCAGAATTAGCAGCAAGTTTGACTTGATACATTTAAGGCTTAGTCGAGATCAGGGTTCTCTTTCCCCAGCGCAGGTGGTGAAATCAGCACAGCAAAGCTAGGAATATTATTGCTGGTTACTGCTGTTGCAAGTGATTTCTGTGCTTTTGCATAGAAATGTCACTGATGGTATCTTCTGCAGCTGTGGCCTTTTGGCCCATTTGCTCACCGTTCCTCCCTGCCCCCCCCCCCAACCTCAATATTCAGACTCGCGTGAGAAATATAAATGAAACAGCAATCAAAAGAAGATAACACTTCATGCATCTGATGACGGCTTGGCCCCAGACCATGAAAGCTTATGTCACAATAAATCACAAGGCTTCTTTTCGAAAGAGCAAGCCTTGCTTCCTTAGGGGAGGCAGAGTTCACAGTCCCAGAGAGGTGGCCTATGGATGACCCAAGATATTCTGCAAGGCTTTTCTCATGCATGTAGGAAGGAGTTATTTCAGGATAGTAACAATAAATAATGTTTATTATTTATTCCTTTCGACAACCAAGGTACAACTGTAATAAGTAATTTTAATAGTAATGAATTGCCGTCGTCATCGTTTGCAAGGGGAAAAGGGACAGTTCCCTGACTTAGGAGCTTACCATTACAATTTCAACCATGCAGGGAGGAAATAATGGATAGACAAAGTAAGCAGGCAGGCAGGCAGGCAGGCAGGCAGAGAGGAGCCTGTCGCCTTCCAGATATTGCCAGGATACAGCATCCCATCATCTCCAGCCAACATGAGCATTTAGTTTATTGCATTTATAGCCTACTTTTTATCCAAGGGGGTCACATGATTCTCCCCCCCCCCATCTCATTTAATCCCCACCAAGAAACCTGCGAG
This sequence comes from Podarcis muralis, assembly GCF_964188315.1. Lineage (NCBI taxonomy): Eukaryota > Metazoa > Chordata > Lepidosauria > Squamata > Lacertidae > Podarcis > Podarcis muralis. The sequence goes on from NC_135667.1 coordinate 17,520,317, forward strand.
GAGCGTGAGAAGCTGCTTTAGTATAAGTCAGTATGAGTCACACCATTGGTCCATCTAACTCCATATCGTCCACACTGGCTGGCAGCAGCTCTCTGGGGTTTCAGGCAGGGGTCACTGCCAGCCCTACCTGGAGATGCCTTTTGGGATTGAGCCTGAGTCCTTCTGCTTGCGAGGCAGAGATTGCCCAAGGTCACCCAGTGAGCTACATGGCTGGGGGAGGATTTGAACCCTGGTCTTCCAGGTCACCATCCGACATTCTAACCACTACACCAGCCCGGCTCCCATCGATCAAAGATGATAGGAGCTGGAACCCAACAAGATTTGGAGGACCACAGGTTCCGCATTAGTATGCCACCCCAGTGCTTGTGCTAACAAGCTGTGAAACAAACTCAGGCAAGCCCTGATTTTGTGAGTAAGACCCAATCCTGGGGCAGCAGCTTGCCAGGCCATGAGGGCATGGAGAAGATAGGCAGCCAAGGCCTGCCTTATTCATCAGGGGTGAGCATGTATTGCTTCTACTGTATTTCCTTGTTTTCTTCCTTCTTAGGGCCTTCTCTAATCTGGAGCTTGCCGGATATTGTTGGACTACAACTCCCATCATCCCTGACCAATGTCCACGCCAACTGGGGTTTATAGGAGTTGGAGTCACAGCTTCTGGAGGGCAACCAGATTTGTGGGGCCAGGGTGCGGGGCTGCCTGGGAAGAAGGTTCTGAAAGAAAGCATAGTTGGTAGCCCCTATAGTAAAGCATAGTTGGGGTAGCTGATTTCACATCTGCATCTCCTTCTCTTTTCAGATCCTGAAGTTGCTTAAGGACCCTGCCCCAGACAGCGGCCTTCTCCCCCTCCTGAAAGAACCAGGCCCCCTTTTCAGCTAGGCCAGCTGCTCCATTGATCCTCCTCCTTGCTTTAAAGCATCTCCAACTGCTTAGGTCTGCCATTGCCACACACTGGGTAGGAGAAGTGGAATCAAGATGTGCAAATATAATTTTTATACAGGAAATTATGGGGTTGTAGCCTATGCTGGAAAACTGATACCCTAATTCCCAATTTACAGCTTTCTTGTGATTATTCAGTGGGATGGAAGTGTTTCCATTTTATGCACAAGTTTGGGGGCATGGGCCCAGGTTCAAATTTAGGACCCATCTGCACTATACATTTAAAGCAGTATCATACCACTTTAGACAACCACGGCTTCCCCGAAGGAATCCTGTGCTGAGCATTGTTAGGAGACACCCCCCATGTCCCCTCACAAAGCTACGATTCTGAAGAGACTGCACCAAAAGATTTGTGGCATCTTCTCACTGATAAGCACATTTTGTGTGGCATTCAAGGTACATGAGGAGGATTTTGAATTCTGCACTTGTAAAAATGCCAGATCCCCCCTCCCCCAACCATAATCTGCAGTTAGAATAAATGATGCTGCAGAAAAGCCATAATCTGCAGTTAGAATAAATGTTGTTCAGTTATTTTTGCACATATTAATTTGATTTGCGCATTTCCTTATTGGTCATGTTCTTGAAGGTGCGTCTGCATATGCAGAATTTGAAATTGTTTTTCATTCTATGCATTTTGTTGCAGCTTTGGGAAATTTGTTTAAGAATGTTGAGAGGTTGGGGAGAGGGACAAGGGAGATATTAAAAGCAAAAAGATGAGGAGCTGGGTTTGGGGAAGCGGAAGCACCTTGATCTGAAGATACCCCCCCCCCCCACACACACACCTAGTGCTACTTACATAATTTCTTGTTCTGCCCACAATTATGAGGGGTAGATATTTGGTTATGTTCAAGGACAGATCCTAATGATTCAATACAGTGGTACCTCGGGTTAAGTACTTAATTCGTTCCAGAGGTCCGTTCTTAACCTGAAACTGTTTTTAACCTGAAGCACCACTTTAGGTAATGGGGCCTCCTGCTGCCACCGCGCCGCTGGAGCACGATTTCTGTTCTTATCCTGAAGCACTATTTCTGGGTTAGTGGAGTCTGTAACCTGAAGTGTATGTAACCTGAAGCGTATGTAACCCGAGGTACCACTGCAATGCTTGTCAAGTTCTGACTTTTTAGTGTCCTCTTCTACACACACTCTGGTATGTGTGTATTCCTCGGCCTCAAGAAGGTTGCCAACTTTTAAATCAGTCTCTGTAGCTGTGCCTTTTGATGGTTGCTTTACATGCAGCTATGCACCAATGAGAGCAGCCTCTCTCTGCAGTAAAGAGAAGGCTCCTAGGCTTTGAAGCATTGCATCGTCAGTTCCACAAAATGTAGCTCCCTCTCCCTCCCACCCCCTCCACACTCTGCGGCACCAATATAGGAAAAGCCACATGTGCATTATTGGGAGGTGTGTTTGTGGAAATGCTTGCTATGAAACCTGGCAGCTCCACATGGGGCATTTTTGGAGCAGAAAGGCTGAGCTCACCATTTGTGTGTGAAGCGAGCTCTGTGTCCTTCCAGAATGCCAGCTTCGGCGAGAGCCTGCTTTAGTTCTGCACATCTCACTGCTGTTAGGCTGCCAGTGAAAGAGCAGACCCGCTGGAAGCCAGTGCATGCCCGTCAGTTTACGTGGATCAACTCTGAGTAGAGTAACGCACTGCACGCGACAACTATACTTTTATATAGAGATTTGTAGCGTGTTGGCATTAGGGATTTAATCCTTTGGATTCCTATGCTCTGCAAAGGGTAAGCTGCTTTGGTGAGATGTTTCACTCCCCTCCTCCCCGCCCCAATTGTGTTTCTGAGCAGCAGAGGCAAGAAGCCTGCAAGGAGGAAAGAGCAGAGGTCCCCGGCTCCTGGTTGAGCCTGTGATCGCTTTAGGCAGGGATCACCCACCTTCCCGTGTCCTCCTCGCTGCCCCTTTAAGACCCAACTTTCTCTCTGCTCCGCTCCCTCATCACAACACCAGCAACACGTGCCTGCTCACGTGCTCCCAATCCCGAGCAGTCTCCTGCTCCCCCTCCCGCCGCCTCGCCATTGGCCAAAACTGGGTCAGGCTCCTCCCATCTGCTGCTCTGCTATTGGCCAAATCTAGGTCAGAGCCCCACCTGCCCCATGGCAGGCGCACATGACAGAACGGGAAGGGCGCGGGACGGGGGAGCTGTGTTTGCAAATCTCGGGCTGTTGGGCTGCCGATTGGAAGAGAAGGGCGCCCTTAGCTCCGCCCATTGGGCCCTCGCGGCTCCTCCCACTTCGAATGTTGCAAAAGGAGGGGGGAAAGACCCGAAGACAGTTGCAAAGTGCTTAGAGGAAAGTAACTGGAGCAATTTTTATTTATATGTAATTTTTTTTATAAAAAAAAAATTGGTTGTAGATTCGCATTTGGGGGAAAGCCGGAGCGAAGGATTCAGGAAAGCGGCAGGATCTGCTTTCGGTTTCCCTTTATTTTTATTATTATAATATAATAATACTGATTAATAAAAGGAAGGTGCGAAGAGGTTTCCCCACACTCGGATTCCCTCACTGCCTGCGGAGAAGACGGGGTCTCCCCTCCCCATTTATAGATCACGGACATCCCTCTTCCAGCCTATTTAGGATCTGACTGGAAGAAAAAGCAGCGGAGATCACCCGTCGCTGCCGCTGCTCCAACTGCGAGATCCTTAGAAAAGGGATCGCCTGGGCATTTTGGATTTGCTGACTTTTCCGTTTTCCTTTGGCGCTTTAAATCTGCTAAAGCTCGCCGAAAGCTGGTGACTTTTAATTCTAGGGGAAATAATTTTGTTCTAGCAAGATTGGAAATACAACCCTCCCGTTCCCTAGGGAAATCTCGTTGGATCTTAGGAACTCTTTACTCCACCCCGTTCCACAATTTCCAATAACTTCGTCGCAAATATATATATAAATATATATATATTTCTTTTCTTTGCCCATCTTTTGGGGAGATCTTCCTCAGAGCCGGTTGGCTGCTAAATTTGGATCGGAGTGAGGCAAGGTGGGGGCCATCGCCTGCCCCTCCGGAGGCTTGTTTCCAGGCTGGTAGCAGAGAGAGAGAGAGAGAAGACAGCCTCCTCCTTTAAAATAAAATAGAAAATCCCACCCCAAAACCTACACCTCAACTTCCTTTTCCAGTCGAGCATCGAATCGGTGAATCTTCCTCGGGGGTCTCTGCTGCTGTTTTCCACAAGGACCTTCTGTTTTTATTCGCTGTCCCCTGCTCGACACCATAGAAGAAGGGCGAAAAAAGCAATTTTCAGCGGTGGGCACCTCCTGGATCTTCCTGCTGCTGCCGCTTTCGCTATGGCCCGCCCAGCCACCCAAAGTAGCCCGACTCCTAGCCCCATGCTCGCCTCTCCTCCTTTGGGACTAGCCACCCCGAGCTCCGCGATGGTCAGTCTCAAGAGCCTCCTTCAGGGACCGGTCAAAAGTCCCGACCGCCGAGGGGCCAAGGACCTGGGCTCATGTGAGTGATACCTCTTCGATCCTCCCATGCAATCATTCCTCCACCTGGTTCCTCCTTTGCCTGCTTATCCATCTCTCCCTAAGTGTAGATATTCATGTACTTAGCTCCGTATTTCCTCTATGCATCCATTTTCTTGCTGCTGCTGGTGTTTTTTGTATTAATCTTCAGGGCACTGCAGAATCTTCCCCCAGAGTTTGCCCTTGAAACGGCTGGGTCACTCTTATTCCCATTTCACAGATAGGGAAGCTACTGAGGCAGGGCTGTCATCCTTGGCAGAGGCAGGATTTGCATATTTGCATAGGAGTCTGCCTAGCCAATCATGTCTCCCCTGGGCTACCATAGAGGCCATCCTTCTACTCCATACATCTCCCAGGCATTCCATAATATTAGTCCGGGCCTCTCTGTCGTTTCTGTGCCATTTCATTTCATAAATGTCTGCTTTCAGTGGAAAAAAGAGTTTTGAGGCAGTCTAAAGATGAGCAGAATTATTGGCACATAAGCTTTGGTCTGCTCAGTCTTTAAATACATCCCATAAATGTCCCTCCACCTGCCACCCCATCCATCTCCCCACCCCATAGTTTATCTCTCAACCTGTATTTGCCCCCCTTATAGCTGCCTCCTTGTCCACCTGGCTTTTCACACCATCCACCTGCCTTATATCTGTCTATAGGTCCCAACCTGCACACACTTGTCCAATGCTCATATATAAAAAAATTGAGCCATTCGTTCCTTCTTTTTTAAGAAACAAAAAACCATAACAAAATCTGTGAGTTGCAAAGACCTGCTCAGACTCAGGGCCCCTGGAAAGGGAAGTCCTTCCTATGAATGATATGCAGTGATATTTATATACTCTTGTCCTCCCTCCCCTTCTATCCAGATGGCCTTCAGAGCCTGAACATCCAACTTGCTTTCATTTTGGGCTTTTCCATCTCGATTGCGGGGGGGGGGGGGGAGAGAATGTGTTTGCTTCCAATGCGGCATTGTTAATTCTTTCCATCCGTGAAATGTTCCTCTCCTGGGTTGTGAGTTCCAATCAAAATGCATTCATTCGAAATTGGGAAGGCCCCATGCAAGGGGTTCGTGTAGGCCCCACATACGCATAGGGACAGACCCATGTTTACTTCTGGATGGGATGCCACGGAAGATCTGGAAGGAGGTCGAAATCTAGTTATTGCAGGAAGGGCCTGGGACCTAGGCGCTCTGGAGGAAAAAGGTAAATACCTTTGGTGGCACAAGATTTAGGAGGAGCCACGGAGCCTGAACTCCTGGCATGTCTGCGAGAGGAGGAGGAGGGGCATTAGGGGCAAGACAAGTTTGGGGGCCAGGACTCCTAGATATATGAGGCAGGGGACTTCTATAGGTGGGATAGCTCAGTGGGTAGAGCATGAGACTCATGATCCCAGGGTCGTGGGTTCAAGCCTCATTGTCGGGCAAAAGAATATTGTGTTGCAGGGGGTTGGGCTAGATGACCCTTGGGACCCATTCCAAATTCACAGTTCTATTATAATTCAATTGCCCCTACCGTTGCGGCTCGTGTGCATTTCGATCCCCGATCGCTTTTCTGCCCCTTGGGTGTTTGGCAAGATGGGCAGCCGGTTTTGATAGATCTAAGCAAAACAATGACAGAGAGAGCGGGCTGGGGAGGGGACGGAGAAGGCCTGTCAGGTTTTCTGGGAGGGGAAGCGGTTGGAAGGACAGAGAGGCGAGCTGCCCAGGACTCCTGGGTTCTGTCGGGCAATGCGGTGCTGAGTGCGAAGGCTGCGTGCGTCCCGGATTCCGAGGATCGGGAGGGGAGGGGGAGCTTTGGGGAGCCCGGACGCCTGGGTTCGCTCGCTGCTGCTGCTGCTGCTGGAGAGGTGCCAACTCGCTAGGGTTTTCCAGGGTGATCCACCAAGCGGTGTCTCTGGACATGCGCACAACCTCCCGTGCGCGTACACACACTCACCCAAACACACACACACTCTCGCATCTGCTGGCTGGCAGCAGTAAATCCCTTAAAGCTGCACACAGCCTGGCCACGGGACGCAGCAGGAGGGAGCGAAACGTGCGCGCGGGCGCTGCTGTGGCGCTTCGCCCCGGGAAACACTCTCGCAAGACTTTTTCGCACGAGCGAGCGGGCAGCGAAGGGCAAGGCGGGAGGAGGCGGCGGCGGCTAGGACATCGCAGGGGCACCCCAGGGTGCCACCCGGGGTCAACGCCCCACGGAGGGAGAGGGGAAGAGGGAGGTGCACCAGGGTGGCGAGGAAGCTGCCAACTACAAGCTGGCATTTGGGTTCTGGCCGGCGGACAAGATGGGAGGCGGACACACCGACACGGACGGTGGGTATCTTTGCGGGCACTTTTTGCGCGCGCTGGGGCGGGGGGTGTGATTGGCACCCTGCTGCCGGGGTGGGTTTCCTGTGAATTCAGGCAGAGCAAATGAGCATCTCGGACTGTTTCAGGTTTTTTATTTCAGTTTGATTCTATTGACAGGAAGGTGCCCGGCATTAAGATGGGCAGAGTGTATATATCTTGGGGGGGGGGGGGTCTTGCATCTTGGGCATCCTGCCACCCGTCCTGCAAGGGGTGCCCTTCGCACACACACATAAACAAACGTGTTTGTGCACGGGCACTCTGACAGATTTGTTTGGGTGCTGACTAGTCTTGGCCACCCCAGTGTTATTGGTGTAGGTTTGCCCCCCACCCACCCAAAAGAAGGACCGAGTTTTGCTTCTCCGCCTAGAGCTGAATGTCAATCATTCCTCTTCGGAACAGAAAGTAAACTGATGTCCTGCTTGAATAGGCTCCTGCTGGCTCCAGCCATTGAGAAACTCGCCTGACCCTGGTTACTTTGAGGTTGTTGATGTTGTTGTTGTTAATGACCACTCTCCAATGCTTTGGGCGGCTCGATCCTGAGCACGTTTTACTTGGAAGCAATTCATTTCCAGAAGGTTTAGTAGTCTGTGGCAACTTTAAAAAAGTTTATTGTGGGTATCAGTTTCATCGGATACACAGAAATGAACTCTGCTCCGCAAAAGCTTATGGGCACAATAAATGTCTTATCTTTTCAGGTGTCAGGGGACCCTTGGTTGTTTATACATGGAAGTAAGCTTTATGAATGCCCGTTGGCTTTACACCTGAGTAAACATGCCACTGGCCACAGACTGATAGAGATGCAATTTCATTATATTATTCCTGGTGTGTTCTGCAACTTGCAGGTGGCTTTCCTTTTCACAACAGCCTCCACAAAGCTGAGTGTTGTTCCCATTTCACAGTTGAGGAAAACTGAGGCTTGAGCTTTGGTAACCTCTTTGATTGGTTCCTAAACTGATTTTATATGTTTTTGATTGTAATCATATTTTGGAATGCTTTTATCTGTTTTGGATTTTTTTTAAAAAAAATTATCTTGTTTTGCCACCCTGGACTCCTTGGAGTGGAAGGGTGGGGTATAAATTCAATAAATAAATAAAGGACCCAGGCTTTGAATATTTGACTTATAACTCCAAATATAGCTTTATATCATTTGGATAATATTGACTGTGGCAGGAGGAGGGCATTCAAAGATTACTGGGGGGGGGCGCAGGGCAATACTAGGAAGTGGTGAGGAGTACTTTGGACCAAGTTTGTGAAGCTAATACAACTGAGGGGCAAAGTTAAGAGTGGTGACAAAATGCATCCAGTTCAATTCATTTACTACATTGTTCTGCATATTTTATTGTATAATTTCAACAATTGTATTTCTGCCTGTGTCATGTTCATCACAACTCATAATCCTCATGAATAATATCTCCCCCTCCTCCAGTACTTCCTTTATCTTTGCAATAGACCTGACAAGGTAGTTAATAATATTCCCATTTTACAGATGAGGATAACTGAGGATTAAGAATTTGTCCAAGGCGGCCCCGGTGACTCCAATGGCTGAGCCAGGATTTGAACCTGAATCTCGGACAGCCTATCGTCTGAGTCGCTCTGACTCTTTGGTGATAGTTGTTTTGGGGGTGGGGTTCATTGGAAGAAAAGTTGAAGAGGGTTGTCTGGGGTGGATTTGGAGTGGATCAGCTGCCCAGGGTTGGGGAGCTGCGCAGTAGGCAGCCACGCACAGGCTTCGCTTGATCTGTGGGGCGTTGCGGGTGACTCGCCCAGTTTCGGGGTGCCAGGCTGGTGTCACCGCAGGAGGTGTCAGCTGGGCCCGGACTTCTCTCCCACGTGTCCAGGCAGAGTCAGGGCTCAGGTATGGCGTGCCACTCCCAAGCCTGCCTGAGCCTCGTGCAGGGGGGTGGGGCGTCTTCAGGAGAATGCTGGCCTGTAAACCACAAGAGCCCTCAAGCCTTCAGAGAGCTAGTGAGGGGTGGAGGGGGCGAAGGTGGCAGTGGGTTCTTCCCAAGTGCATGGGAAAGAGGGTGGCCTTGGTTAAAGAATGGAGGCAACCCGCTGGAACAAATAGTTCCCGGCTGAAGACCTCTGGAATTGTGGGACAAAAGGAAATCTGCAAGTCTGTCCCCTGATTCCTGCCCGCTCACTCCCAACCTTAGCTAAATCTCCTTCTACCCTGATCTTCTGTAAGATTTGATGCTTTATTATGCTTTTATATTTGTTGGAAGGCATCCAAAGTGGCTCAGGCAACCCAGTCAGATGGGCAGGGTACAAATATTATTGTTGTTGTTGTTGTTGTTGTTGTTGTTGTTGTTGTTAATAATAATAACAATATAATAATAATAATAATAATAATAATAATAATAATAATAATAATAATAATATATTGCAAAAGAGGCTGGACTCCTTCTGTAATCTGAGCACTAAGGGGGAGCAAATCTAATGATATGACCCCGAACTCCTGGGTCCTTTGGTATGGGAACACAACCTAGTGAGCTTAGAATGAGGGGAGCTCTAGCAACCGGGGTCCTTGCAGCATCCCCTGCGTGGTGGTGATGGGCACCTTCTCAACACCAGCGCAGAAGATGCCAGTCAGATCTGCCCCCCAGAGAGCACCAAATGCTCCCTCCCCACACTGATGCCCACAGCAGGGTCACCCTGCGGCTGCTGCTGCTGCCCCACCTAGACCAAAGAGGAGCGAGCTGGAGGGATTCAGGCAGGCAGATGGGTGAGCGAGCTCCGAGGGCGCGGGAGAGCGAGAGCCCAATCAAGCGTGGCTGAGCATGGGGTCATCTGGGGTGAGGCAAGCGCTCACGTTTTTTTTGCTGGTGAACGGCATGCAGGCCTCTAGGGCTGGAGAGATAGGGATGGGGCCCAGGCAGGTTTCGGCAGCCTCCGCGGCTCAGAGATGCCGGCTGCCGCATGCTGCAGCCACCCATCCCCACGCATCTCTCCCAGCCATCTGGCCCTCTCATTGGCAGCCTGTCCTTTTTCTTTGCCCACCCACCTGCACAGCCTGCCTGCGCCCGTAGAGAGGAGGACCGTGCAGAGTTTATATTGGAGCAGAACTGTTTTGTCTGCTTTGGGCCCTCGGGCTGTGAGAATGTAAGGAAGTGATCAACACACCTGGGAGCCCCGTGCAGGAACACCCACCCACCACACATGTAAGGCGTACGACCTCACCCAAAGAATCCTGGGAACCGTGATTGAAGGGTGCTGGGAATTGCAGCTCTGCGAGAGATAAGCTAGAATTCCCAGGGTTAATGGGGGGGAAGTGGTGTGCTTTAAATGTGTGTTGTCTACGCAGCCACCCCCACACTCAAGTGCCAAATGCAATGCGAAGCCATGTGCAGTTAGATAGATGTTTGGATACCCGATTGCTTGGGAGAGGCAGATGGCAAGGACCCCCTTACTCTGTCCTGGGCTGCCTGGGGCTGTCTGGATTCAGAAGGTGGCCAAGCCCAGGGACTAGAAGCAACTGCCTCGACACTCTGGCCTTTTGCACTTTGCACCCGTGTGCGTGCCCAGGGATGCCTGAAGCTCCCCATGCCAGCAGTGCTGGGTGTTGTATTCCAAGAGCACACAGCTATGTACATAAACATTATGTCTTGCTGATCTCTCACCCTCCCTTGTGCGGTGGAATCTATTGCTGTTCACCTTGCAAAACCCTTTGAATTGCAAAGTTACGGCAATTACAGACTTCAGAATGATGATTTTCCTCCTTTTTTCCATCTTCCCAATCCATCTCCCCAGTCCACTTCCATGTCAACAGTGTAACATTGATCAGTTTCCTTTATTCCGCTGGCCCTGTGCTGTGGAAAATCTGCACACACACACAGAAGACTCGTAGATTTCCGCTTTCTTGGCTTCCGGCCTCTAGGTTTCTGCCCCTAGATGCTTCTCATCCCATAACCTTCTTCCTTAACCTGAGCTTCTCCTCCTGCCCCCTTTTCTGCAGGTGTCATCAAAGATAAGGAACGCAAAATGGAGGACGACCTGAGCATTTCGAGGCCTGGGCACTGCGCCTACCTGGGCTCCCTTTTGTGGGAACGCACGCTGCCCTACAATGAGATTGAGTATGTTGACTTGGACGAGTTTTTGCTGGAAAACGGGCTGCCCCCGAGCCCAGCTCACCAGCCCTTCTCGCCGGGGAGCCAGCCCACTGCCTCACCTTCCAGCGGGGTGGTGGTGGACCTTAGCCGGCCAGCCTCTTGCGCGTCGTCATCTTCCATCTGCTCCTCGTCTGGCGAAGGCCTAGTGGGTAGCGATTACGACCACCACGGCAGCAGCCAGACAGGTAAACTGTGCTGTACTTTGGGTGTGAGGGTGGTGGTGGGGAAATGGGAGTCGAAGTGATTGCTGGCATTTGTCGTTCCTCCCCTTGGAAGGAGCTGTGAGAATATCAACTCACCCTTCCCTTGTTTCATATAACTTTGTTTACGCTCCAAGCTCCCCGCGTTTCTGAGCTGCACACCTATTAAGTTTTAGCTGTATGAATGCAAAGAGAGTCGTGATGGGAACTGCAGCTCCCATTCTGGAGACACTCAGTTGACTCTGTGAAATAGCTCTTGGGTTTCAAGGTGTTTTTACAGTCTAATAGTGGCTGCAGTGGAACAAGGGTTATATTGTAGTACCCCATTCACTTCAAGGTCAAGGGCAAACTACATGTTACAGAGAAGTGCATGGAACAAAATGAAAAGCAGACTTGGGAGGCTGAGATTTTGAGTGGAGAAGCAGGCGAGAAATGAGTGTTTGATTCTCTCCCTTCCGGCCTTTTTCCTGTCCTTCCCACCCCCTCTGCTACCTGTTTCCAGGCTACGTGCACCAGTCTCTCTTTCTATTTGTCTGACATAATTAGTTATTGTGTTATGCCTTGGAATAAATTATGCAAAGCGTGCAGTGTTTACTCCAAGTGCAAAATTTAGCCTACCTATTTGGATATATATATATATTTTGGGGGGGATACCTCTGAGCACACACCACTTTGGATAGGAGGAGTGAGCAGTTTCTAGAGCCCTCCCTGTTTGGGAGGGCAGTTTCATGTTCCCTCCCTGGTTGCAGAGAAAATTGAGTTTCTAATCTCCTCCCTGATTGCAAATAGTTTTTCAATCCCAGCCTCTCTGTGTTGTAGTGGCAATACCAGTGGCCCCCTTCAGGCTGCTGCAAGAATTGCACTTCCCTTCTCCTTCCTAGTCCCCTGTTGTCTGATGCCCCCATTAAATTTTGGTTAAATAATTCTGTTTGCAGCAGATGTTTAACACACAAACACACCATTGCAGAAAATAAAAGCATATTTTGCTCTGTTTGGATTTAGTCCCTTCCTAGTTTGTAGAAGCAGATCAGATGGTTTTTACCCAGTTTAGATCACAAGTATTAAGAATTTCAAGAGGGTCCTCCATGCATTTTTTTGTTGCAGAGAGTGCAGAAGGAAGGTTGCAGCAGTTCTGAAGCTATACAGGTGTGGACCTAGTTGTTTGCCTCAGATGAGAGCTTCATGGGTACGCTAGGATACTATAGAGAAAACTTTGGGGTGCAATTTTATACTATTTATAAGAGTTATAGGGACGTGGGTGGCACTGTGGTGTAAACCACTGAGCCTTGGGCTTGCCGATCAGGTCGGTGGTTCGAATCCCTGCGAAGGGGTGAGCTCCAGTTGCTCGGTCCCTACTCCTGCCAACCTAGCAGTTCGAAAGCACGTTGAAGTTCAAGTAGATAAATAGGTACCGCTCTGGCGGGAAGGTAAATGGTGTTTCCATGAGCTGCTCTGGTTTCACCAGAAGCGGCTTAGTCATGCTGTCCACATGACCCAGAAAAACTGTCTGCGGACAAATGTCGGCTCCCTCAGCCTGTAAAGCGAGATGAGCGCCACAACTCCAGAGTTGTTCGCGACTGGACTTAACTGTCAGGGGTCCTTTACCTTTACCTTTACGCGTGTTATAAAGATTTGCAATTTAATGCTTGTAGGTTTTTGGCCCTCCAGACATTGCTGAACTACAACTCCCACCAGACCCAGCAAGCACAGCCAGTCATGATGGGAGTTGTAGTTCAGCAATATCTGCAGGGCCAAAGGGTCCTGCACCTGGTTACTTTCATTATTTCATGTGTTTTAGAAACTTGGACTTTGTGAGATGGTTGGTTGGGTGGGAAGGGAATTGTGTTTTCATTTTGGGAGGGGGCTCCCCACCTTCTAAAGTTGCCAAGAACTCCTAAAACTAACTTTTCCACTTCTTGAAAATACTGGATGCTTTCCCTGAAGCTGAAATACTATATTTTCAAACTGTCTCTTTGAGTTGCAGTAATTACTGATATTGTTCAGATTACTGCCTCCAATGTGTGCATTGGATTTCGGTGGGGAGGGCAGGCTAATGTGGGTTTAAGCTTGAGAATAAAATAGACAGTGCTCTGAAAGTTACCTGCTACCATTTAATACTTACTGTCCCTTTTCTGCTTTCATTTACAGTTGTGGTTTTTGGTGCGATTTGGGAAATCGCAAGAGAGGAGGGTGGCTATCATGAGATGTTTGGGTTTTGTTTGAAACGCAGAGTTGGGAGACTAGCGCTTGTGGTTTGTGGAGAGAAATATCGGGAAAACAAGGTAGTGGGACGACTTTGACGCCATCCTTAGTGAAGTACAGCGGGACACTTGGGATCCGGGCCCTCGTGGCCCCAGTGAGCACTCCAGAGAAGGTATTCTTACCAGCGGTCTTCCTTCGCAATGGTACCTCCTCAGGCTAGCAGTGGGCAGCGTAGACTTTGCTGGTGGCAAAAGGTGACGTAAAATGCAAAGGAATTATGTTTTTCACAGATGTAAGTTGGGTAAATTTGGGTGCCCCCCCCTTGAACCATAAAGCTTTACAGGGTATTAACAGAGGGCCACCCACCTATGTCCCCATATTTTCCCCCAACTTTTTCCTCCCACCCTACTCTACTCCACCCAAGTACAGTGTTTTCCACTGATCTAATCCAGACATCTGGACACTCAGTACTTTCTCTGTTCCAGAGAACCCAGGAATCCTAAATACCCATGCCCCCCCTCCTCATATCTCTTCACAGGAGGTCACCAAACCCATCCAAGTTCACTAGACGCCCCCCTTTCCCTTCGGGAGAACCCAGGAGTCCCGGGCACTCCCCTGTACATCCCCTCCCCCCACATACGGATCCTGGATGTCAGCGCCTCGAAGCTCCCCCATGAGAACCCAGGAGTCCTGGACAGTATCTTCTGCCCACGTACACCGATCCCCTCCCCCCACTGGATCGCTCCTCCTCCTCCTCCTCCTCGTTCCTAGCATCCTGAATACCAACAGCCTCAGGTTCCCTCCTCCTCCTTAGACACGCAGATGAATTCCAAATACCAACAGCTTTCTCCACCCCTCCTTGCATTAAAAAAAAAGAACTCAGGAATTCTGGATTCCGTCCTCCCCCTTTCCAACAATTCCGGGGGGGGGTCTGGATGCCCACCCCCGCGGCGGGGTGGAGGTGGGGGAGGCGCGCTCTCGTGTGCCTGTGCGCGTGCACAGGCGCGCTCCTTGCCCGCCCGGCGCGGCGGCAGGCTGCGGGGAATCCCGTGTCTGCTGCTGGGCGCGGAAATCCTGCGCTGCTGGCTCCCGCCTGGGAAGCCCGGTCTCGTGTCTGCTGCACGGAGCCTCCTGCTCCCGCTCACGTGCCTCGGCCTGCTTCTGCGAACACATGTCGCGGCTCGGCTCCTCTGGCTGCCAGCTGGCAGGCGGCCCCCTTCCTCGGCGCAGGGCGGGGCCAGCGGGCACGTGGGGATGCGGTGTGAGAGGCGGCGCTGCTGCTGCAGCCCGGGAGGAGGAGGAGGAGGAAGCGGGTGCTGCTGCTGCTGCTGCTTCTTCGGGGCCTCTCGCGGGACGGGGGCGGCAGGGGGCGTGGGCCTGTGGGTGGCCGCCTATCCCGGCTGGGCAGGTTGGGCCGGAGGGAGGCGCGGCCACGCAGGACGCCTGGGTTCTGCGGAGAGGCGGGAGTAGGACTCCTGGGTTCCCCCTGGAGGGGTGGGGGTCCAGCGAAGGGGATCAGATTCTGGCTTCCTTCAAGGAGAGGTGGGAGTGGAGATCAGGATTCCCGGGTTTTGCCACATAAAGAAGGGATTCCGTGTAGGACCCCGGGTGGGGGTTCTCTCTGGGGAGTTGTGGGGTACCCCAAGGACGGGGTGTGTGTGTGGACTCCAGGGTGTTTCAGGGAAGTAGAAATCCCTGTTTTTTCCGGGGTGCGTGTGTGGCGCCTAGTGAGTGGAGCGTTGGGCTCTGGAGTTTCTTGGTTTTCCAAGGAAAGAAATATTGGGGGGCCGCAGGACTCTTGGGTTCTTCAAGAGGAGAAAGGGCAAAGGGGGGGGGGCAGAGGGAACCAGGATTGTGGGTTTCCTCAAAAGGAGAGGAGTATAGTAATGGGAACAGGAGTAGGAGGTTATCCAAGGAAAGAGGGGTTTTAATGTTTCCTAAAGGGAGTGGGGATTCCGGGGTCCCCTGCGGGTGTTTTTTTTTGGGGGGGGAGATAGGTGGTAAGTGTATAGGAGTTTAGAGAGATCTAGTTGAGGGTGGGACTCCTGGCTTTTCTGAGGGGGTAGGTGGGGGTGGATGACCTTGGGAGAAGGTGTTCGATATCCCAAGTTTTCTGAGGGTCGGGCATGCCCCAAGGGATCCGGAGGGTGGAGATTAGTGATGGGGGGGAGGGGAGAATGATGGGAAGGCAGACACCTGAGTTGAGGGGAGATGTGGGGACCCTGGTCTCTGAGGAGAGTTGCAAAGTTTCTTTTATTGGTCTAGAACAGGGTTTCCCCAGCTTGGATCACCAGCTGTTTTTAGACTACAATTCCCATCATCCCTAAATAGCGGGTCAGGGATGATGGGTATTGTTGTCCCAAAACAGCTGGAGACCCAAGTTGGGGAAACCCTGGGCTAGAGTTTCCTGGGCTCGCTCTTGTGTACTTGTCTGCTTTGCCCCTAGCAACCCCAAGCGGCTTAGCGGGACGGCCATTTGCCTCCTCAAGCCACCAGAGTTGCCTCGCCTCCCAGTTCCAAGTGGTGGCACATGATGAGCTTTTTCAAAGCGGTTGTCACTTGCGAAATGGTTGTCTGGATCCGCTCTCTCATATGCCTCGTTCCCCCATCTGTTAGGCATTTAAACAGATCGGCGGGGCCCACGTGGCTAGCCGGACACCGCATACTGCATAGTGCTGTTCCCAAAACGGTCTTGCAGTGCCGTTTAATCCTCAGAAATTTGCCAGCCCCTCTGCGTGTCTCTAATCCCCATCATGTGTGCAGCTGCAGCTGCCTGAGCAGCAGCGAAGCCCTGTGTCCCCAATTCACTGTTCCACTTCTCAAGAAGACACACAACCCTACAGCCCTCCTCCTGAAACACTCTGCAGAGAAAATAAAAACAATGGGGGTGGATATGTACATAATGCAGTGTCTATAACATATGGATGTACATGTGAGTTTGTGTACAAAGGACTCCGTAGAGGTTACAGTGGAAGTGTGGGGCGGACCAGCCTGCAGATAGCCTGTTGTGGGTGCTGCTGCCCTCTTGCGGGTTCTCTTTATTTGTGAAGCTCACCTGGATTTCTCCTTCCTCCACACCCATTCCAGGTCCCGTAACACCTGTGTCCCGAAGCACGCCCAGCCCTGTGGACCCCGAGGGCGTGGAGGTCCTCATGAACTTTGACCCTGACCCTGCCGACTTGGCGCTGTCAAGCATCCCAGGGCACGAGACCTTCGACCCCCGCAAGCATCGGTTCTCCGAGGAAGAGCTCAAGCCACAGCCCATCATGAAAAAGGCACGGAAAATACAGGTCCCGGATGATCAGAAGGTGAGAGAGGCGCAAAACGCACAGATCTTAGAACAGTATTTTAAGAGATTTTCCTTGGATAATATCAAATGCACAGGGGAGCCTGTGTTGCGTCAAATGCTATTGGACTACAGCTCCCATCGTCCCTGACCCAGACCATTGGTCCTGCTGGCTGGAGGGAGTTGGGAGGCCAGGAACATCTGGAGGGCCACAGGTTCCCGAGCCTTGATCTCTGTTTTGTGTACAAGCTCCTACGTACATCCCCCAATGTAGCTGAAAAAAGCTTGGGTGCAGGTGGTTTTTTTTAATTTGGCCATTTATATCCAAATTCAGCAAACAGCAAGTTTTAAAAAATCACAACAAAAATTAACAATAAACTTAGCAATGAAAACAAAACAGTGTCATAATCGCAGCTCGTTAAATTAATACCCTGCCTTTCCTTCAAGGTGCTCGAAGCGGCACTCCTGGTTCTTTCCCCCTTCCACTCAACTCTTTTATTCTCACAGCAACCCTGTGAGGTTTGAGGCCTGAACCTGGCTCTTCCTTGCCCAGTGTTGTAGCCCAGGGACAGCCGGTGTGGTTTCACTCCAGTGCTTGTTGAACTACAACTCCCATAATATCTCACCACTGGCAGCCCATTAACTTCACAACAGGAGACAGGTTGCTTTTTTAATTTTCTTTTTAAAAGGTTGGGCCGTTTTAAGTAAGATCGAAAAGTTTGGGGAATTGGCATTTGTTATTATATTACTTGTTTAAACTACTTAGCATTTTATTTAACATTTTCTAAGCTCTTTCCTGTTGACTGATACCCGATAGCCAAGGTTACGGTGTACCAGCTGTGACCCTGCCCACTGTGGCATGTGTCGCTCGACAAGATTTGGGTGGAATGCGCTGGCGTGAGTGGGCAGAGCTAGGCTTCCTGCCCAAACCCTCCCATTTTCGACTGCATGCTCTACCCAGAGCTGCAATCTCCAGAGATTGTTAAACCAATCAGTCCCTGTTCACAGGGGGCTCTGGGAATACGAGTCTTCTAATAGCTCTCTGCACCCTCAACAAACTACAGCTCCCAGAATTCCTTTTTTGGGGGGTGGGGTGAACCATGACTGTTTAAAGTGGTATCGCAACATTTTTTTATTTTCTGAAATAAAGTAGCGTTTTAAACACATAACGTGAATGTGGCCTGAGAAAACAGGCTAGGCAAAACATCCCTGTTCCCCCAGCACCTGTTGGCCATCTGCGCCAACCGAGTTTGCGCAGCGACTGGGGCGATGGAATAAAAGCTTGCCCGCAATATCTTTGCTCATCTTTGTTTTTAAAGAATAATCAAACAGCTGCAAAACACCCCTTCTCACCACCTTTCCTCAATAGTACTCAACAGCATTCCCTAAAAGTATTCTATAACTGTACACACTTGATCAACTTAAATACAGTTTTCAAATAATCAGTTTACCCTACCACAGCACTGCATTCAGTGCAATAGGTCAACTCTCCCTGCTAATTAGTTAAATTGTTAAGATACCTCAGGTGTGCTGAATTGTCGAAAGCTCACAGATGTGCTGCCATGCAGGTTATAATTACACACACCTCTGAGTAGCACCATTGACCGCATTAATATCAAGAAAACCCAACAACACCATGGTCCCAGCCGCTGCTTTTTAGGAGACAGACAGACAGATGTGACACCCCAGTGTAATGCCTTTGACCCAAAATGCCTGCCTGAAGGTTGGTTTCCACCACAAGGGGTTTGGGTGGCAGGGCTAGGACAGTGAATTTCTCTCTGGGGTTTAGCGTTTTTTCATGTGCCAGCTGCAGGGTGACAATGTTTATGGGCGGGAGAGAGGCTGTCTGGGAAATGCACTGCTGGGTACAAACCTGTTTTCTGAGCTGGCGGGTACGGATGATTGTCTGGCATTGTGTGTCTCAAAGGCAAGTAGCGTGTCCATGCATATTTTCTCAAGCGGTGACAGGAAAGGGTGTGTTTGCGCATGCATGACCGTGCACGTGCTCTTTCAAGAAGTATGTGTGTTCTTTTGGGGAACGTCAATCTCTGTCCGAGATTCCAGAACGATGTGTTGCCACCAATATACAAAGCTAGATAGAAAGAGGCACAGAAATGCACTTTGCCAAGAGACAGAAGCTGGCCTAAAGTCACTAACTGAGTGTTGTGGCTGTGGGTGGATTCGAACTCAGTCCTCTGTGTGCTACATCACCACACCGGGAGAAGTACTCATACTTACTGGGATTGGGGAGGGGGAGAGCTGTAGTTCAGCTGCATCTGATGGGGCAGAGGTTCCCAACACCTGACCTATAGCATTTGCACCTCTCTCTTTAGCCAGTAAGCCTCCCCAGTGCCTTATTGAACTTTTTTTTTAGTATTAAAAAAAGAGAAGACATTTCCTGTCCTCAGTTTAACATCTAAAAAATAAGTCACAAAAGGAAAAATGGAAGGGGAGGGGAAAGAAAGCACACCCAGGCACCAAATCTCAAAGAGCTCTTCCTAAGGCTAGTTGGGATGCAAACAGTTCCAAGATGCTGGGGTAGAATGGGCGCTAGTAGGTGACAGATTATTATTATTTATTAAATTTGTATACAAGGTTCATATGGAGAAATGCAGGAGAAAGAGCGAGAAGCAGCTTGAAATACCTCTGCTGCTCTTTTCTTTTGATTTTAGCATAGGAACATGCAAGGCCTGCAAGCATGTCATCAAAGTTAGCAGCTTTCCTGCCCCTTCTTGCTTATATTATAAGTCCAGAACATCGTATGAAGGCAAGTAGTACAGCCGCCCTGCTGGAACTAAGCAGGCCTGCCCCTGTTCAGTGCCCAGGTGGACTATCGCCTGGGAATCATGCAATAATAATCATAATCATAATCATAATCATAATCATAATACTATTACTTACACCCTGCCCTGCCCATCTGGCCGGGCCTCCCCAGCCACTCTGGGTGGCTTCCAACAGAATATTAAAAACACGATAAAACATAAAATATTAAAAACTTCCCCTAAGCAGAGCTGCCTTCGTATGTCGTCTAAAAGTCAGATAGTTGTTTATTTCCTCGACACCCGATGGGAGGGCGTTCCACAGGGTGGGCGCCACTACCGAGAAGGCCCTCTGCCTGGTTCCCTGTAGCTTCACTTCTCACAGTGAGGGAACCTCCAGAAGGCCCTCGGAGAGGGACCTCTGTGTCCTGGCTGAACAACGGGGGTGGAGAGCTTTGAGCTACCTGGACAAAAAGTAGATTTATTAAAACAATAAACAGCAATTTGTGGCCTCCAAAAGAGAGCCAACTCTTCACAAGCCCACACTGACCTGTTTCGTTTTGTTTCTCCTACCTAGGATGAGAAATACTGGAACAGGCGGTACAAGAACAACGAGGCAGCCAAACGCTCGCGGGACGCCCGCCGCCTGAAGGAGAACCAGATCACGGTCCGGGCAGCCTTCCTGGAGAAGGAGAACGCCGTCCTGCGCCAGGAAGTGGCCAACATCCGCCAGGAACTGACCCGTTACCGCAGCATCCTCTCCAAGTACGAATCGCAGCACGGCACCTTGTAAGGCCCGCGGCAGCAGACGGCTGCGCTCTTCTCCACCGCTCCACCGCTCTGACGCGGTGGGGCCACCCTGGTTTTTCAACCCTGACCCCCGTCTTCCCGAACCGGGCAAACAAATAATCAAACAACAGATGTTTGGAATAAGGGGAAAGGTCCCGAGACGGACGATTCCCCATGTGCGGGGACTGCCGTGCTCCAGGTACTCGACAGAAGGGATAAGACTTCCTGGGTTTGGCCTGAGCTGACCCTCGCCAAGAAAAAGGGCAGTGACTTGGGAGACGTTGAACTGGGCATCGTAGGCACACGAGACACACCGCGAACACACAAGGGCTCTGTAGCACACTGGAAGATGTATTACACACACACAGACACACACGTGCACACAGTACCCATTCTCTTTCTCTCTCCACGTACATGCTAGAGTTTGGTTCGTTGGCAGACTTTTCTCTCCAAACGGCAGAATTCAGCCCCAGATTGCAGCAGCTACTCACCTCTGCTTGCCCTGTTGTGGCATTTGGCTCAGTGGCAAAGTTGGCCCAAGGAGGCATCAGGATGCCTGTGCTTGCTTGCTTTTTTCTTCCAACAGCATCGCTTTTCAGTGGACATTTCTTCTTCTTCTTCTTCTTTTGCACACAATTTCTTCGACTCCTTTCTCCCGTCGACTCTTTTGTCAGGGTTGGTGGGGAAGGACACGAGAAGGCTGCAAAAGTGGACCCCCCACCCCCGAGCCGTTCTGGGCTCCCATCTCGCAGCGGGTATCGAACCACTAAGCCCTCCTCCCGCTGCACCCTTTGCAAAGAGAACTTAGAGGAGGCCTGGCACCCTGAGAAAAAAGAGGACACAGGAGCGTTGTTTTTATCTCTCTTCCTTTTGATACCAGTAAACGTCAAGACTTCTGCCTGCGAAATGCCAAATTAGAAAAACGAAAAGAAAAAAACGGGTTGTGCACTCAATATTTCCCCCCCACAATTGGACAAAAGGGGCTTTGTGTCAGAGGGCAGGTGTATGGGTTGTTAGTTGAATGATTACGATTATCTTATTATTACTATTATACCTGTTTTTAGTTAAAAGGCAAGTGATGGTTTCTGTTATTTCCCCCCCTTCCACCACACCACACTTTTCCTCATGTTTGTGTCCAACACTGTCTGATGTACGTCATATGTATAGAAACTAAAAGAAAAACGAAAAACACAGAACCTCATTGGTGACCCTCCATAAATATGAACATATATATAAATATATATATAATTTTCTCTTTTTTTGTAAAGCAAAAAGTATATATAGAGGCTCCAGGAGAGACTTGAGAGATTATGTTCTTCTTAATTGGGGAAAGGATGGTTCTTTCGTACAGAAAGTGAATGGGGGGGGAGGGGGGAATACGGTATTTTTATCTCCTTTGGGGAGGTTCCTAGTCTTTTTAATTTTCCATGTAACAGTGTTGCTGAAGACTTTGGGGGATGAAACCACCGGACTTGACGGAAGGCTTTTATTTCGAAAGGATGTTTACACAGTTGTATACCATGAGCAAACTAGGAATAAAGAAAGACAGGATTTTAAAAAAAGAACGAACGAAACCCGAGATCTTTTGTGTCGTTTGTATTAACCTTTCCATGCACAGCTCAGATTTTACCAACCTGGTGCCTTCCTCTTGCTGTACTACAAGTCCCATCAGCCTCAGCCATTTCTGGGGTTCTTTGGTCCACTCATTTACAGAAAGGTGTCATTTCCCTATTATTTGCTAATGTCCTGCTGTAACAGGTAAAAGGAGACTTAAAGGAAAACAGCTACGTTAATTGGTGGGAGAGGAGGAGGAACCCACCAGCATTCTGTGCAAAGACAACTAAATTCTGCAAATTGTACCGATTTGCACATTCTTGCCCATTTTGCAGCAGAGATTTGGCTTCAGGCGTTCAGAGCAGGGGACAAAGAGACAGAAAAACAGGGAAGTGCCTCATTCTCATCAGGGAAGTGAGACCATTGGTCCATCCAGCTCCGCACTGTCTCCAGCAGGGGTTCCCCAAAGAGAGGTCATTGGACCACCAGTGGTCTGCAAGCTTCATTCAGGTGGCCTGTGGTGTGTGTGGCTTTGCGGTTGAAGATGGGAGAGGGTACATCCCTGTGTTCAATATTCCTCTCTGCTTCTAATCGTAATTCTGTTGCTTAGAGCAACAGAAACACAATTAAAAACTGTGCATCAATCTGGTACAGGGCATTGCAGTCGCTGCAACAAGCAGATAAAACCATTAAGCAGCCCTCTGCTATTCTCAAGAGATCCATGGGGGAGAAAGTGGTAGGAACCACTTGCCTACACTGACAACATCTCTCCAGGATTTCGGACCGGACATTCCCAGCCTTACCCAGAGTTGCTGGGCACATGCTGCATGCAGGCCAAGTAGATGCCCTGCCACTAAGCTGTAGCCCATCAGCATCCTCTAAAAAGCCCAGCTTGCCCCTGTCACCAGCTTCTGATGCTTCATTAGGACAAGGGTGAGGAACCTGTGGTCCTCACGTTGGACTCCCAGCTCGCATCACCCTTAGCCAGCTTGGTCAGTGATGATGGGCATTGTGGTCCATCTGGAGGGCCAAAGTTTCCGCACACCTGCCTTACAAGATGGAGCAAGCCTGCGTAGGAGTCCTTGGGCCTTCAGTTCCCAAACCGATTCTGCAAACAACCTTTGTGTGTGTATAAATTGAGAGAGACTGATTTTCTTTTTTACGTGTTATTTTATTATTACATTTATAGCATGCACAGAGGTGGGTGGGGAGTGTCTAGAGCAGGGTTTCCCAAACGTGGGTCTCCAGCTGTTTTTGAACTACAGTTCCCATCATCCCTGACCACTGGTCCTGCTAGCTACGGATGATGGGAGTTGTAGTCCCAAAACAGTTGCAAACCTAAGTTTGGAAAATGGAGATTATTTCTTGCATTTATATCCCACCTTTTTCTCCAAGCTCAAGGTGGTGTATGTGGTTCTACTCTTCACCTTAGTTAACACCCCCCCCCTTTGTGAGGTATGTTAAGCGGAGAAGCAGTGACTGGCCCAAGGTCACCCAGTGAGCATCATGACTGAGTGAGCTTTTGAACCCTGGTCCCCAATGTCCTAGCCCAACATACCACACTGACAAGAAAGTGCAAATTGCACGAAGGCGTCATCACTGGGTGCTTCTAGATGGGGACCTTGTTTTGCAACTGTGTCACAAAGATCTGATTTTATTTCCCTCCCAATTTCCTCTGTGGCACACAAGCTTCTTCACTTTCTCATGCCTGCCTCAGTCGAGTGGTATTCATTGCTGCTCTGACACTTGCTGTCCATATGAGTGACCAGAACAGGCTTCCTCAGCCTCGGCCCTCCAGGTGTTTTTGGCCTACAACTCCCATGAGCCCTAGCTAGCAGGACCAGTGGTCAGGGATGATGGGAATTGTAGTCTCAAAACATCTGGAGGGCCGAGGTTGAGGAAGCCTGGACTAGGTATGTATATTGGCTGTATTTCCGTTCCTTGGGCTTCGGCCATTCTTTCTGCTACTTTTTTCCATTCTGAGCATGCGTACCGCTATTTCTGCACACGTGGGCACACACATTTTTTTAAATCCCAGGAAGTGTGCAAGAACAAAGACTACCAGCCTTGGTTATGATGCTTCACACAAAAGAGTGGGCAAAATACAGACTTGGAGGGAGGTGGGTGGAGATGTCAATTTCCATTTGTTGTGTTCTTTTTCATAGTAAATACTTGCACAACAGCTTTTGTTTGTTTAGCCTGACCATTCAAAAGTGATGAAAGGCTTAGCAAAATATTTTGTTCCTCCCCCCCCAAAAAAAAGCTTGATAGATGTGTACTGTGATTACATTCTCCATGAGAACCTCTCACATTTTACTGGGTGCTCTGAAACAGCCATATACCTTTGGCATGCAGCAACACCTCAGTTTGGGGCTTGAGATGGCTGGAAGCAAAATTGCTAAACTGTGCTCAGGTGAGGAGCAGGTGGGATTAAGGGTGTAGAGATTGAGACTACCCACTCAAACACCAGGACATTTGTCCTGCACCAGTGAGCTTTTGCATAACAGCGACTGCCGCTGTATCATGGGAATTCAAGAGCAGGAATTCCCACAAGATGCGCTCGGCTCATTTGCAGCATGTCCACGTGAAACATTTGTATTGATTTTTATTGCTTCTTTTATTTCTTGTATTGTATTGTATTTGAATTTTAAGGAATGGAAACTGCAATACAAGATCAGAAATAAAAGAAGCAATAAAAAGACAGTTCACAACCATGCAACATCTTGCACAGGACATTGCAATTGCTGCAACAGGCAGAAAAACCATTCAGTGGTTCTGTCAAGACTCTGAGCAATTCTTGGTGGAGGGTGCAGGGAGGGGAGTTTGGAAACCACTGACTTTGAGGATTTACCATTGGGCTTAAAATGTTAGAAACAGAGAAAGTACAGGCTGGCATTTTGGTATAGATGCTGCCCAGGGGCTGGGTGCATGAGCAGTGCTGATTCCAAAGTAAGCACACTTCTGGATGTGCACTGGGTGGGTGGAGGGTGGATATAATTCAGGACAGACCAGCCACTGATGGCAGTGAGAATATAACATAATAAATAATAGAATCCGATCAGGAAAGGCTGGGTGTTAATGCAGCCAGAAATCGGGAGAGAATATTTACAAATAAAATGCACCAAACCTTCCATAATTGCAAGTGAGGAGCACTTCATGGCAAATGAGAGTGTGCTGAAGTGAGGCCTATAGAATTTCAAGATTACAGAACAGGGACTCTGGCTGAGTTTCTACCAGGTCAAACTTCATCACTATGGTCACATCTGCTCCTACCATTTTCTTTTATCTACTTAACAAAATAAATAAATATTTATTTAAGCACTGAGAAATACGTAGGATTTCTGTTTTGGCTTAGTTGCATATGCAGGTGCATAATTGGCGCACATTCCTTTTGAAAGCAGAGTTTGTCAATTCCTGCGAAAGATTTCTTCATCCAATTCCCACAGTTACCTTTTGTGTGTGTTTTTAATGCACCAAATTACCACAGCACTGCTGCCACCTGGTGCCCAAAGTGAGACGCTGGGAATTTCAGTCTTTCAATGCAGACTTCATTTTGAAAGAAATGGGCACACAGTTTGAAGAAGCCCAGTAGTTGTTTGGAGCACCCATCTCTCTCGAGACAATGGAGTGCACCTCCAGGGGTGAAGCCAAGCTGCTGCGTTAACAGCAACAAAGTGACCTTCCCAGGGTGCAGTCCTGGGCAGCGGGTATGGAGGTCCTGGGCTGCCCAGATGGCAAGACCCTCATCTCAGCCTCACTGATGAGGTCCGAAGGAAAGCAGAGCAGCACGTTTGTCACCAGCTTGGCTGCAGGGGTCAGCGGAAGGAGGCAGACAAGGCACCGTCCACTCCAGATTCATGTAGGGACTACTTCTTAGCCTTTTAATCTCCCAAAGCTATTCCACAAGGCAGCAGAGGTGTGTTCCTTCTAGATAGGCTACCTTCCCAGGTTGACGGGCCCCACCTGCCCCTCACTTCCCTCTACCGCACATGCGAAAGCCACCATCTTGGACTCACTACTGGTCTCATCCCCTCATCTGCCAGAGCCTGTCTTCACATGCAGGAGAAGCCCCGAACTCACCGAGGGTTTGAGACCCATTGACTACCCTCAACTGGTTTAGCCAGCCAGTCGAAGCCATTTCCCAGCTTCGAGGAGCCACAGGTGAGCACCAACTGCAGGGTGGGGACCAAAGATGGACAAGCTACCCCAGAAGTAGCGGGTACCCCCACCAGAAGTACTACCCCCTCACTCTAAAACCCCATTCACCCCAAGCTGCCCAATCAGCGGCGGAGGAAGCCTCTTGGGCACCCATGGTGGTGCGCCCAGGGGCGATGCGAGCCATCAATAGGGGCAGGGCGCACCACGGGGCCTCCAGAGTCTGCCTGCCTCCTCCCACTCAGCCGCCCTGGAGGGGGGAAGGCAGCAGGTGGACCGTTTGGGCAGCTTGCGTGTGCCCAAGCCACAGTGTCTCTACCAGGAGAGATGTGTGGCTCAGGCCTGCTGCAGGCCCTGCAGTGAGTGCCGCCCGGCGTTTTGTCACCCCCCTGAGTGGCAACACCTGGGGCAGCCAGCACCCCACCCCTTCCTCTGCCCCTGTGCCCAGTAGAGGCTGTTCTAAAGCATTCCAACTAAGTGATGAGCTATAAACTACCTGCAAGACTTGTCTAAAGTCTTGCAAACAAAGGTTGTGCAAGATCTATCTCCCTATCTGAAGAACAAAGCAGGGTAGTAGTATCTGCCAGACATCAGGCTAATTTATAGCCACTGTCTTCTACCCACCCAGACCCATGACGAAACCGGTGATTAGCGTAAGAGAAGCTACGGATGGGTCCCCTTCCGCCTGGCCCAGCACAGCTGAATCCCCTGCGGCACTCAGGAAAAAACAAGGAGATGGATATCCATGCTATTGCTTTTATTGCATAGTTTTTTGGAGTTTTATTTTTATTTATTTCATTTTAAACATTTATCTCGTTGACAGGCAACACACAGGAGGCAGTTGCAGACATAAAGGTTAACCAGTACAGCACTTCAGACAGACATATAAACAACCCAAACCAAGGCTGCATTTCTCCAGTCAAAGATGCTATGGGCTGCAGCACCCACAGGACATGGGACCTTGGAGGGAGGAAGATGAGGAAAAGTGCAATGAGCTTGGAATGGACACAGTCACAGATCTGACGCACACACAAAAACCCACAAGGTTGATGGGGCTCACAGGCAAGGCTGAACATTGTTCCCAGGCCAGATCACCACCCCAATTTCTACACTGCAGCCTAAATGATATTAAAATACGCTGACATTTATGCAGCAGTGTTTAGATTTGTGGAGAGGAGGCCAGGAGGGAGGGCAGCTGCAGGGTCAATAAGACAGGGCAATGCTCCACCCCTATCCTATTAAACTGCCTACACATCTTTTTTTGTAGCAGCTTGAAGATGTAGACAGCAAATAGTCAAAGGACAGGCCTGTATCTCGAGCCAAAAAAACCTGTTGAGAATAAACAAGCTTTGCTGGTCAACACAGAGCTCTCGCACTGAGCTCAAGCATTAACATTTGCAACTTGGTTTATACGGAAACCATTGGCTATTTTGGATCAAAATGAGGCGTTTTTAAAAGAAGAGAGATAATTTCGGCAGCAGCTTACAAGCTTCGTGCCCTGACAGTCTGTTATAGGCAAGTCAGTCCATTTCCCATGTCACAGGGGGCTGGAGTCCCCAAAACTACAGTTCCCATCATGCTTTGTGCTCGCAAAGATGAGGACTCCAGCAGCAGCTTGGGCACCACCTGCTCGTTCCATTGTTGCTGCCATGATCTTCTGTTCCCCTCAAAGATTGCCAAGTGTGCTGTTATCCGGCAAGTGCATTTGGCCACATTTATAACACACTCTTAGACACGCTTACACAGAAGTAAGCCCCATTTAACCCCAACGGGCCTTGCTTCTGGGTAAGTGGATATAGGCCTGCAGTTGCCCCCCCCCACTTTCATTTAGATCCTGCCTTCATCCAAAGAATCATAGAATTGTAGAGTTAGAAGGGAACCTGAGGATCATCTAGTCCAACCCCCTGCAAATGCAGGAATATGCAACTGTCCCATACGGGGATCAAACCTGCAACCTTGGCATTATCAGCACCATGCAGTCATATGTGGGAGTCTCCAGCTGATCTCCCTTCCAAGTAGTGACCCCCAAGGCTGGCTGCTGCCTCACATTCCTTCAGAACATGCAGTGGGCCCCTCCCCTAATTAGTTAATCCCACCTTTCCTCTAATTATTTTCGGATAGTGTATATATTATGGTCCCTCCCTACTTTTTTATTCTCACAACCACCCTCTAAAGTAGCTAAGGCTGAGAGCAGGCCATCAGGCAAAGATCACAGAACTTGAGTGGGGATTTCAGAGTGATTCTCCCCAATACAAATCTGACCCACTAACTCCTACATCATACTGGTCCCTTTTATCAGGAACCTTTCAATAGGTTAGAATTAGCTGTGTTAACATTTTGCGCAGCAAAGAGTTCTGTGTTGCAAAGGGCACGGCTATCCATCAGAACTCGCTTTCTACAACTTCTTTTAAATGAGTTACGTAAGCTTCCACCCCACAAATGAAACTGACTCAAGCCACAGTGTGAGGAGGTGGCTGAATATTGTTTGTTAAGATGCAAACCTCCTTCACAGAACCCCAGTCCCTGAGTTTCCTGGCCAGGAGCCATGACAGCTCGACTGGTTACAAACTGATTTAGGAGAATACGTCTTCAGACATGCTTCTACCCCTTCACCAACTTCAGGCCTTGCACTAAAAAAGAAATAAATCTCCAAAACCATTCGCCATATTTGCCTGTGTTCAAAAACGTTTCTCCGCTATCACAAGGGACTAGAACCTTGGTTGTTTAACAACAGCAGTGCTAGAAATCTCAGCCAATTAAACATGCAGCAGGTCCCAGATTAAAAGACACAGTCTTGCCTGCCAGTTTATTTTCTCTGAGCTAAGCATTCTGGTGCAGACATGAAGATGTTAACAGTGAGGACGATGAGGTTGAGATGCGACAGGGGATGGGAAGAGCTGTAAGGCAACCTTGTAAACCTCTACCAAACACATGAGTAGGTCAGGGCGAGTTATTGACACCCCAGCACAGATCTAGGCATTAAAATTAAGAGCAGCGATTATACAGGCTCCAGAATAAATTAAGAGCAATAAGCAGCTGAATAATTTCTTCCTTGGCATAATTTGCATTCTATTCCCCAACATATATAAATACCAAGCTCGTATGCATTACTACTTTGAAGGAGGGGGGTGGTATCCTGTGTTCTTCCAGTGGATATATCTGATAACAATCTTTGATGGTTGCTAAGCGAGTGAGGGCAAACCTTGAGGGTTGCATGCCACTAAATTCTGCTCAGACTCGCTGAAATTTATGTCCATAATGGGTGTGCAACATTGGACACAACCCTGAATAGTGCTCCTCCAAGAATTCTGCACGCAAGCCCCGATCCCGAAAAAAACCAACTTATTTCCGCATTGCTGAACTTCCCTCCCACCAGTACAAAAAGTGTTTCTGAGGGGACAACAGAGTGTGGTGCCAAGTGCTGGAATTGACAGTCACCAGCTGAGGCCCATATCCCAGGAGGGGGATCCAGGGCTCTGCTCCTCCTCAGTGTCGCTGCTGTTCTCCCAACCCTCTCCAAGAGCACAACCAGTGACAGGAGCAAGAATAAGTGCCACCCTCCAGCTACATTGTCCTCCCCATTTCGGACAGTGGGGTTTGCGACAAGAAGGACACCCCCCCCCCCAAATGCGGGATCTGGAGCAGGCGCTGCGAGAGTGAACCGGATCTCCTCAGGGCGATTCTAAAGCTACTCTTCTTGATGCTGGAACAAGTCAAGTATTTAAAGCTACGGTAATCGAAGTTAAGACTGTGCAACGTTATAGGAAATATCTGTTTGTTTTTAAAGTGCAACAAGCAGCAAACAGAGAAGCGATGCTTCCCAAGACACTGCCTATGAGGTAAGCCACAAATAGAGTTGTATAATATACATTTAAAAGGGGTGTGGGGAAGGGGTGTGGGGAGAGAGGAGGCTCAGGCCCACGGAAGAAAGTGTTCCGCCTTGTAACCTGGCAGGCTGGGTGAGGGTTGTGGCCTGCTGCGTGCCTGAAGACATCTCCCGCTGCCTGTTTTTGCAGTCCCAGGCAAGCAGCAAAGTTTGGCGAGGGCCCTGGAAGTCCCACACAGGGCTGGCGAGCTGCAGGAGCTTGGTGGCTCTGCACAATTGTTATCTGGACAGTAGAAAACCCTCTCAAGAGACAATCGTTCCTTGCTTCGTGGCCCCGCTTAATACGACCGTGAGCCTACGCTTTCATGCACTGACACACACAGTTCTGTCGTCCTTTCCTCATCCCCCCCCCCCAAAAGCCAGATCTGTGGAAAGATCTACATAATTTAAAGCACATTAAATGCTCATAGCTTTCCCAAAAAATCATGGGAACTGTAGTCCGTCCCCCCAGAGCGCTACCGTTCCCGGCACCTTTAACAAACTGCAGTTCCATGGATTCTTGGAGGGGTGGGGGAGGCCATGTGCTGTGAATGTGTGTTGACGGTGCTTTAAAAGAATGGATCTGCCCTTTTCTGATCAACACTTCTTAGTGATGGATTCACCAGCTCCCACTAGCAACTTGTGGGAAATAGGGAGAGAGTGGGAAAAAGGCCATGCTAAAGTATTACTAATAAAATGCCTAGGAACGTTCACATGAACAAAGAAAATAAAAAATCTTGGTCCCTTCGATCGGCTTTCCTTTTCAAACAGCAGTCATTTAAGCCCACGCTAATGGCAGAGGATCCCAGAATTCCCCCCGTTTCCTCCTGAGTCGGCCTTACATGCCACCTAAACAACCACATAGCAACTGCCACAGAGGGTCTTTTTCCCAGAGAGGAAGCTCCCCTCCTTGCTGTGGCAGGCAGAGGTCTCTGTGTTGCCTCCCAACAGTGTCATTCATATGCTCCGATTACAGGGATCAAAATGACAGCCTGGCTCTCAGGAGGTTTCTGTGAGATGGAAACTTTGCAGGATGGCCTTTCCTTTGTAAAAAAAACCTGCTCTCCCCCACACATGCACTTCTCTGGCTACATTCAGAGTGAAGACAAAAACCAGCAGCTAAAGAACGTAAAAACTGCTTGTTAACCTAACGGGACCGTGAGCAGTCGTGTTAACAAAGAGCAGCCAATGGCCCAAGTCCAGGCCTACCTAGGCCACATTCACACCTTACATTTAAAACACCACCACACCGCTTTAAACAACCATGGCTTGCCCCAAAGAATTCTGGGAGCTGTAGTGTGAGCCTTGTTAGGCCATCCCTATTCCCCTCAGAGTTTAAAATTCCCAGAATGGTTTAAGGATCAATCCCCTCCCCCCCCCCCCAACACCTCTCAGCACCCTTAACAAACTACATGTCCCAGAAGTCTTTGGCGGAAAGCCGCAACTGTTTAAATTGGTTTCGTGGTGCTTTCAATGCATGGCGTTGATGTGTCCACTGCAGGGAGGAATCTCATTTCCACCTTTCATTGCAAAGTGTTTTTTCCCCAGATGCAAATGGTGTCCCACAGTGGCTAAAGAGATGCCTGTGGAAAGCCCACAGACAGGACATGAGCACAACCGCACTCTCTCACTCATGCTCCCCAGCAGCCAGGATTCAGAGGCTTGGATACTGGAGGCATCGTGAGGAAGAGCCAACAATGGCCTTATCCTCTGCGAATCTTTCTAACCGCCTTTTAAAACAGTCACGCTTAACAATGTACTCTGCGAAGAGAAAAGACAGAACAAAGGAAGTAGTGTGGGACTTTCAGCAAATTAGGAACCCTATTATGTTTTGCTCCAGTGCTGGCCTAGATGTCAACCCACTAGGTCGACTTTTGATATACAGGCTTTCTCCCATGAGGAAGTGGGGGAAAGTTTTGCCGGTGGAATTTGCCAACTTAAATCTCCTGATTCGACATCTCTTAAGAGACACAGACAAATACATGTATGGTGAACATCATTTCATATACGCACACACACACATATCCATTACAGTATTGGATCATTTTAATTGCTTGTTAACCCCCACATAGTGGGGAGAAAAGAATAATAACAAACCGCCCTACCAAAGTTAAGCCCCCACCCGTGAGAAGAAGAAAAAATTCCAGTTACATTCATCAAGTTTATTCCTAGAGAGAGCCAGATTCGGAGGTCATTAGTGCAGGGGTTGGGGGTCAGCCCCATCCCCTTTCACTACACCTCCGGCTGGCTAGAAAGGAGCCATAGAAGGCTGTCGAGAAAGTGGTCCCTTCCTTGCCCTAAATGTCCTTGGTCGCCCTCTGAAGAAGAGGTGGCCGAAGAACCAAACACAACTCTGAAGAAAGATGGCAGATCTCCCTTCCCAGGGTAGACAAAGAGAGGAGGGGAAACGGCTGCCTTCGGTTCTGTTAAGGGTTTAAGAGGGGGCGGTGGTGTCAAATAGAAGTTAGTGTTTTGTGGGCTGCCTCTTACATTCAACTCCCTGCTACAGTGGTCTCACTGCTTTCACACACCCCCCCACCCTGCTTCCACCCCGGCTGAGCAGACCGTACAAAGACGAGGAGCAGCAAGCAAGGCTTAGTGTTCTCTAAGTGGCTTCTTGTGAACCACAGGCAAAAGGGGGCTGCAAGTTCGGGAAGAGAGGGTGGCCTCAAAGGGGTCAGGGGGCTCCCATTTAGCAGGAGAGAGGTGTGTGATTCAGCAGAAGACACAAAAAGAGTGGAGAGAGAGAACAACACTAGAAATTGGGACATGACTCTTGGTCCCACGGCTTGAAGGAAAGTTGGTGTGGAACGTGCATTTCCCCAGTCCACTCAGTGCCCCACTCATCTCTACAACCCACACCAGTATCTCTCTCCCCATCACTTCAGACATGGTCCTGAACCATGAGCTGCAAAGGGATGGGAGTCTTCAGTGTTGCTGCCCCAGACTGGCAAGCAGGGTGGTGCAGAGGTGTCCCCCGTCTCTGGGACAAGTGGTTGGAAAAGTGGAATAGAAGGGCCTCCCCAAAAAGGAACAAGGTGGAGAGGATGGTGGGTCCTTGTAGGGGAGGAAAGGCTACATCACTTCTCGACCCAAACCACACCAAGGGTCCTGTAGCCAAGCTGCTCCTTCTTGATGGGAGATGCAAAACAGGCTGGCAAAACCAGGCCTATGCAGGTGGGTGAGGAAGGAAGGAGGAGGTCAACATTCAAAAGGTTGCATGGACAGCAGCAGAGGATCATGGGGAGTGGGCAAGACTTGCCACCCAAAGGCTCATTAAAGGAATATATGGTATGTGTGTGCCAAGGCCTAGAAGAGCAGAGGGAGGTTTTAAGCAGCTTGCCATCTGGGTGGCTGGAGGGGGCACTGCAAGTCAGAACGCCCACCCGCTACCCACACAGACAGTACCCCCAATCCCAAGCCTCAGGGTCCCTCTTTGCAGCAAAGGGGCAGAAGAGAACGAAAGTTGCGTCAGATCTGCGAAGTGCTCCCGCATCCTGGGTCAGAACGCTGTGATCTTCACCTGGTTCACGCCGGTGATTAGATTGGCCACCGAGTGGTGGATCTGCCCCTGGATGGGGCCGTACTCCACCCTCTCTCCGTCAATGGTGAGGATGCCCTTGCGAGTGAGGGGCTCGATGCGGAAGGCCCGGACGGGAATGTGGATGAAGTGGGGGCACTCTATGTCAAAGTGAGTGCCCTTCTCCGTGGCCAAGAACAAGCGGATCAGGGCTGCCCGGGAGATGCCCGCCTTGATGTAGAAAAGGTGGATGAGGCCGTCGTTGAAGCAGGCAAAGGGCGCCATGAACAGGTCGGCTCCCAGGTGAGACTGGTAGATGGCCAGCACAGAGACAAAGTCCTCCTCCACTGTCACCCACGACTTGGGCACCGGCTGGTCCAGAGGCGCCAGGAACTCGTCTGGGGGGCCGTGCACCTGCCGGGGAGACAGCGAGACGCCAGGCGCGCTCATGGGCAGCCCGGCCTCCCTGCGGTCAGCCACGAGCTCCTCCGACAGGTTCTCGAAGCTGAAGCTGGAAGAGTGGAAGCTGGAGGAAGAGGGTGGGGAGCTGGGCGAGGGGGTGGGCTCGTCGGCAGGCTCCACCTCCTGGAAGCAGAGGGCGTGGCGTTCCTTGCACAGGCCCAGGTCAGAGACGGTGCGGTGGAGCGGCCCGTGCTGGAAGGGGAGGCTCCCGTTGGCCGCCATGGTGATGCTGCGCAAGATGGGGCGGTGGGCCGTGCCCTCCGGGGCGGGCAGGTAGGAGAGGCGCCCCCGGTAAGTGTTCAAGGAGGCCAGGCGGACCATCGTCCCCAAGGTGAAGCGAGCCGGGCCGATGTGCCGGAACTTCTCGCTCTCAATGTCCACGTCGGAGATGAAGCCCCAGGCCACGCTCAGGAAGGAGAAGGAACGGGAGCCCGACGCGGTTGTGACCGACACCAGGTCCAAGGGGGTCACCGCCCCGTGGCAAAGCAGGAGGGTGCAGTTTGTGAGCAGCTCCTGGCCCAAGGTCTGCTCAAACCTGCCCGACAGAGTGAGAAATGTGTCAGGGTTGGAGAAGCTCACTTGCACATGCAATCAAATGGTGAGAGGCTCCCAAGAGGGGGGGGGGACAAACACTGCCGCAATGTGGGGTGCAGAGGCTGCATTTGTCACGGGGCAACAGTAGCACTTACATTTCTGTTCAGCCGGCGAACAATAGCCACATGTGCAAAACGAGGAAGAAAGATATAAATAGCTCAGGGCCGTAATACCTCAAGAACCGCCTCTCTCCATATGAACCTACCTGGACCCTGCGAACATCCTCTGAGTTGGAGACACACTTTTTAGACATGCATCATTTTGTGACACAGTAATTCAGTTTTTCTAGCAAACTGGAGGTTAAATTAACCCCTTTCCAGCCCCGGAGGAGCGTGGGGAGGGTTTGTGCAACTCACCTACACACTGCAGCTGACACACTAGCATATTGCAACACAAAGTTTGGGAAGCTCTGTTATACACCTTTAGATGTCAGGCAAAAATGTTCCTCTTCATCCAGGCTGATTGACATCTGATGCCGTTTTAAATGTGTTGTGGAAGGGGGGGCGGGATATTGATTTGTTGTTCTTATTTTTACTATGCATTTGTGGTTTCTATATTGCAACTTTATGCTGTGAACCACCCCGAGATCCATGGATGAAGAGTGGTGTACAGAGGTACCTTGGAAGTCGATCTTGCAGCCAATCGGTAGCCACGGAAGCCCCATGGGACATTCGGCTTACAAAATAATGTTCGAAAACTGGAACACGCACTTCCAGTTCTCAATTGTTCGGGAGTTGGAATGTTCGATTTCCAAGGCGTTCGGGAGCCGAGGTACGACCGGACTAATATAAAGTGTCCCAGACACAAGTGTAGTTTGAATGCTGGACTACACCTGGGTAGACCCAGGTTCGAATCCACATCCATCCGAGAATCTCACTGGCTAACCTTAAACCAGTCCCTCTCCTTCAGCCTCAGCCTACACCTCACAGGGTTTGTTTGTTTGTTTATTATTAAATTTTTATTAAACTTTCATAACTCACAGGGTTTGTTTCGAGACTAAAAGGGAAAAATTTGTATCCTGCCTTAAACTTCTTGGAGGAACGGCAGGATGAAAGCACAATAAATAATGACCATGATTATGGTAATTAGTCCTCAGCATTGGCCAAGCTGCTGATGTAACTTGCTCCCTACCCTTGAAAATGCAAAATTACTTGCTCAAAATTACTGCAGCAAGTTGAACAGTCAGCTCTGAAACTGCAATCTGGCCTGGGAGCCCTGCCAACCAGTACCAGGTGAGTGGGAGCCTAATTAGCTGAAGAAGCAGCACTCTGTGTATGCTTGCAGGGATTCTTAAATGCATCACCTTCACATATCCAAAAGTAGAGATCAGGTCCGGCTGAAGATGGAGCCCCAAGTATAGCCTGCTCCCCTGCTTCCCAGAAGTGGTGTGGTGCAGAGCCCGTGTGGTGCAGTGGTTAATGTACAGTGGTACCTTGGGTTACATACGCTTCAGGTTACATACGCTTCAGGTTACAGACTCCACTAACCCAGAAATAGTACCTTGGGTTAAGAGCTTTGCTTCAGGATGAGAACAGAAATCGTGCTCCGGCGGCGCGGCGGCAGCAGGAGGCCCCATTAGCTAAAGTGGTGCTTCAGGTTAAGAACAGTTTCAGGTTAAGAACGGACCTCCGGTATGAATTAAGTACTTAACCCGAGGTACCACTGTACTGAAACTGGGAGTCCCGGGTTCAAATCCCTGCTCAGCCATAAAGCTCACTTGTATGACCTTGGGCCAGTCACTGCCTCTCAGCTTAAGCTGTGAGGATGAGAATTGTGTGCATGTCACCGTGAGCTCCTTGGAGGAAAAGGTGGGATAAAAATTGTACTAAATAATACAATCACTGCTGCGGTTTCTTTGTAGGAAAGCTTTCGTAGTGCAAACACAACCTAAAAGCAGCAATGTGAAGCAACTTTGGTAACAACAAATACAAATTTAAATATGCATTTTTTAAAAAAAAATAAGCAAGAAGATAGACAAAGAATATCCGTTAAGCTTTCCCACTTACCCAGCTCTGAAGTTTATGGCTGCAGCTACTGCATTTCCAGACCCACAAGGGAGAATACCAAGGGGCATTTTTATGGCTTCTTCCCAGTCCGGCCGTTCCATCAAGCCATTAATCACCTGGAAGGAAGGAAGGAAGAAGTAAGGAGGAGATAGGAAAGTATTCATAACCTACAATCCTAATAATGCAGGAAATGGGATGTGTTTTGGGGGGGGGGACACACCCAAGAACAGCAGTCTGCAAATTCACGATCCAAGAAACCCAAAATTCTCTCACTGAAGGAACTGGGAGAGCAAAGAAGCTTCTGTAAAGACAGCTGGACCTTCCGCTTTTGATCCATTCCAGCAAAGTGCCTTGTAAAGGGAGGGCTGGGGGGAATTCTAGGCCTGGTTCTCAGGGGAATTGCAGTTCCTGGGCCCTGGAAAGTCCCTGAAGATGACAAGTTCAAAACCCAAACAGGGGCACCAAAGCCTATCATGCATTTTCTTCACTGCTCTAATTTGCAAATGTCTGAGTCAGGCTTTTTTGATGCAGTGTTCAGCCTTGCCCTTGGACCCATGAGGTCTTGAAACTCTGAAGAAGAAGAAGAACTACTATGACTACACCAGGACATTCACACACATGCCCCAAAGCAGTGAAGTGGGTCTTATGTGCCACAGTTCTAAGGGAGAACAAAAGGGCAACTCAGGAGACAAGTAACAGGAATGGGCCCTAGTAAGTAGCCTAAGGGGAAGGTTCCAGGAGGCTGGAAGGCCAGTGCCTTGGCTAGCACTTTGTGAACAATACCTCATATAGAAGCCCATCTCCTGAAATGGATACAATGCCATCCCACTCAGCCAAGTTGATGTTCTGTACCAGCTCCCGGGCATGGTTCTGTCTCTCTGGGGCAGAAAAGGAATAAATAGCATACAGATTAGTAGCAATTCAAAGCCACACTCCCACCCGAAGAAACTGATTCAGTGGCTGACCACCAGGAGACGATTTTGACCTGTTCTGTATGCCTTGTCTACAAGTGAATGGAAACAGCAAACTGTTTGGGAGAAATTATTATTGCTGCTGCTGAAATTATATTTGCATGCATACGTGTGTGTGTGTGCGTGTGCATATGCATATACATACACATTATACAAATATAAACGCATGGGCATCACAATTTATTGCTGCCGTGATTGAAAGCTTTGAGGCCATACATTTAGAAGATGAATATACATTTAACTTTCTAGCATTTAACGCTAATGATTACTTAGGAGTTAAGAGCTATTTAAGTGCTCAAGAAGCTTTGCGTACCTTCTTTCAGTAATCTGGGATCATTACCCCCTTGTCACAGGCTGCTGTACAGAAGGACTGAGGCTGCTGTTTGCCTAGCAAGTTGGTGGCTGAGGCGACATTTGAACCAGGGACTTATGGCTCACAGGTTCTATGGCTCTTGCCTAGCCACCGCCACCACCACTACTACTGCTGTTTTTTGTTTAAACAAAAGTAAGGTAAAGATAAAGGGACCCTTGACCATTAGGTACAGTCGTGGCCGACTCTGGGGTTGCGGCGCTCATCTTGCTTTACTGGCCGAGGGAGTCGGCGTACAGCTTCTGGGTCATGTGGCCAGCATGACTAAGCCGCTTCTGGCGAACCAGAGCAGCACACGGAAACGCCGTTTACCTTCCCGCCGGAAGTGCACCTATTTACTTGCACTTTGACGTGCTTTCAAACTGCTAGGTTGGCAGGAGTAAACAAAAGTATCTGTTCCCAAATATTGTTGTGTTCCCATTTTTAACTGAGTTTCACTTAAGAGCAGCCCTGCTAGTTCGGTAAAAAAAGAGCCCCACAACAAATGCATGACGGATGACAGCAACCCTCCTTTTCTGTAGATCCCCCGTTGTCTTATATTCAAAGATGGACTGCCCCTAAACACGCTGGCTCCATTGAGCTAGTATGGCTCAGAGTCACCAGTAAGAACCAGCCTCCTCCAATTTGTCTACCCCCCCCCCAACTCCACTTTTGAATCCATCTACAGGCTGTGTTTCCTCTCCCCACATCCACAGGAAGCACTGAGGGCCACCAAGCTAGATGGCTTTGAAACAATTAGACATATTCATGGCCACGCTCTGTGTGTTCTTACCCCCCACGGCATCCATTCCCCTTGCCCCTTGAAGGCCACCTTCCGTCTGCTGCCACCTCACCTGTCTGGATCAAGTTGAAGCCGATGTCCGCCTCCGTGATCATGGGGAGGATGTGATTCTGGCACCACTGCAGGGCATTGCCCTTGCCTCCAAAGGGGTTCAGCAGCAGGAGCAGGCGACGGGGACGGGGCAGGAGGCTGCGGCTGATCTCTGGTTTGAGGGGAGAGAAGAGGGTGACCAAATCAGGTGTTGCATTTCCCCTGTTGGAGCTGCATCTGCAAGCTGGTGCAAAACGAGAAGCTGCCCGCGCGGTGAAGCTGAGCTTATTATTATTATTATCAAGGCACCAAGGACCAGCTTCACACATTACTACAGATCTGGGGAACTTCTGACCCTCCTGATAATGTTCAACTCCACTTCCCATCGGCTCTGACCATTGGCTGCACTGTCTGGGGCAATAAGAGTCCAGTCCCATGGGAGGGGGCTGGCTCCTCAAGGACCGCCTCTCTCCATATGAACCTACCTGGCCCTTGCAAACATCCTGTGAGGCCTTCTTCGTGTGCCTCCTCCACGAGAGGTCTGGAGGGGGCCAACACGAGAATGGGCCTTTTTTGCAGTGGCTCCCCCTCTGTGGAATGCTCTCCTCAGAGAAGCAAACCTGGTGCCTTCATTATACAACATTAGGCACTAGATGAAAACATTTCCCTTCAACCAGGCCTTTGGCTGATTGACATCTAATGCCCTTTTAAGTGTGTTGTGGAAGGGGGGGGATTATTGAGTTGTCTTTGTTTATATGTCTTTTGTGTTTTTTATATTGTAGTTTTAGGTTGTGAGATCTACAGGTATAGGGCGGTATACAAATTTAATAAATAAAAATAAGTAAATATCTGCATGACACATTTGACAGATACGTGACACTGCAAGACATTCACACAGCAAGTGTGCATTCCCACGAGACATGGGTAGCTGGGAGTTCATGCCCTAACAATGTACAGTAGTACCTTGGAAGTCGAATGGAATCTGTTCCGGAAGTCCATTTGACTTCCAAAACGTTTGGAAACCAAAGCGCGGCTTCTAATTGGCTGCAGGAAGCTCCTGCAGGCAATCGGAAGCCGTGGAATCCCCATCAGACGTTCGGATTCCAAAGAATGTTCGCAAACCGGAACACTCACTTCTGGGTTTGCGGTGTTCAGGAACCAAAACATCCGAGTACCAAGACGTTCGGGATCCAAGGTACGATTGTACATCAGAGGCAAATGCCCAAACTGTGGTCATTGCTAGCTTTCACCTGTGGGGGCTTGCTGATCCCAGATGCCTGCTGTGAATGCCTGGAAAACTAAAGTGGAAATCTGATCAAAGAAATCTAGTCAATAAATTATACCAAGTCTGAACTGATTCTGTCTACCTGGATGAATAAAACAATAGTTCTGAAGATGCTTTCTTTGTTTTGATAGTTGATCTATGTAATTGTCTGAGAAGAAGCAAGCCTTCCTTGGTGCAAGAGAAGAGGGAAATGCTTCTCCTGCAATGGCACAGCCTCCACCCATGATTTTTCCATAAGCACTTGTAGTAAAAAATGGTTTTCTCAAGCCAGTGTCACAGAGGTGTTTAGCGTGCTGGAAAGACCCAGGTTCAAATCCTCACTCGGCCATGAAATTGACCATGTAACGTTGAGCAAGTCACTCCCACTCCATCTCACCTTACTTCACAGGGTTGGTGTGAACATTAAATGGAGGTGAAGAAGTACAAGGCCCTTGGAGGAAGGGCAAGATGAAAATGTCGTCAAAGTAAGCACATAAAAAAATCACCTTTTCATAAGGCATTCTCCACCCTGCTGAGTTAAACCAGCCATCTTGTGTGTCTAAAGGACCTTAGGTCTGTTCTTTCCCTCTGTTTATTCAAAGTGATGTCTTTTTAACTTTATTTTTTATTCAAGTTCTTACAAAGGAATAAAGAATTCTTTAAAAACCATGTTTTTAAAAGGCTGGCTGACCTTGTTTCCAAACCTGCTGACACTTGAGCCTGATCAACAGATTTATTTATTTTTAATATCTACTAATGTAGAACATTTAATCTGCTAAACAGTGTAGCCCCAGTGAGCACCACAAGAGAAACAAGGGTGGATGCTGACATTCACACAAATACCATTTCCAGTTTTCATGGGTGGGGCTGAAAGCGTTCATGTATTCTTAGACATTAACCGGCAATCCCAGACACATTTTCTGTTCATCACTGGGATGTACAACGTTCACTGTGACACACACACACCCTGGAAAGCTCATATTTGCAGTGGCCTCTAGTTTAAAGTCACTTGTTTCTACAGTGACTTCTTATGGTGCTGCAATATCCAGCTGACTCTGGGGAGAGAGCTACCACTTAGACCACAAACAGATTTTCAGGAGAGTTAAAGGTGATACTGAGAGCCATCATTTCCTGGGGGTTTCATTCATGTATGTGCTTTTTTCAAAAACCGTGGTCTCACCTTTGCTAGCCTTTACAGGGCATCAAAAACCCAGAAATAATGTTTAACCACAAATAGTGTAATTGAGACAGAAATTAAAACTGTGTTTGCTCACCATGACTAATGATAGCTGCCATGCCACCTTTAGCTTTCAGGGCGGGGGAAGTATCACTCCTCCTCATCCTTATATAGGTGCCTTATATAGGTTGCTTGTCTTTTTAAAGCCATTCCTTACAAGAGTATCAACCCTCGCTAACCTGCACACCCAGCGCCTTCCTCTCAGCCAAGCCACACCATACATTTAAAGCAAAGAAACTGTAGCTCATCCCTCAGAGAACTAGAATTCCTAGAACCCTTTTAACTAAACGACAAAGTCTGGCTGAGAAGAAGGTAGCAGGCTGGCTTTGGCTCCAGGGCTGCAATGCTGTGGCAGGGGGGAAAACAACCCCGCAAGTCCCAGGATTCTCTGGGGGAAACCATGTGTTTTTAAAAGCATGGTGTAGCTCTATAGTCTCCGCTGGAATCATCTCGAAATGCTGACTGTTCCTGGCATGAGGCTGTGACCTAGAAATGGGAATCCCCACCACTAGACTTCCCGCTAGTTTTCCAAGGGCAAAAACACATGAGATAAAAAAGCACCCAGGCAGACAGGAAGCCTTAATAACTAAGGAAGGAAGCTCTGCAGCCTGAGGCTCCAAAATAACTAATGCATCTTGGAAGGCAGATACTAATTTGGAAATACCCACAGAGCATAACTGGTTATGCCGAGTGGGAGGCCAAACGCTCTCTGGGCTGTACCTAAAATGAAGGTGGCACTTCGCTGTGCTGCCAAGGTCGCGGCCAGTTGCATTCAGTGGCGCAAGGCTTTCATAAGACTTTCAGGTACCTTGAACTCCTTTCATAATTCTGGAGGGAACACCCAACGAGCAGAACTTGTGCCCATTTCAATACAAAGAGGATCAAGATGAACTTTAAAGAGATGTAGAGATAGAGCATTCATCCTCAGGGTATCCCTCCGAGCCAAACTTCAAAATTTTAGGATACTTTGGGGGGGGGAGGCATTAGGGGTCAAAACAGCGAGAGGCAATTTAAACATTGCAGGGGGTTGGGCTGGATGACCTCAGGGTCCCCTCCAAGTCTACAATTCTATGATTCTCTACAATTTCCTCCCTGTTGTAATAGTTTTGTTGCTGACAGGGGGAGCAGAGAAGAGAGTTAAATCCTCCCTCAGTGCCTTCTCTGATTCCATTTAATATCCACCCTCCCCCACCCAACCAGGAATTTGCATTTTTAAAAACTGTCATCTTACATATAAAGAATATAAGGGACTGGAGCTCCCCCCCCCCCTTTTTTTTTAAGCCTCTGGGTCCAGGGAGGACCTCTTTAAGAGGTGGGCATAACTCACTCCTGAAGCGAGGCATCACCCACTTCACTGACCCTTTTCACTAGCCACAATGGGCAGGTAAATCTAGAATATGTAAAATATGTGGACTGCAGATGAAGGGTTTTGTGCGTGGCCAACCTTTGTGACAAATAAAAACATGTTTAATGGAAAACAATAGTCAGAGATATGGAAAACAAGTCCTACAAGGAAAGGCTGAAGAGCACGTTTAACCTGAAGATAAGAAGGCTAAGGGGACTCATAATAAGACAGAAAAATTTGTTCTCTGAGGGCCCAAAGGTCAGGACTAGCTCTCATAAGGTAAAACAGCATTCCTGAATCTGGCGTCGTTAGACTCCAACTCCCATCAGCCCCAGCCAGCGCAGCCTGTGGTAAAGGATTATGGGAGCTGTAGTCCAACACCACCAGAGGCCTATATGCCCCCAAGTGAGACAGGCCACAGGGAGAAAAATGCTTCACAAGAAATGATAGCAGCAACTTTGTTCCCCTTCCTTCTTGTGTTGAGGGCAGAGTATGCATACAGGTATCCAGTTTTATGAGAAAACAGTGGGAAAGGCACGTGCAGGAGATACCCATGGGAATGTTTTGCCCCGAGAATGAATGCAATCTGCGAGGAGCCTTTGCTGATGAAGAGGCAGGGCTGTGCAAACAGGAACTTGGCTCCGTCCTCAGTGGCTCCCACGGGGTTCTGGGGAATGAAACGAAAAGCCGCCTGCACTGCAATCTGGGACACGGATGAAAGAGCGCATAATTTGCGTGGCACATGAGGGAGATCAGGACTGCTTAGGGTAATGAGAGCCGAGGTTGCACAGATAGATGTGCCATCTCCGAGTGCCTTCTGGCGGTTCCCTCACTGCAAGAAGTGAAGTTGTAGGGAACGAGGTAGAGGGCCTTCTCAGTAGTGGCGCCCTCCCGGTGGAGCGCCCTCCCATCAGATGTCAAGGAGGTAAACAACTACTACACAACTTCCTGTATTGGG
Organism: Podarcis muralis; assembly: GCF_964188315.1. Classification (NCBI taxonomy): domain Eukaryota; kingdom Metazoa; phylum Chordata; class Lepidosauria; order Squamata; family Lacertidae; genus Podarcis; species Podarcis muralis. The sequence goes on from NC_135667.1 coordinate 17,563,515, forward strand.
AAGTTTTTAAATGTGCGGTGCTTTGCTGTGTTTTTATTACATTGTAAGCCGCCCAGGAGTGGCTGGGGCAACCTAGTCAGATGGGCAGGCTATAAGTAATATATTATTATTAATGCATTATTATTATTATTAAGGCCAGGAAAGCTACCATCTCTACAATCCAGGCTGAGGAAGGATGGAGAGTTCGGCCACCCCTGCCACTACATTACCATGCTTGGGGTGTTGCAGGAAGGGACTGTTCTCCTTTAAGAGCAGACTCGCTTTCTACACTGGGCACAGAGGAGTGCTCTGGCTCTCCTTTGCCGGCCCACCTGCTGCGCCACCAGGGCAGGGCTTGGGGGTTCAAGACCCAGGGGGCATCGCTCCATTGGGTGGGCAGTAGCGCACGCACACACAAACCTGCTAAAGGAAGCAAGGCTGTGTCACCATGTTCTGAAGGGAGTGAAGGACTCCACAAGGCCATCTACAGGCTCTGTTCAGTCCAGAGACAAAAATTAGCTGTACACTTCTGCATGAACGGAATTGGAGTCTGCTCAATCAGGCCAATGGTCCATCTTGTCCAACATCCTGCTCTCACCGCAGCTCAGCCTGTAAGGGGGACATGAGAGCAACAGCAACTCGTGCCATTTGTGATTCCCAGCGCCTGGTATTGAGAGGAATGGTGCCTCTGACAGTGGAGGTAAAAAATGAAACCACTGTGGCTAACAGGCACTGATAGTTCAAAATATAAGGTGGCTGGTTGTTGTCGTTGTTGCTGTTTTTCTGCAAAGCTGCCATTTATTCTGGGGGTGCCGTGGGGGAAGAAAAATAAAAAGTGCCACAGTTTGGGGTGGGGAAAACAGCTATAAGTTTGTGATGTCACACAACCTAATCTGTCAGGGCTTCCTTGCAAGAGACTCTGAGTAAAGGGAGACATTAGGCAAAATCGGCAATGGGGCACTGACATCCAGTGTGGCACAGCGGTTAGGGTGCCAGACTAGGATCTGGGAGACCAGAGTTCAAATCCTACTCAGCCACAAAACTTCCTGGGTGAACTCTGGGCCAGTCACCGTCTTTCAGCCTAAACCTACCTCTCAGGTTTGTTGTGAGGATAAAATGGAGGGGGAGAAACCTCCCCCCCCCCCACTGGGAGCGCCTTGGATGAAAGGTGTGATTTATACACATAATAACAAACAGAATTGCTTCCTGCAGTTTCTTTGTAGGGAAGCTTACTCAGCACAAACACAGCCCCAAAACATTGGTGAGAAACTACTTATTCATTTCCCTGGCTCCCTAAAACATCTTGTCCAGGTTTAAGGAGGCCCTTGGCTGTGTGTGTTGTCACTGTCACCACCGCAACTTGGCTGCTGCGAGCTTACTGGGTGGCAGAGGTGGTTACCCAAAGAAGCCCGAAACAAACTATATCAAGTGCTCTGAGCCATTGTTGGAAAGTTAGCATGGGTGCCCTCCTTCCCAGTGCAGGGATCAGCAATTGTGTGTGTGTGTGTGGGGGGGGGTTTGGAGCCAGGTAGCGGCAGGAGAATGCCAGGTGCTGACATCAGGGCCTGGGGCTTGTCTTCATCCCTGGACTATGGAAGCCTGCAGGAAGGGATCAGCGCCTTTCCTTAAAATCACTTCAGTGCCCCAAAAAATCGGCTTCTGAGAGGTTTGCGATGTAGAAAAACCAGCTAGGCAAAGAGTAACCTAAAGAAAACAATCCCAATCAAACACTGAAGTATAAACACTCAGAATTAAAGTATGCAAAACCATCATTAGCAACCCATGATTAAAATATACAATAAAATGAGTCCTTTCAAACATTACAGTAACAAAGACAGGAGATTATGTGTGCTTAGCCAGGGCACGGCTATGGTTGGTGGAGGGGAAGGCACTGCTGTACAACCATGATCTGTACAGCAGGCAAGAGGGAACTGCTGCTCAATCTCCTCACTCTTAGGATCTGGCCATTGGCCGTGCTTGCTGGGGCTGATGGGAGTTATAGTTCAGCAACATCCAGAGGGCCAAAGGTTCCCTCCACCGGCTATGGGTAGTTGCTCGGAGCAGAGAAAGCAGGAGCTGCTGCAGAACCAGGGCACCCCAGGGACCCACAAGGGTGGGGGTCTTGGCAGCTACCCAGCAATGCCCACCCCTGATGCCGGCCCCGATTCCCAGAGGAGGGGAAAAACAATAACATGCAGCCAGAAAATGCAGATAGGGTCTACAGAGTAATAACGCAAGAGACGTCCTCCAGCATTCCTGGAAATATTGCCAGTGGGAATTACGTAAGGACTGTGTTGTGCCCATGGGCCAACCTTGTGCCCATGAACAACAGAGAGAGTGAAAGCACTCACAATGATGGTGAAATAGTCCCAGGAGTTTCAACACACAGGACGATAATGATCCCCGAGTCCATGTGGATCAAGGCAGGTCTTGTGCCATTCTCAACCCACTGTTTTGGAACACACCATACACAGAAAAGGAATGTGGCTCCCTAAGCCAAGCATAGGCAAACTCGGCCCTCCAGATGTTTTGGGATTACAATTCTCATCATCCCTGGTTCTGCTAGCTAGAGATCATGGGAGTTGTAGGCCAAAACACCTGGAGGGCCGAGTTTGCCTATGCCTGCCCTGAGCAAGCTATTGCCCACCCCTGTCCTATAGGCCTCAGCTGGCGTAATTCAAGGGTACGATTGCACCCTTAAGCACTTCATAAGTCACAATTTACATCCTGCCTCTCTTGCAAAATGATCAGAGCAGCCTACACTCCCACAAGCCCCAGAGAACACAGTCAAGGGACAGGGATGTTGAGAGCTGTTGTTCTGCAACATCTGGTGAGCCACATAGCCGTGCATGTAGAAGAGGCCTGTCCAACAGGTCAATCTCCTGACCCTGAATGATCTCCCCCCCCCCCCATCTCAACTTTGGCTTTCCAAAGTTGATCACTGCCATTTTTAATTTTTTTTCTATAGTGGGAGTAGATCGCAGTCTCTTGGGAGTTGGACATGCCTGATGTAGAAGTTCCCAATCATACCAACTAATTCTGCCAGGCCCCCTCAAGTGAGCTGTGAAGTTGTTTTGGCAAAGCCAAGGCCAGTCTTCAGCTCATGGCTGACACTGGACAGGGAGAGCCAGAACATTGACCAGACCCAACATAAGTCTTTCCCGTTTCTAAAAGTTGGCAGGTGCCCCTGCAGAACTTGTTAAGATGGTTTTGGTGTTTCTCCAGGAAGTGGTTAGCTTTTTCCTATTTGCTTTTGGCACACTTGTGGAAAAAAGACAGACAGATACCTCTCACTCTCACAGTAATAAAGAAAGATATGCAGCCTGGATTCCATCACATCCTTTGATAAAACCACCCCACACAAGACATATGAATGTTAATTTGTTCCCAACCAGGTGCAATTCTGAACAGTGATAAGACATCAGAATCCACGCTGGAACATCCTGGCCTCCCACAATTCATAGTCTTTCTCACAGTTCATTTGCTACCGCAATCACATCTTCCCTTCTAGATCTCTTGCTCAGTCCCATTCATTAACAGGCCACCTATCCACATTGCTGCCTGACGTTCCTCTCTGGTCTGCTGAGGGCAGCTACTTCTCAGCCTCCATTAACCTAGCAGCACTCATGGGTGCTACCAATGAGTCTTCCAGACACGGTTGGACTACAGCTCCCATCAGCCAGAATGACCAGTGGTCAAGGATGATGGCAGTTGCAGTCCAACAACACCTGCAAGGGAACTGTGATGGGCATATTATTGCCATGTTAAGTGGGATGAAAGGCAACCATTTTGTTACTCTTTAAAAATCAACTTAATCTTTAGATTTAAAGATTTTTAATACCTCTAATCATCATGAGGGCATCATGAAGCCTGTTCCACACACAAACAAAAGCAGAAATCCCTTAAGAATGCAAGCTTGCATCTTAGTAACGCTTTTCAGCACAAGAGGCCACACAAAGAGGGATATATATACACACACAGCAACAAGGAACTGGAAAAGAGATGCTGTCTTATTTAAGTCCAAAGTGCTTTTCACACACACTGAGTTTCCAAGCACCAGGTTAGGCCTAGAGGCTCTATTAAATGGCGGGGGCAATGAAGATGTGTCCTTCTCCACTTGCGTGTTTAGAGTCCCCTCCTACTAAAATATCGACTTCAGGGGATCAAGCCACTAAATATTTTATTTCCATTCTGGTTCAGCTGCAGCCGAGGTGGTTCCAGCTTCAGGCCAATCAATGCTCAGTAACCAGTTTTGCACAGGCTTCGTTCCAGTTCACGTGAGAAATATTAAAATAGAAAGGTGCAATTGTTATAATCACAGTGCGGTGAAGAAAACTAATACAGTATGTTAAGTGTTGCAATTAAGTGTCAGCAGCAGAAAGTACTACGCAAGCAAGAAAGAAAAACAATGGAGTACTTAAAACTTGTGCACTCTTTAATTTAAAATGACACAGAGACTTTCATAATAGGTAAAGGGGGGGAACACAGGTTGCCCATCTAGGTATACAACTGGAAGTATCTGCTTTGACTCGTGAGGCAGTAATGCTTCTGAACACCAGTTGCTGGAAACCATGGAGGCAGGGGGAGTGTGCTTGTGCTACTTGTGGGTTTCTCACAGGCCATTGTGAGAACAGTGTACTTGACTAGACAGACCATTGGCCTGACCCAACAGGCCTCTTCTTCTGCTCTTATCACTTCGGAAACATATTTTTCATGCTATCTTGTAATTTCCTTGGAAATGGTGTTGTGGCTTTCCCCAGCTGACACTTTGCCTGCTGTCCCACAGAAATCTCTTGTGGCAAACTGTTTAGAGACTGCAGTAATTTTTCAGTTGCCCCTTTTGCAGAGCAGCTCCCAGCTTTTGAATTGGTCCCCACAACCATTGCTAGTGATGCAAAGGAAAGGCTTCTGCAGTTCAAAGCTATGCCAGACTGAACGCCATTTTGTAGGGCCGTTCGCAGTGGGTTTAAAATCGCAGAATTGTGGACTCGGAAGGAAGGGACCCCAAGGCTCATCTAGTCTAGCTGCCTTCCGTGCAGGAATCAAGAGTGAAACGATCCCCAGCAGCTGGCTATCCAACCTGTTAAAAAGCCTTCAGTGAAGGAGATCCCACCTTCTGAGGTAGTCCATTCCACTGTCAAACTGCTCCTACTGTCATACAGTTCTTCCTAAAGTTTGTCTGGAATCTCCTTTCTTGTCATTTGAATCTGCTGGTTCGTGTCCTCCCTCCGGAGTCACAGAAAAACAAGCTATGGAACCATCTTCCATGAAACGAACAACCCTTCATATACATGAAGATGACTGACATATTTACTTCTCAGTCTTCTCTTCTCCAGGCTAAACATACCCAAGTCTCTCAACTGTTCCTCACACTAACTGTAACCCTTCCGGCAGCGACATTATTGTTTGGTTTCCTAGGTGCTTGGCTATACAGTCAACAGGTCAAGCAACCTAGTATTCTCTTTTTTTTTAACAGTGCCATCAACAACAGCAACCAGGAGAGGACAGTCAACAGCCTTGAAGTAGTGAGCCTCTTTTCAATGTCTTCCAGACTTCATTGTGTATCCACCTTCTTCAGCCTACCCAGCTTCTCTCAGATGAACTACGCTCACTTGAGAACTCTTCTCCTGGAACTTCTGTGGCAAACTTCACCTCTTTCCAACCAAATCTGGCCAACTGTCCGCAATGGCAGAGCATAGGCCTTAGCAGCACCCAGGACCAAAGTGTTTGGTTACTCAGGAGGGAACGCTGCCCTTTAATATCCCTCACTGCAACCGTTATTGGAACAAGTAGTCCACCAACAAGAAGTTGTATACCTAAATTGCCAAGAACAGTGCCATATGAAGTCTGGTTGCACAATCCAACATCGTGCATTGGAGCCTGTTTGATCAATTTCACCCCCAGTAGTATTGTTTGTATAGGCTGAAGGTCCAGGTGTGCTGCACCTCGGGCAGGAACAGATTGCCAACTCTGCACAGTCAAAATACCCACCCTCCCACACACACATTTAATCCTGTTTATAAATCTCCAATCTTCTATTATGATGCCTTTCATAACAGAAGGTCTAACCAGCACACGAAGAGGGTGCATGGCGGCATGGGGGTGGGGCTCTGCAGTGGGCAGCAATGGTGCCCTCCCCCTTTCCCTTCCTCCAACAGATACTCTGCAAATGCTTAGGTTGGTCCCCACTCCCCTGTCAAGGTTTGAGTTCACACCTGCTTGAATGGACTCCATAAGGTCCTTATTCCATTTCCCATCTTCCTATGCCCCCAATCTGAGGTTAATCTGGGGCTTTGTCTTACACTAGCAGCCTTGCGTCTGCCATTGCTCAGGAATTCTAAGAAACAACAACAACAACAAAAAATAAAGTAAACTACCAGCGAAGTTTTAAAATAGGTGGTTAAAAACAGTGGTTTTCAAAGGTTCCATCCCCCATCTTGCTTCAAAACGGCAACCCATTATATCCATACATAAGATAAAAACCTGCTCCTTGACCTCAGGAATCATCATGCCAAAGTTGGTTACAATATCTTAAGTGAAATCCAAATGCTTTCCAAAATACATAGTAGATTCCCATGCCTGTTCTCAATGTATATGTAAAGTCCATGGGATAGACACGAAATATGTCCTAAAGTACCCATCTTGTATTGTGGGGTCCTCTTCGCACAGATGCCTCAGGTTCAGCTCTCCTGATCACACCCCTGTAAAAGAGGAAGGAGGCCTACTCTACAAAAGCACCAGCGTGTGGTAGGAACGAAATGCTTAAGAGATTGCAAGGTGGGCAGGATGAACTGTGTACCACTTCAGACCAGCCTTGTATTTAAGCACTAGCTTGGGTAGCCAAAGGCGAAAAGGAGCTGCATTGCAGGCGAGTGAGAAGACTAGTGGATGGAGGGCAAAGGAGTCTCCCTCTCCCCTGTGCCCAGCAGAGAAAGCAAACGCACTGCAAGAGGAGGAAAGCTGCCCTGGAGATAGGCAAATATGATGCTGTTAATCCCTTTTAATAGATTGGCCAACGCAAATGAAACCAAGCAAGTATTCACATTGAAGACAAGGCCACAAACACACAAGCATACAAGAGTTGCCAAACCTGCACTGTAAGTAAAGGAGGCACAGCCCTGACAAATGGCTAAGATCTGTAAAGTTTTGACAGGTTGAGGAGAAAAGCAATGTTTCAGCCACTCCCTTGGCCCCACTTGCTTTTCTTTCCTAACTTCCAGGCAGGGTTAGAAACTCATATAAGCTAGGCACCAAATGGCTCCTTCAACCAAGGTTACAGTAGCCAAAACGGAATGTCTAGTTGTCATTTGGGGGCAAGATGGTGCTAAAGTCTTATTTTTCAAATGATGGACTGACTGTGATTGATTATCAGTTAAACATCTGGCTAGTTCAGATGACAACCTTGAGCTAGGCTAAAAGCTTCGAGAAATTAAAAGAAGAAAAGTCACTTTGTCCAGGGATAGCCCACATATATATCGGCCTATTCTCTTTTTCTTAATGGTCCATTCATAACTTAAGGAGATTCTTCACAACTGTGAGCAGGACAGTGGGTTGGGGCAGGTGAAGACAAGTAACAACAATTAACTATAATGTCATTTATTGCTCCTGCTCAGGCTGCACAGAAAAAGCATTTCAGTTCCTGAAATTTATGCTGACTGTGCAGATAAAATATAACTGATAGAATTCTACAGGATGTGGTATTAGTTTGTGAAAACAGTCAAGATCCCCAAGCATGCACCTCCAGATAGTGGAGATGTCGGGCACTATCCTGGCACCCAGGCGTAGTCACTTGGTCTCAAGTGGCTGCTAGCCAAGGCCAAAAGGCCCCTGGCTAATTCCGAACACTGCTTCCAGGCCCACCTACCCCCACTGCAGCATTTCGTCGTCGTCCCCCTTGCAAATGGAGGGCAAGCCTTCAACGCTTAGGGACATGGCCAAGGTGGGGCTGCATTTACCACCTCACAGTGTCCAGAGCGAAAAATAGGTCTGGGAGCCTCTCAAGAATGTCCCAGGTGACCACCTGCCGACTTAAACTCACACTCCCACCAAACTCAAGGGAAACTACTAAGATCTGAGATCTACACAGTCCTGCCCCGGGTTCTCTTTATGGGCCACATTAAAGCAGAGGTGCTGAACTTTTTCTTTTTCAGGCAGAAGAGCCCAGATGGGAAGAGCCCATCTGGAATCAGCATGTCTGTGGTGGGTGCAGCCAGAAAATGAGCGTGGCAACACATGAATACACACATACATACACCCACCCAGCCCAGCACATGGCAGAATGGTGGTAACTGGTGTTTATCCATCTAGATGGCTGGAAGGTATGACTTGTCCTGCATTCACTTCATGCATTTTAGCTAAACATCGGAATATGACCAGTTGAAGGAAATGTTAGCAAAATGCATTTCCGCGTCCTTAATCGGGGAAGTGAAAGCAAACACCAAGGATTTCGGGTACGGAAGATTCCAGAGCTCTATTTCTAACAGCACAGGGCTGGGCTCCCGACACTCCAGCCAGCCTTGGTCAAAGGTCAGGGATAATGGGAGCTGAGGAGTTCAGCAATATAGAAAGAAGCAGATATGTCCCATCCCTGCCTCACAGGAAAAGCCAGTCCCACAACCAGACAACCAGCCTGCCACTATCCCAGGTGTATGCAGACATAGCCTGTGTAAGTGAAGTCCTATACACTACCCAGAAATAAGCACATTTGAAGTTCAAAGGGACTTATCCCAGGTAAGCATGCACAGAACTGCAGTCTTTATTTTTATTTTTTAAAGGAGTCATGGGAGATTTTTCTCCACATGGTTCCCATCCACTTTTACATCACAAGTATGTGTAAATCAAATGCTGGGTTCAGTTATCAGTCTTGTCTTCCTCTTCCTGCTCTTCAGGTAGAAAGATTTGGCGGGGGTGTGTGTGTGTGATAAATGATAATTTGACAGCACCACTTTTATTGTTTTAAAAACTCATTCTATCATCTCATTATTCGTTGTTGTTTTTAAAAAAGGCACCACCTACTTTAGAAGTTACACTGGTGTAGATGAGGTTGATGGCAGGCGAGTTTGTGACATCACAGACATTGGGCAATCTGCGCTGTGCACTACCAGCTTCTGCTGCAAACGTACAGACCTTATTCTGCCCATGAGCTTACCCCTCAAATGTTGTTTGACTCCCAACTCCCACCATCCTCAGCCAGCATGGCTAATGGTCAGCGAGAGTGGGAGCAGTAGCCCAGGAACATTGGAGGGCACCATGTTGGCTACCCCTGCTCTGAGACAGAGGGAAAAAGAGGGGGAACTTCATTTGAACAGAATGCAGCAAGAGCAGTTTCAGAGCATCTCCACCTTTCAACTAATGTTATGAACTCCCTACACACCCCAGTCTATAAAGCCAAAAACTACAGTGGTGCCAGAGGCAAGCATCTTACGAAACTCTGAGTATTACAATTATTCTCTTGTTATGTACAAGTTTAGTACTATAATCCTCTGCCCTGCAAGATAAGCTGGGTCATTTAGTAAGTATCTCATTTAATAAGTTAATAAAATACTGCAGAAGCTAAGGGTTCCAAGAATCATAGGGAGGGTCTGGCAGCATTACTGATTTAGGAGGATGGAGTCCAGGATATCTCCACCTAGGCCAGCCTTTGCTAGCCAGGCATCCTCCAGATCTTTCAGACCACAAACCTCACCAGCCACAATCAGTCCAACAGCTCTCTAAGTCAAGAGAGAGATTGTGGGGATAGACAAAACATTATAAAACTAAGGGATTTTGGTATCTAGGTCTCCTGAGTTCTTGAAGACAATATTAGGAGCAGAAACACGGTAGTAAACCTATTTGATTTTGTGGAGGAGAGTGTTAGACAAACTCTACATATTTGGCAAAATCACATCGCAGGGGCTTTTTAAAAAACACTTCCCTATTTTGGAGGGGGTGGGGAGGAGCATATCAGGGGAAGGGCTAGCATTGAACACCTCCCTGATGGGTCAGTTTTCTACAAGCAAGAAGGATTTTATAGGTGAAGCATTAAAAAAAATTGGTGATAACCCACCTACAATCTGAAGCATCAGAGTCTAGGAAAGGCTACCACTTGTAAGTAGCGAGGACTCATAGTTTCTCTAGGCAAGAAGCAACACTCAAAGGATTGTGCAGGGCATCCCTTACCTGTTTCGCTCGAGATGGGGATCCCCAAGACCAGGCACTTGATGGCAGCTGCCCATCTCTCAGCCACTTTTAGGTTATCCTCGTAGCACTCTGCGCTGTCCACCTGAAAGGTCCTCGCAGTCCGCTGCCGCACCCGCCCAGAGCTCACCGCCACCTTCCTCTTCTTCAGCGGGTAAGCGTAGACACTGAAGAAAGCTGACTGGTTCGCAATTGTGTGGCTGCGCATTGTGTGGCAGCCCACCACATCAATCAGCTGCAACACCGTCCGGTGATCTGTATCTGGCTTGGGCACCAGGCGCTGGATATGCAACTCTGTCCGCGTGAGACTGAGGGCATAGCGGGTCCCCTTCGGGGGGTGGGCACCAAATTCTCCATGTAGGAGAGTCTCAGAGCCTTCCCCACATGCCCCCAAAAACATGTTCATCTCGCTACGGAGCCCCAGCTTTGCAGTTTTGTTTTTCACCTTTTGCTAAGCCTGTCAACAGCTGGTTGCAACTCACTGCAACCGAACCCTTTCCCTTTAACCTCTCCCCCAGAAGCAGCAGATTTAAAGAAGAGGATTTGAAAATCTTTTCATTTCCTTAGTAGATTAAGTGGCACATGCAGCCCTTTAAACCAAGAAACTTCCTCCACAGTTCAAGCTGCCCAACCGTTTCCCAGGGTTTTCTCTTTCTTCATTGAGCAAGATCCTGTGTGTCAGTAAACAAACAAACAAAAAGTTTTAAAGGGGGGAAGTGTATACACACACACTTTTCTCCTCTTGCTTCTTCACAAAAAGAATGCTATGAGGCAGGGCCACATCAAAAGCCTACAGGACCAAAAACCAACCTGTCTGAGCTACTACAGATTTAGGACAAGAAAGGAAAAAAAGGAAGCCCTGCTATCTGCGTAAAGACCAGGGGAGAGAAATGAGATAAAAGCTAACAAAGGTTTTTTAAAAATGTTTGCATTCCCTAGCAAATAGGTACTTTTCAGGTGTTTTCAAATAATATGATTTTCACCTTCAGGCAAGGAGCTTAAGAATGTAGTCCGGAAGGTGTCCCAGCTATGAGACTCTCATGAATCCAAATGAGTCACTGAGGATATGCAGCTCTCACTGGGAAGAGATCCCAAGTCCAACAGCTTAACAAAGGATGCCAGAGAAGTTTTAGCTGTTCAGGTGATGGTGCCGAGGAGGAAAAAGAAGGAAACAAAAGAAATGTGGAAATACTATTTGGAAAAGGCTGCCTTTAGGACTTGAGCTAGAGGCCAGGTTTGGAGGCTGTCGGTTTTTTAAAAGAACGACTTGCCTAGCATTTCATACCAGCATACTTTGGCAGCTCAGCTTTTAAAAGAGCTTAAGCTATGATCCAGATTGTATATCGCCTTCACCACCTAACACCACTATTTTAAACGAGTGGAGGGCAAGAGAAGACAAATCATTTCACCACCACAAGCTTATAAATGAAATCGAAAGGACGGGAAAGAAAGGCTTTTTTTTTCTAAAGTGCTATAAAAACGTAGTGCAAATGCAGCGGGACTATGAAGTATCCCTACCACCACACACCAAAAAACGAGGCGCCCAACTCACCCCCACTTGGCGCCTTTGTCCAAAGCATACAAGACTACACTGAGGAGAATCAGTGCCTGCTTGGAGTCGGTGGAGCAGAGTCTTGGAAGAGCGAGCGGCGGGGATGGGGGCAATAAAGGAAAACCAGCAGCTCCGTGCACTTTCGAGCGCCTCCCTCCGACACCTGACAGGCGACGGTCCCCGACCCCGCTCAGCAGTTCCTTTTCCCTGCCATCCTCTTCCTGTTCGCTCTCCTCTTCGCCCGCCCGCCACCCCCCTCTCGCTCCTTCCCTCCTGCCTCTCCCAGCTCCACACTCCTTCTCGTGCTCAGCTAGGAAGTGCTCTGTTTTCTACCTTGGGGGAGGGATGAGTCGGGTGGAAAGGGGGCGGGGAGAGTTCGCCCTTAGCCTATGAGAGAGAGACAAGGCCTTTCGCCGGCCCATTCAGGAATGCCGCCCCTGCCCGCCGCCGAGTCAGATGCGGCGGCATTGGTGGCAATGGGTGGAGGCTGACATATTTGTTCAGGGCAAAGGTGTGGAGAGGCAGCGGAGGGGGCCATCTTCACTAAGGGAAGGGAGCCGTAATATTAGAAGGAGGCCGGGTTTTGAAGAAAGGAGAGGTCGCAGGGTTTTGTAGTGGGGGCAAGGTCACAGCGAGAAAGAGACTTGATTCTATTTCCATAATAAATGGCGGCCATCTTTAGTAAGTGAAAAGGATGGCGTTTCGGTCCGGGCCAGGGGGAAAGGAAGGCGTAGCGGCCATTTTGGACGCGGGCGAAGTTTCAAGGCTTCGTTCGACGTCCAGCAAATCATCTTAAGCGAGGGACAGGGTAGTTCACGTATTCGCACCATCTTTGAAGTGGTGAAGGCGCGAGAACTTAACACACACACACCCCCCCCGACGATAGCAGCCATCTTTGTTACTGGAATGCAGGCTTTGCTTTGTTGCTTCTCTTCGCGTGAGCACCAAATAAGTCGAACTCGCTTTCCATAGGGGAAAGCGACTTGTATTGCATCCTCCTTTCAAGCAGCCTTTCAAGGGATTTTCGTATTGGCTTCCCCAACTTCACCCAGACATTTCTGGTGAAACAAAGTTCAGCTGAAAGATCTAGTCTAGATACCCTATTAATGTTGTTATGAATTGGAGGGGTGGGGGCGGTTTAGGCTGAATGCCTGGGTCCCCTCTAACTTCTGGATCCAGCACAGATTTAGTTGTTGGAATAACCAGGCCAGCCTGGTAATGGCTTGCTAAAGAGGAGTTCTTTATGAAGGACGAAGGGTGTGGATCTTTGCCAGAGGGCAAAGAGTGCCCCCCCCCTAGAAAGACCAAAGGGCAGAGTGGAGAGCTGAGTTATGTGAGCTAGAAGCTGGAGGCAAACGCTGCAGCCTGGAAAGGCAGAGGGAGAGGCTGTGGCTATGGGAGAAGCAAGACTTTTTAGGGTTGATAATGCCATGAGCCCCTCCATCATAGGCTCAGGTTGGATATATGTGTAAATAAACTATACATACTAAAGAAACCACAGTCTCCACTGTGCCACATTCTAAAGGAAGCTGGAACCCTGAGTAAGTGCCAGGAACCCCTGGAATCTCACAGCACTCAGAGATTGGAATGACATAAAAATATAATTATTATGTTCAACTTACTGATTGCATGTTGATAACACCACATGCTTACTGTATAGTTTCCTGTTGTAATTGCTGTGTTGTTTTAATGGGATTGTTTTATTGGGTATTTTAATTATGAATGTTTATATTTTAATGTTTATGTTACGGATGCTCCCACTTTGTAAACCACTGGAAGCCTATTTTGGCATTAAGTGGTCTGTAAAATGATAATTATGATGCAATCAATAAAGAATGGATGATTGAGGAACTGTAGACAGCATCATACACAGTGGTTCTGAGACACCCAACCGTAATATGGGAATAACAACAGCCGAACTACATTGCAGAGCTGATTCTGACTCACTGAGCTCAGGCACAAAATGGCAATATGGAAATAATAACTCTGAATATATCTTGCAACCTGCAGAGCATTTCTTTCTTTTCTTTTTAAAAGCATCCCTGTTTACATTTTCCTTGCACAATCAGCCCTTAGCTTGAAAAAGCATTGAAATCCTGGCTTTGCTTCTACTTTTTTGGGTGGGCTGGCGATATTAACTACATGTTGCTGCCCAGCATCAGCTTTGAGATTTCTCTTTCGTTTCCTATAGGAGAAGGGGTATAGTGGAAATGATATACAGTACTGTACAGTAAATAAAAGAAACTAGGAAGCTCCGTCTTCGACCCAAGGAATTGTCAATCTACAGCTGTCGTACGTCTGTGGTGCACATCCTAGAATTACTATAGAGAACAGAAGCCACGCCCCTTCCTCCCGTCTCGCCCCTTCCTTCCCCACAATTCTTTGCGCTCCTACAGCCTCTTCCTTTCCCTTTTTTCCGGGCGCCGTTGACGCTGCCATGGTGAGTCCTGATATCGGAGGGAGGTGGGAAGTGAATCGGTTGCAATCCTTCCCGGGGAGTCGGCGTGGACAACGGGTGGTGCCGCGCCGGTGTGGAGAAGGGCCTGGAGTGCCCGGGGAGACTAGTATTGGCGGGTGCCCGGAGAGACACCACCGCGGAGGGTGTGTGTGTGTGGCTCTTTAGGAGCAGGATGGATTTGGGGCCTAGGAGCGTTGCGGGAGCCGCTTAAAATTGGACAGAGGAAGGGGGAGTCTACACGCGTGTGTGCACGTCCTGACATTACACAGGGGGAAAATAAAAAAACACGTCTTATCTAGAACACGATTACGGGCTTGTTATATGGTAAAAAAGAAGGCAGACGAGAAGCTGCGGCATGCTTTCTCAGAAAAGTTTGCTCTAAATACCCAGCTGAAACGTAGCCGTTCTCCGTCTCTGCGTCTTTGGTATTTATAGTTCTTGCTGTAACAGCCATTATCGATCTCGACATTTTGGGAAGGGTCGTAGTTCAGTGGCGGGGCATCTGCCTGGTGTGTGGAAAGTACCAAGTTCAGTCCCTGGCATTTCCAGGTAGGGCTGGGAGAGATTCTTGCCTGCAACTTGGGAGAGGTGCTGCCTATCCGTGTGGACAGTTCTGAGTTAGATGGACGAATGATCTGACTCTATAAGGCAGCTTCCTGGTTTCTAGAAATACTGCACTTTTCAGCCTTTCAAAGCTGAGTACCTTTTAATAACATGGAGCATGGACGTTCAGCCTTTGCACGAGGAGCATAATAGCTTTAGAACGGAGATGGGGTTTTAATTCACTGTTACCAATAAACAAATAACCTGTGACCCTTCTGGATGTTGTTGGACTCCAGCTCCCATCAATGCCAACAAAAAAGGTCAAGTGATTAGGTACGGTGGGAGTTTCAGTCTAGCATCATCTTGAAGGGCTGCAGGTTGCCCATTCCTGGTGCCAACCAGTGAGGTTTACATCATAGCAGCAGCAGTAGGTGTGGCCATAGTGAGAAAGAGTACGGAAGATGATGTTTACTTTTGTGTAATAGAACTTTATCCATGCAGGTGTGAATGGGAAGGGGGGCATCTTAGAAGCAGGGAATGGGGCAGTTGCATTGAGAATGGATTTTGCAGCTAGGCAGAATCCTTGGTTGTTCATGATAAAGAGAGGGGCGTAGTATGGTGGGTCCTTTGGGCATGTGGGAGGTGAGCATGCAGGCGATTTAACAGGTTCTGATGTGAAAGAATGGCTTGGATGAATGGAGCTCGTGTGTGCAGAAGATGAACATGTACTTGGGGTGCCTGTCGTCATGAAACATTAAAAAGGGAACCCCCTTATTAAACTGCATGCAGTAACAAGCAACTTAGACCACAAACAAATTTGCTTTGAATATCAACTTCCCTTGGTTGTATTATTATTACTATTACTATTATTTGAATTTGTATACCACCTTTCATCCACAGATCTCATGTCAGTTCACAATATAAACACACACAATAAGAATAAAATCAAACCAATAATCCCTCTCTCTCAAACACATTTAAAGAAAAGGCCCGTTCTTATGGTGCCACCCTCCAGACTTTCATAGAGGCCTCAGAATGATCTCAGCCTCCTAGTAGGTTCATATGGGGAGAGGCGCTCCTTGAGATATTGCAGTCCTGAACCATTTAAGGCTTTTTAGGTCAAAACCAGCACTTTGAATTGGGCCCATAAACTAATTTGCAGCCAGTGCAGTTGGGCCAGGATCAGTGTAATATGCTCAAACCATATTGCGCTGTTAAGCAACCTGGCCACTGAATTCTGTACTAGTTGAAGTTTCTGCACCATCATCAGAGGCAACTCTACGTTGAACATGTTGCAGTAATCCAGCCTAGAGGTTACCAGAGCATAGTGAACAGTAGTTGGGCTGTCCCTGACCAGATAGGGGTGCAGCTGGGCCACCAGTCCAGTATTTAGTTATTGCAGAAACATCGTTCTTGTGCATTTGGAATTGTACTTGCAGAATGGTTTGCATCTACAGTGGTACCTCTGGATACAAATTTAATTCGTTCCAGGGGTCCGTTCTTACCCCGAAGCATTCACATCCAGGGGCGCCTGTTCTGCGCATGCATGCGGGGCGGAAACCTTTCCGTTACTTCCAGGTTTGCCGCGTGTAGCCCAAAGGATACGTATCCAGAGGTGTTCGCAACTAGAGGTGCCACTGTAGTTGCTTGTAATTATATTAGTGTAATCCCTGTACTTCTTTCCTCTTGCACATTGCTCATTTTGGGGGGTGGTATTTGGGAAGGGGTTGCAGCTAACAGGGTACAGCACATGCCTTGCATATGGAAGGTCCCAGGTTTAATCACTGGCCTCTGCAGTCAAGGCTGGGAGAGACCCTGGAGAGCTGCTATCCATCATTGTTGACACTGCTGAGCCAAATGGACCTCTGTTATAACCTATCACATTAGTGCTGTCATGTGCAATTTTGAGAATAGTTTCCAACTTCTGTTTTACCTAACCTTCTGATCAAATAGAGAAGGTGGAAAACTAGTTGGCAACACTTTATAGCATACAAAATGTCCCAAAGCCTGTGAACGTTGATTGTCTCCACAAGCCCTTCTATCTGAGAGATTGTCTATTTGGCACCATTCTGCAGAAGAAGAAAAATGAGGCTGAGGGGGAAATTGCCACCAAAATTAACTTTGTAGTTTTGTGCACATTTACTAAGCAGTAAGTCCCACTATTTTCAGTGCAACTTAACCGCCATCTGTACAATACCTTTAAAGCGCTATGATACCACTTTAAATGGTCTTGGCTTCCCCCAAATAATGTTGGGAACTGTAGTTAGTTAAGGGTGCTGAGAGTTGTAGGAAGACTTTATTTCCCTCAGAGAGCTACAATTCCCAGAGTTCCCTGGGAAGAAAGCATCAGGTTGGTGAAGGCTGGCACAGTATAGGCTGCCCAGTCATAAAGAAACCCAACATTTCTGTATCTCAGAAAGGAGGAAGGTATGGTTGTATATAGGCACGTCTGGCAGATTCTCCCACAAACCCACTTACGTGACAGCTTCTCTTTCTTGGTCCCAGGGAGTCGACATACGCCACAACAAGGACCGGAAGGTTCGACGCAAAGAGCCTAAGAGTCAGGATATCTATCTTCGCCTCCTGGTCAAGGTGAGAACCAGCACGATTGAAAATCTTTGGTTTCGGAGATGGCTTAGAGCCAGAATTCCCTCAGGTCATTTTCTCCCTCTCGCCCCTTCACTCATGCTTATTTGTGTGGTGGTGGCATACTGGAATGTGTGAGTCTTTTTACAGAAGGAAGGCTCTAAGGAATTTGGGAGGCTGGGGCGGGGGACTGACCTGCTGTGGAAAAACAGAATTAGTGGATTATATTTGGAGGCTTGTTGGGCTGGAAGCTGAATTGTGGACATAATATGGAGAGGGAGGGCAAAGGGGCAGGCCAACGAGACTCCTCCAAGTATCCTGTCAACCCCTTTGTTGCTTCTTCAGCTCTACAGATTTCTTGCTCGACGGACCAATGCAAAATTCAATAAGGTGATTCTGAAACGGCTCTTTATGAGCCGCACCAACAGGCCTCCGCTGTCCGTTTCCCGCATGGTAAGTGCAGATTCTCCTCCCAAACTCTCTATTTATCTTTTTTTATACACTTCCACAGGATGCCCTACATAGGAATTCTCAGTTGCTATCTTTCGTTTTATCATAACACACCACGCCTCCAGATCCAAGTTCAGGAATAAACAGCCACCTCTGGTGTGGAGCAAGACAGGAAGAAAGGAAAGGAGCAGGACTATGGCCCATGGTGTGGCTTTTCCCTATTTAAGGGTATCAGAAGAGCCTGGCTAGATCTGCCGAAATGTTCAATTTGCACAGTATTCTGTTCCTACTGTGGCCAACCAGATGCCTATGAGAAACTATGAGGGCAACAACAGCGCTCTCCCTGCTTGTGATTCCCAGCAACTATTGTTCAGAGGCATACTACCTCCGACAGTGGAGATGGAATTATCTCCATTGTGTCTAGTAGCCATTGATATCCTCCACGACCTTGTCCTCTTTTAAGCCCATCCAGATGGGTGGCATATAGAGTAATAATAATGCTTATTATCATCACCATCCAAGTTGGTGGTAGTTAGTTGCATCTAATTAAACTATGCATACCATAGTTTTAAGTATGCATATTGTGAAGGCTTTCTTTTCCCTGTCCTGGATCTTCCAGCTTTCAGCTGCTTAGGTTCTAGTATTATGAGAGAGAGAATAACTTTTCCCTCCCCACGTCTTTATCATGTCGCCCCCCCCCCCCCACCTCACTAAACTAAAAAGGGCAATCCACTCCTTCCCCAACCCCAAAGCAGTGGGTTGCTGTGCAGGTTGGTGGCCCAGTAAATCTAGTGAGATATGCAGCTGATCATGCTAATGCAAGTTATAGGAGGAAATGGAGAGGCAGATCCATTCTCCCGCTGTCCCAATTAAAGTATCCTGAGCGTACAAGGGTGCGCATTCATATATAAAAAAGGAGCCCACTCCTCATATAGTTAAACCACCGCCTGCTGTTCAGACAGCTAATACGTGCGCATTCACTGTGATCACTCTTTCTCCCTCTCCAGATCCGTAAGATGAAGCTCCCAGGCCGGGAGAACAAAACTGCTGTCGTGGTGGGTACAGTGACCGATGATGTTCGCATCCAGGAAATCCCCAAACTGAAGGTAGCTTGGCTAGTTGTTGGTGGAGGAGCTGTTCAAAGGGCAGGAACTCAAGAGGCTTTAGGCGGCAGGAGGGATGTTGCTTTGACAGCCTTGAAAACTGGAGGTGTATAGGAATGCCTAATAGGCATGTGATGGCATGGAAGTGGTTGGCGCATGCAACTTATAATTGTACATGCAGTTGATGACTGGCCAGTGCTTGGACTG
Source organism: Podarcis muralis (assembly GCF_964188315.1). NCBI lineage: Eukaryota > Metazoa > Chordata > Lepidosauria > Squamata > Lacertidae > Podarcis > Podarcis muralis. The sequence goes on from NC_135667.1 coordinate 17,582,569, forward strand.
CAATCTGTTTATGAGTTTTAGTTCATTAATTAACTAAACATTCCAAGTCTGCTACCTGGTTAACCAGGTGAGCATCCTTTTATCCAATCAGAATGTTTTGATGCAATCAATTAATTGCATCCCTAGTTATAATAATTAGGTTGGGGTATAGATGTAGGTGCAAATTTTATTTTTGGAGCAAACAAATGACATACTTCACCTCACGTTGCAACCCGTTTCCCTTTTCCTCCAAGGTTTGTGCCCTGAGAGTGACCCGAGGAGCCCGTACCCGCATCCTGAAAGCTGGTGGCCAGATAATGACTTTTGACCAGTTGGCCATGGCTGCCCCCAAGGGCCAAGGAACTGTGCTGCTTTCTGGTGAGTCAGGAGGATGGTACCAAGCTCTCGAGGCTTGCGAAGTTCTTGCAGATGCTAGTTTGCTGCTGGTGCCTCAGTATGACTAAAGCATCTCTTCTGACTTTCCTCCTGCAGGACCCAGGAAGGCTCGTGAAGTTTACAGGCATTTCGGCAAGGCCCCTGGAACCCCACACAGCCACACTAAGTGAGTACCTCAGGCTCCAGGTCTCCTGCTAGCCTCTTCCCATTTTCCTGTTTTTGCCTAAAGCTATGCTGCACTTCAAGATAACTGTAGGTTTTTAAGGAAAAAATAGGACTTTTCTCCTGTTTACACAATCACTTTATTACTTCTGTTCTGTGGTATAGCTTCAGTATTATACTTACAAAGGGCCCTAAAAGGCACATACTCTCCCTTTTCTGACCTTTGAATCCCATTCTTCCAAGGAATCAAGTCTTGGAAGTCTCACCATAGCGAGAGGGGTTTGGATTCAGACTACAGCTCTTGGATTTTAGCAGCTCTGGGAATTTTGGAAGAGGAAGCAGAGTCAAATTCCATTGAAGCCTTCTCACTTGCAGGCAGCTAGGACAGTTAAATTCTGTGGGAGGGGGGAGCCTTTTTGGGGTTAGGGAGGTGAAGGATAGAAGAGCCCCACGATTCTGCAGCACCTCTGAATTCAGAGGCTACTCCTTCCTGAAGCAGTGTATCTACTAAGCAAGAGCAGGCTCCTATTTGTGTTACTAACTCCTCTTACATTTTCCACTTTGCAGGCCATACATCAGATCCAAGGGCCGCAAGTTTGAGCGGGCTCGAGGTCGCCGTGCCAGTCGAGGCTACAAAAACTAGATTGGGTTTTCAAATATTTGAAAGCTGTGGTGCGCTGGATTAAATTTGCTATTCTGAATATAAATTAAAAACCCCCATGTCGTGTCATTTGTTAAGACAGTCAAGCGCTAGGAAGATTGTAAAGGCAGGTTGTAGACCCAACAACGTCTGGTTTGCCTGAACATCTGTCTTTCTCAGGATGTCTCTCCCCTCCCAACCTGCTTTGAGTCTTCCCACAATCTTTACTGAACATGAGTGGATGAGATGACCCAATAATTATACTATACAATTATACTTATAATTATACTATACAATAATTATGTGAAGTGTTTTGGAAATGTCAGACATAAAAGAAAAGTGTCAGGGAGGGAGGGAGAGAAGACTTCTTAAAGAGAAGTATTTGCAGGAGCTGGAGGGTGGGAGAAATGTTGGTTGGAAAAAGCACCCCTGCTAGTGCTTATCAGTTACTGAACTAGAATTTTAAAATACAGTTTAGGGAAGACTTTTTTTTTTTTAGATAAAAGTTTGCTAAATGTTGGGTCTGGGGGTGCTCAACCAAGATATCAAATGAATTTTGGATTAGTTTCCTGGTTACTATCACCGGTGGTCAAGGAAAGGAGAAACACAGGTGTCCTAAAAGGTGCATTCATTCTGCAGCACGGATTCTGACACGCCAAGTAGGGCCCAGCAATAAAATTACAATGCAAGTGTGGGAATAGGAGCAGCGTTCAATGAAGGTGACACAGAAGTGTGAGACTTTTGGGGGAGCAGGACTCCTTTGCCCTAGCCTAGCCCCATGGGGTCGTGCAGCAGGCAAGCCAGGTAGCAAGAAATGGTCCACGCCCTGCCCACTTGGCCCTCCATGTTTTGCGGGTGAACGACACGCAGGAAGCGGTAGCCGAAAGCCTTGTCCGTCAGGCTCCGCAAGCTCAGCACTTGCCTCTTGGCCGCCTCCTGCTGGGCTGTCAACTCCACAGGCCCTGCCTGCAGGAACGGCGGCAACACAGGCAATTCTTTGCCAGTCCCGGCACTGAACGTCAGGAAGCCGCTGGGAGCAGCCAGAGCGTAGCCGTGCACCGAGTACCGAGCCCTGGGAACCTGAGGGGCATCTCCTCCTCTGCCTCTTGACCGCCCCTGGGCTTCGAACAACAGTTCTGCGCATTCCAGAGCCACCAGTGGCACGTCATGGTGCCTGAGTGGCTGCTGTGGCTTGAAAGCATCTATGTAGCGCTGGCTGCAGGCGACCGGGATCTGGAGGGAGGAAAACACACCTGTAAGAATGGCCTTCTGCATCAGGGCAGTGGCCCATCTTGTCCAGCATCCTGCTCCCACCAGGAGCCTGTGGGAAGCCTGCAAGCAGGATCTGAGCATAACGGTACCCTCTCCCTGCTACCTTGCTTCCAGGAACTGGTATTCAGAAGCATGACTGCCTCTGACAGGCATTTCTAGCTTAAAAACAGGAATGGGGAACCTCAGACTCTGGAACGAATCTGGCCCTCCAAGCTACTCTTTCCTGGCCCTTGGGACTCCCCAGGCCACACCCCTTCCCTTTCAAGGGAATGAGGAGAGGGTCAACAGGAAAGGGTGCAGTAGTTCTGCCTTCTGTTTTGATTTGAGAACTGACGGGGGCAAAAGAAAGCAAGGACGCACACGCCACAGTCCAAATCCACAGAAAAGTTGTGAAGTCCTCCCTTTGAAACCAATAAGACCAGTTTGTTGTGGCTAACATACACCACTTAATTTTTATGGGGACTTCACAGCGGGGTTAATTTTCTTTGGGATTTGTGCTCTTGAATACCATTTTTACTACTGACTTCAAGAAAGTTCTCCGTTGGGAGGGGCAACAGCCTAAAAATTAAGCGGGGGGATGGGACCAAACCATAGACAACAGAATGTGCTTCTACTACAGCAGTGTTCCCCAACCTTGGGCCTCCAGCTGTTTTTTGGACTACAATTCCCATCATCCTTGACCACTGGTCTTGCTAGCAAGGGATGATGGGAGTTGTAGTCCAAAAACAGCTGGAGGCCTAAGGTTGGGGAACACTGTACTACAGCACACTTTTCTTCCCTTTCTACACATGGGGCTGGGAGAACAGTGTGAACTGGACTTCATCCACCGGGGGCAGTGCAGGACTGTGGCAGAAGAGGCCCTTCTCAACCAGCCTTGTGCCCTCCAACTCATGGGCTGATGGAATTGCACTTCAAAAGCCTCAGATGAGAAAGGCTGTGACCATGCACCATTTGAAAGCTCCTTACCACCCACCCTTTAGTCCCCACCCAATTATTCTATGCTCCTTTCACCAACACCATTGCACCTCTCATTAACTCTGGTGTTGTTTTTCCGGGGCGTGTAGAAAGGAGGAGCTCTTGCCCCGCTTTACTCACTTGTCTCAACCTCCGCTCCATGAGCTCCGTCCAGCTGGCCCAGTAGCGGGAGGCCGTGGATTCAGAGATGTGGAACCGGAAGGCCAAGTCCTGAAGCAGCAGGCCCAGGCGCAGGCGGACAAGCACCAGGAAGAGCTGGTTGTCGGGGCTGAGGGCGCTGTGGGGGCTGCCTTCCGGGCTCCCCACCTCCCCATGCTCGCCCTCGAGGAGGAAGTCCAGAAAGGCCACCAGGCGGGGGTACCTATTGAAGCCCGTGTAGAACCTCAGCCGCTTGCTGTCGCCCTTGACGCTCTCGAGGGAGAAGGCCCCATGGTGCGCCTGGGCCTCACGCTGCCCCCTCAGCTGCCTGCTCAGCGAGAGGACGGTGGCGCCGCTGGCATCCAGCTCCTTGCGCATGCGATGCCCTGCAGACTCCAGCTGCTCCCGCTCCCAGCGCAGGTTCCGGTTCTCTTCCTCCAGCTGCGAGACGCGCTCTCCGAGGTGGGAAAGGAGAGCCCAGTTCTCGCCATCCGCGCTCTCCTGTGTGCAGCGAAGGAAAAAATGGCGGCGTTGGCATGGCTTTCCACAGAGTTGCTCCCACCCAACTCTGCTCCCTGCCCGCCTAGTCAGCCCGGACACTGAGGTCCAGCTCCGAGGGCCTTCTGCTGCTTATCTCATGGCAAGAAGTGAAGTTACAGGGAACCAGGCAGAAGGCCTTCTGGGCAGTGGCGCCCGCCCTGTGGAACACCCTCCTGTCAGATGCCAAGGAAATAAACAACTACAGTGGTACCTTGGGTTACAGACGCTTCAGGTTACAGACTCTGCTAACCCAGAAATAATACCTCGGGTTAAGAACTTTGCTTCAGGGTGAGAACAGAAATCGTGTGGCGGCAGCACAGCAGTAGCAGGAGGCCCCATAAGCTAAAGTGGTACCTCAGGTTAAGAACGGACCTCCAGAATGAATTAAGTTCTTAACCCAAGGTACCACTGTATCTGAGTTTTAGGAGACATCTGAAGGCAGCCCTGCATAAGGACGTTTTTATGTTTTATTGTGTTTTTATATTTTGCTGAAAGACTCCCAGGGTGGCTGGGACAACCCGGTCAAGATGGGCAGCATATATATAATAAAATTATTATTATTATTAGTCCCTGGTCACCCTCACCTTCAGCTCCTGGTGTTCCTTCTGGTTGTCTTCCACTGCTCCCTGCAGGCTAAGAAGGCGCTCGCTCTGGCGGTGGGCTGTGTCCTGCAACTCCCTCACAAGCCTCTTCAGGGCAGGTCCTCCCTCTGGTATGCAGTATGCGCCGTGGTCATGCAATGCAGCCATGCCCTCGCAACAGGGTGACGCGCTGGTGTTTTTCACCTGCTCAGCTGCCACAACCAGGTCACCAGGACCAGAGGGAAGGCCTACTGGACAAAGATCGGCTTATTGGTATTTCAACAGCGTGGTTGACAGGCTGCGTTTGCTTCAAGGGTCATCCTTATTCCTGGCCCTTGGTGCCACTTCGCCCCCTTCCCAAGAAACTCTGAAAATGTAGTGCCCTGAAAGGCTAAGGGCTCAGTAACAAATTTGCTCACTTGGTGTCATCTCTGTCCTCCACCCTCCCCATGCCAAACTGTTTTATCCTGAAAGACCTACACTGGCTCCCAGTATGTTTCCAAGCACAATTCAAAGTGTTGGTGCTGATTTTTAAAGCCCTCAACGGCCTCGGCCCAGTAGACCTGAAGGAGCGTCTGTACCCCCACCCCATTGTTCAGCCCGGACACTGAAGTCCAGCTCTGAGAGCCTTCTGGCGGTTGCCTCACTGCGAGAAGCAAAGCTACAGGGAACCAGGCAGAGGGCCTTCTCGGTAGTGGTGCCCACCGTGTTGAACGCCTGCCCATCATATGTCAAGGAAATATACAACTATACGACTTTTAGAAGACATCTGAAGGCAGCCCTGTTTAGGGAGGTTTTTAATGTTTGATGTTTTATCATGTTTTTAATATTCTGTTGGGAGCCGTCCAAAGTGGGTGGGGTATAAATTTACTTACTTACTTACCTGAATCTTTTAGCTTCAACACTGGGACTTTTATTGACTGAACTGCTCCACTGTGTGGCTGTATTACATTATTATTGCTGGATTTATTTGTGGGGTGTGGGTTTTTAAACTGTGTATGTGGCTTCAGGAACCTATCGAAGAGCTGGGGGCTGAAGAAGAAGTTTTAATTACTTGGGCAGATATATCTTTGGTATCTGGTATCTTGAAGTAGGAGTGATTCAATTTATTAAATATATTTTTTATCCCATTCTTCAGGCAACCCTCAACCCCACCCCACAACAATCCAAACCAATAAAGAATTAAGTACAGGGATAGTGGCAGGCACTGTGTGTCTAAAGCTGGGACAGAGAGAGAGCCTCGGGCTCAAGGACCAAATGCCCTCTGTACTTGGCCCTTGAGACTCTCCCCCAAGCCAGACCCACTCCTTGGCTCTGCCTCTGCCTGTGAATGGCTGCTTTGAGTCTGCACTTAATGATTTTTTGTGGCATGCAAGTTACTCTGCTGCAGTCGTGGAAAACTGGAACCCCAACCTCTGGCTGTTGACTGGAGCTGGTTATCTGCACTGAAGAATCTGCACCGGCTACTAATGTGCTACTGGGCCAGATTGAAGGTGCTGAGTGTATAAAAGTAAATAGCTGGTCCCTTGTGCCACATGGAATTGAGCACAGCAGACTCTATACTGTGGAATTTATTCAATTTGTTGATTCGCTTGGCTGATCACCGAAGAATTGATGCTTTTGAATTATGGTGCTGGAGGAGACTCTTGAGAGTCCCATGGACTGCAAACCTATCCATTCTGAAGGAAATCAGCCCTGAGTGCTCACTGGAAGGACAGATCGTGAAGCTGAGGCTCCAATACTTTGGCCACCTCATGAGAAGAGAAGACTCCCTGGAAAAGACCCTGACGTGGGAAAGATAGAGGGCACAAGGAGAAGGGGACGACAGAGGATGAGATGGTTGGACAATGTTCTCGAAGCTACCAGCATGAGTTTGACCAAACTGCGGGAGGCAGTGAAAGACAGGAGTGCCTGGCGTGCTCTGGTCCATGGGGTCACGAAGAGTTGGACACAACTAAACGACTAAACAACAACAACCCTGCCATGTGAGCAGTTTTACATTCTTCTGATCTTTGCTTTTACCTTTAATTTAATGTACACCACTCTGAGAAGATCTCCCCCTTTTCATTCAGTGGTATAGAAATTTATGTACGTATAAATAGATAAGCCTTGAAAAGTCCAAGCTCGCCTCTTTGCCATCCCAAAGAAACAAGGGATTCTGTGTTTCCAAGAAGCCCACACACCTCCCCCTGCCAGCAAACCAGTGAGGCTCCTCTCTTGATTTTACACTGCACAAGCTCCCTGTGCTCTCCCAGAAATCTCTTCTTCTCATGTCCAAGAAGGAGATACATTGCTGCTGTGTCAGCTGCAAGCTAGGTCTGTGCTCCTTCTTCATGCCTCCATCTCTGGCCCACAGGGGGCAGCACACACCCACACTGGCTCACGGCATTCCTGTTAGGAGGAGGATTGGTACATTTTGTGGGCCTCTCCAGACTGATGTTCTATTGCAAGTTTCATCCGCAACATGTTCTTTGACACAAAAATAGTGGTGGTCTTATTCTGCTTTAGCTTGTGATGCTTCCCTGATACTACCACACGATTGCTTTGTAGAGCAACAAAAGTGGGACAAAATTAAACCGGAACATGTGTGGCATAAAAATTACAGAATACAGTACCAGCAGGAAGCTGCAGGATATGTGCATCTGATTGGAAATGGAGGAATGTGACTACAGGTGTGAAAGTGGGATCCTGTCTGACCACTGTGATAGCATCATGAGCATAGATCATGAAGAATGTGCAGAAAGAAGAACATCCCTGTTTAGTAGTACCATGTCTTTAATGTACACAAGAATCACCACAACCCCTCTCCTGATTTGGGGTTAACTTGGAGATTCACCATGACTTCAACCTGACTTTGTGATTATCTTTCATAAGCAAGCAAGACAGACCATACAATTTTTTAAAACCTGCATACATCACTGTGACTAACATAACAGACATTAAATTTTCACAGCAAATTGTTTCTGCTGCTGCCTCGGTTGCTCTTATGTGACACACAAGATATTAGAGCAATACAGAAACCATTTGCTATGTGAATTTAAGATGGTCTCTGTTTTGCTAGCCGCTGTTACAACATATTGTTTTAGTCACAAGTGACGAACTGCATCCTTCCAGGATCCAGACTATTTTTCATATATGGGTCATAGCTATCAACTTTTCCCTTTTCTTGTGAGGAATCTTATTCGGAATAAGGGAATTTCCCTTAAAAAAAGGGAAACGTTGACAGCTGTGATATTGGTACATATAAAGAAAACATTGCTGCAAAAATACTTGGATCCTATTAAAATGTACAAGGGAAAAAGATACAGACGTAATACTCTCTCTCCCCTCCCTTCTCTCTCTCTGAAAAGCTATGAAGCAATAAAGTGCAGATGCATATATGAAGCGCAACAGGGAGGGATTGCTGTCCGAATTTGTGGAGCATCAATACTGAGGAGAAGGGGAGCCCTGAGATAGGCTGAAAGCGGCAGGTTTGGGGATGGCGATGCACCCCTGTTGCTCAGTACCTGGGAGGGACCGCAGCTCAACTCCATCGCGCTCGCTCTCCCAGCCTCGTTTCCGATCCAAAATGGCCGCGGCACTGAATCAGCCCTATCTGTCTCTACTACCGCGAAAGGCGCTGTCTGGTTTTCCCTCAACCAAGATGGCAGCATCAGACTCGAAAGGAATGAATGAAGCGCGCCAGGAGTTGGGTCCTAGTTGCTGCGTATATAGTGGGTTCCCTCATTAACTTTTTTTCCCCTGAGGGAAGAGAGAATCACAAAAAGTAAACACACACACACACAGTTTCGTGGCGCCTTAAAAACTGAACACTTTGATTATGGCATAAACTCCCGTAGATTATAGTCCATTTCAATCAGATGCATTAAGTGTCACCCATCCTTGCAGGTTTATATGGACACATGGATGTAAGGAACGGGGGTCTGTAATCATTGGGGTCAGAGGCAAATGGAAATAAGGAAGGGTAGAGCATCCACCGCTTTGCATGCAGAAGGTGCCAGCTTCAATCCATCACCTGGCAAGGCTGGAAGAGACGCCTGGCTACTGACAGTCAATGGAGAGAATACTGAGACGGGTGGACCAATGGCCTTATGTTCCTGTAATTACAGATAGTGACAGTTCAATTATAGCTAGACAGTCTGCAAAATAATCCAGCAACTGGAGGATTAGAATTGTAGAGTTGGAAGGGTCCTCAGGGGTCATCTGGTCCAACCCTCTCCAATACAGGAATCTTTTTGCTCAACATGGGGCTCGAACCCACAATCTTGAGATTAAGTGTCTTAAACTCTACTGCCTGAGCTATCCCACACAAGATTACATGTCATGCGTCTAACGCAATGGAGTCATGTAGTTCCTAAAAGCTTAAAAAAGGTAAAGGACCCCTGACAGTTAAGTCCAGTCACAGACGACTCTGGGGTTGCGGCGCTCATATCGCTTTACTGGCCGAGGGAGCCGGCGTTTGTCCGCAGACAGTTTTTCCGGGTCATGTGGCCAGCATGACTAAGCACAACGGAACACCGAAACCAGAGAAGCTCACGGAAACGCGTTTACCTTCCTGCCAGAGCGGTACCTATTTATCTACTTGCACTGGTCTGCTTTCGAACTGCTAGGTTGGCAGGAGCTGGGACAGAGCAATGGGAGCTCACCCCATTGCAGGGATTCGAACCACTGATCTTCTGATCAGCAAGCCCAAGAGGCTCAGTGGTTTAGACCACAGCGCCACCCGCGTCCCTCCTAAAAGCTTAGGCCACAATAAAATTGATTAGCCTTTAAGTGCCACAAGACTTGGTTCTTTTTGATGTGACTAGCATGGCTGCTTCTCTGGAAAAGCACAAACAGGTATTTCCTTAATCAGTGGCATTATTTTCCCTTATGTTGTGGCAGCAATGGGAGCAGGAGCTGCTTGATCATGGGGGTAGTGGGTGAACCCCCTAAAACAGCCTTTGCTAACCTTTTGAGATGTTTTGGACTACATTTGTATGCGCACCATGCATGTAGGAGGAAGCCATAGGGTGGTGGGGGAAAGGTGTCCATTTGAAATGCACAAATTATTGAGGTACTGCGCACACCTCCTCTCCTCAGATAAGGATAGTTGCCTGACTGCGTTTTTCAGAGAAGGAGCAGCTGCAGGGGCTTTCCTTCACCATTCTGGAAAGAGCATTGAGCTCCTACTGCTTCTAGCCCAGAGCTGAAAGGAGGCACACTCTACCCTCTACCACTGGCTGAGAGCCTGGGGTACCCTGCAAGAGTTGCACCCCGTGACACTCAAGAGGAACATCATGCCAAGAGAAATAAACTGTGCCCAGGAGTGATGCAGTCAGTGCTATTTATGCATAAAGTTCAGATGCAGACGTGGCAAAACTCTGTTATTAATTCACAGCGGTGCTAATTGATGGCAACACAACCTTTCTAACTTTGCTATGCTAATTTAACACCTGGAAAGGGAGGGCGGAAAAAACAAACGTGGTCTCAGCTGAGTCCTAAATGAATAGGAATCCAAAGACATTATAAATTCTTGTTCAACAATTTCACTCTCTTGACATCTTTTAAAGTTCCTTTGTTGAAGAATGGCAACATTCTAGTCTGCAGCAGAATGTCCTTGGAGAGCGAAATGTTCTCCCACTGGTTTCTGAAATGTTGCCATTTTTGTAAGTTGAATTTGTGTCCATCTATTATTCTTTTGCCTGGAGACAGACCTGCTAATCCTCTGCAGAGAGGCTGGAATAAATGAAAATTCTGATCCTGTGAGGAGGCTAGGAATTTCGGGGTGCTGATCCTTTTGACTTTTTTCACCATCTGGCATACAGTTTTATTTCCACTTGAAGAGAGGGCTCAAGACTTGATGCCCCAGATACGCCTTTCGAGAACTGAGGAGCAGTGAAATCATGATGCTAAAAGGGCAGGCGCAGTAGGATCTGCTTGCTGAATTAAAGGTGAGTCTTAGAATAAGGCACTCCTTTAAAAACCCTAAAAAACCCACACTGTTCACAGTGTTCACACCTTGTGACAGTTCCAGATTCAACCATCTGTATTATACAGTGGTACCTCGGGTTAAGTACTTAATTCGTTCCGGAGGTCCGTTCTTAACCTGAAACTGTTCTTAACCTGAAGCACCACTTTAACTAATGGGGCCTCCTGCTGCCACCGCGCTGCCGGAGCACAATTTCTGTTCTCATCCTGGAGCAAAGTTCTTAACCCGAGGTACTATTTCTGGGTTAGCGGAGTCTGTAACCTGAAGCTTATGTAACCTGAGGTACCACTGTACCTCATAGAACCATAGAACTGTAGCATTGGAATAGAATGAATGTTATTGGCGATCTGAGGGTGGCATTGAAACCAGAAGAAGGTTTGTGTTTGGCCAGGTATAATCCAGAGTGTGTCACATAGCAATGGAGAGTCATCAGAGATGGATTTGAGAATTGAATCTGATTTTGGCTTCTCAAAAAAATGCATTTTATCTCTATTACACATTTCCTCCAAAGAATTGCCCCTCACAGCATATTCTGACCAGACTAGACAATGCACTTGTTGCTGTGCCCTTTTTAAAATAATAATAAAAACAATAATAACAACAGAATAATTGTAAGTATGGGGAACTTGATTTTCACTGGGAGTGTTGTGGAGTTAAACCACCCTCAGTATGTGCCCCAGTGCCCTAATAAGTCCCATCTGTCCCCAGCAGCAGAATGCAAGCCGCACATTTAGTGCCACATCTAGTCTCCATAACATGCTATACATTTAAAGCACATGACTTCCCCCAAGGAATCCTGGGAACTGTAGTTTGTTAAAGGGCTGGGAATTGTAGCTCTGTGCTTTAAATGTATGGTATGTACACATTTACTAGAGAAGCCTTTGCCAACCTGGTGCTGTTCAGAAAGAATCATAGAATTGTAGAAATGGAAGGGGCCTCTAGGGATCATCTAGTCCAATCCCCTGCAATGCAATGTTGCACTACAGCTCCCATCAGCTGAGACTGATGGGAGTTGTGGTCCAATGACTTCCAGAGGTCGCCAGGTTGGTGAAGGCGAGTAAACCCTACTGAGCCATGTGAGGCCTAGTTGCATTAAAAGCCTCACAGCTTCCCTGCAATGGACTCCATTATTTTCCTTCTCCCATCTGGTTTTCCCCTCTCCATCTCAAGGGTCAGTCAGCGCTCAGTGGTCACTCAGCATGCTCAGTCCTCCTTGGACTGTTTTGGAGGTTTCCCACCTACCACTTCTGCTTTAGGGCCATCGCACACCCCCTCCCCCCAAAACGCCTGCTTGATCCCTTCTTATAACGCAGGTGTGAGGGAACATGTGCCTCTCCAGATGTGGCTGAGCCACAACTCCCATCATCCCTTGCCATGGACTGGGCTTGCTAGCATGAATGGAAGCTAGAGTTCAGCCCAAAGATTCCCCATTTCTGCTTTAGAGAGCGGATGGGGCCATTTTGGCAACGTAAAAATCCACACGTTGGCCTCTGAACTTAGAAATGGAGGGAATAATTTTGTAGGAGGACACCATGAGATTTTCCTGAGAGAGAGATAATAGGGCAGATAGAAACCTTTCACACAAGGTCTGGGTATTTGTAGGGTACATCTTCCTTGTTCCAGCTATCATCCCTTTTGGACGTTAGACTGAGGTCCACAAGGATTTTGTGTGTGTGGCGCCCCCTGAGCTATGGAATTCTCTTCCCTCTCTTTTCCAGCACAGGTGAAAATGTGATTATTCCTCTGAGCTTTCGGACACTGTTTTCATTGTCACCAGCTTTTAAATGTTAAAATAATAATAATAATAATAATAATAATAATAATAATAATAATAATAATTATTATTATTATTATTATTATTATTATTATTATTTATTATTATTTATACCCCACCCATCTGGCCGGGCTTCCCCAGCCACTCTGGGCGGCTTCCAAAAGAATATTAAAATACTATAATACATCAAACATTAAAAGTTTCCCGAAACAGGGCTGCCTTCAGATGTCTTCTGAAAGCCTGGTAGTTGTATATTCCTTTCAATACTGTTTTTTAAATACTTTTTGCCACACTGTGGTTTTAAACTTTTATATTTTTTTAACAAACGAGGTCATCCTGCTGAAAGGCAGTGTGTAGACATTGTTCATATAATATCATTATTTGGAGCTTGCCAAGGAACAGACAGAGAGGTATTATAAAAGTGTTACTTTGCAAAACAGACAAACAGCATGTGGAAGATGTTGGTCAGATAATGTCTGTCAGTATCCTCTTCTGCAGGCCTCCTAAATAGAGGGGGCTGGGGGGGGGGAGAGAGCTTGATTTGTAATGCAGAGACAGCCTTTGAGCATTACAGATCAAAACTAGCTGGGAGCTCTCCTCAGAGGAATCCTGAAGAGATCTGCTATCAGAGAGAGAGTGCCAAGTTTGCCTGTTGAAGCAAAAACAACCACAAAGCATCTCATTGAGACACCTAAAAAGATGAACACGTTTATTATGGTTCAAGCTTTCATGGACAGCAGCTGGGCTTCCCAGACTGATCCGTGCTTCTTTCAGGTGGTTCGCAGTGTGTCTGTGGATTCTTGGTCGAAGATGGGAGACGGCACATCCGTCACATTAAATATTCATATTTATTTTTAATTGCATTTTAACGGCTTCTTTTATTTCATGGGTTTTACTGCATTACAATTTGAAGTCTTTGGAATGTAATAAAATACAGCACATATGAAACAAAAAGCCTTTAGATGTCACACAGCATCTAGCACAGCACATTGCAATTGCTACAACAGGCAGAAAAATCATGGTTCGCCAAGATCCTCAGCAATTTTCAAGTGGTTCGTAGCAGAAGAAACTTTGGGGACCTAGAGCGCCTACTTCATCATGCAGAAAAAGTCTCCGTGTAGATACTTTAAAGCACATTCTTTCCCCCCAAATAATTCTGGGCACTGTAGTTTCTTAAGGGATGCTAGGAATTGTAACTCTCTGACGGGGGCTAAACTACAGTGCCCAGAATTCTTTGAAGGAAGCCATCTTCTTCAAATGTGCTTTAAAGGTTTAGGATGTACACAGCCTTAGGCATAAAGCAGGTTTCAGGTTGCACTGAGGATCCCAGAGGAAACATTCCACCATGGCTGTTACACCATGAGAAATGACCATGTTTTCCTTCATGCCTGCTTTGTGCCTCACAATAGGAACATTACTCCATTTAATTTAATATTGTCTACACTGGGTGGCAGCAGCTGTTCAGTGCAAGTTCAGGCCTGGTATTTGAGAGGTAAGGGAGGCAGAGGCGGTCAAAAGTGATTAACTGCAACCATGGTTCAAAGGCTCATGCCTGAGACAAATTCAAGATTGATTCATTGTTGTTGTTTATTTTTTAAAAAGCAAGCGATGTATTCTAGAGGCATGTAAGATGTGGGTCCTAAAACCCTTAATCCCGCTTCTTAGAATACAGTCTGAACAAAATTGGTGAAGCAGCAAAGAGTTTATTGAATACAATACGTTCTTGCAAGAGTGGGTGTCCAAAGTAGGCAAACCCCAGCTTTGTCAAAGCATAAGCTTATATTCCCTATATAGTACAGTGGTACCTTGGGTTACAGACGCTTCGGGGTACAGACTCCGCTAACCCAGAAATAGTACCTCGGGTTAAGAACTTTGCATCAGGATGAGAACAGAAATCGTGCTCCAGTGGCACAGCAGAAGCAGGAGGCCCCATTAGCTAAAGTGGTGCTTCAGGTTAAGAACAGTTTCAGGTTAAGAACGGACCTCTGGAACGAATTAAGTTCTTAACCCAAGGTACCACTGTACCAGAAGCACAGGTTCCCTCCCCTGTCTCCCCATTGGCTGGGTACTACAAAGTTTACAGCCTATTACGACCACCTAATTATCCTACCATCATTCCCACCTCTGTTCACTCTGATTCACCTTCTACATTTCTTTATTATTCCCCTTATTTGGTCTATGTTCCTATGTAATTACTTGCTAAGCCAAGCAAAAATACCGCCTTCTTATCACAAGCTCTAACATCTCTAGTTAACAAGTGGGAGTTGATCTGGACTGCTGACACTTGTCTACTTATTGCAACCACATCCTGACCACAAGCTCTAAATATCTCTTAAGCTGTCTGGACTGCATACATTTGTTTGTGTTGTGACCTGTTACATTTGTATGTGAAAAAGCAACATCCTCATTTCTCACAGGGCATTTGTTGTAGTTATTTATTTATACCTCATAATAACCGGCAACATTAACAACACAGGTCAAACAGCCACACTTTCATTTCTGAGGGGAAATGATGTGAGCATTGGAGAGACTGGGTTGGCATCAGATTTCATGGGCCTCTCAGCATGTTGCCACCCAGTGTCCCCACCAACACACACAACCTATTTCCCCATTTGGTCACGAAGCATTTTCCCCCCTTTCGCCACAGCCACCAAGGCCTCAGTAGCGGCAGCAACACCACTCACTGGTGCCCTGAAGTGTTTTCGTGGTGCTGCTTTTGATTGAGAGCCAAAGATCGATTCCCAGCTGCCACGGCTGCTGACCATCTTAATTTAACCAAATCCAGTGCCCCAACTGTTAAGTTGTGGGTGAACATATCAGACGACACAGCGATTCTTCAAACAGCTCTTGTTTATCCACAGGCCCAGAACAGAACTGGGCTGAAGGGTTCAGCCAACCTGCTTATATATAGAGCTCAACTACAAAGCAACAGTAACAACTTTCTGTAACTATCCAATCACTGAACGTCACTTTCAATTCCTTATTTGCATATGTGGACTTGAGTGAAAACTATCTACAGTATCCCCCTGCTGGCCCAGGGTGAGAACTTCAGTACATAACACCAACCTATAGACCTAATGGAAGCGATAGTTTTTTATAGCTGCACAGCACACATCTTTATAAATGTCAGTCGGGGCATTGCATTCTGGGTGAATTAAATGGGTGGATGGATTCTGTGAATGAAACCAAGCTTGGCTCCCACCCCAAAGCGGCACCGCCACCCACCTACTGCTCAAACAGCTGTCTGGGAGCCTGGCAAGAGGGCAGTGAGCCACACTGGGGCAGTGAGGAGCCCTTCTGAGTCCCTGGGACTCTCAGCCAGAACCTGACCTGGCTGACCATTGGCACCAGGCCTGGAAATGAATATACAGCACTGATATAAGTGTTTGTTTCTACCTGCAGCAAACATCCACCAACACTAGTTCTCAGTTGTTTCCCCCCGGGGTGGGGGGTGGGAAATAGCTAGTCAACCCCTTCCCAATGCCACTGCTACCCCTTCCCAGTGCCAATACTACCATCAAAATGTCTTCCCCCAACTGCATTTCCCAACAAAACAAAACAAAACAAAACACTGTGTATCATAGCATTGGAGTCCAGTGTTTCCCAACCTTGGGCCTCCAGCTGTTTTTGAACTACAATTCCCATCATCCCTGACCACTGGTCTTGCTAGCTAGGGATGATGGGAGTTGTAGTCCAAAAACAGCTGGAGGCCCAAGGTTGGGAAACACTGGCACTACACTACAGTGGTACCTCGGGTTAAGTACTTAATTCGTTCCGGAGGTCCGTACTTAACCTGATACTGTTCTTAACCTGAAGCACCACTTTAGCTCATGGGGCCTCCTGCTGCTGCCGTGCCGCCGGAGCACGATTTCTGTTCTTATCCTGAAGCAAAGTTCTTAACCTGAAGCACTATTTCTGGGTTAGCGAAGTGTGTAACCTGAAGCGTATGTAACCTGAAGCGTATGTAACCCAAGGTCCCACTGTACAGGGTTTTATGAGTCCAAATGGCTACCCAGAATCACCAATAAATTCTTGCTCATAAATTTTGCACCCCTGGCAGCTCCACTTTTGACCATCTTTCATTACAGAATGACAGCCTTGAGGTTTGCAGCAGAATGTCCTTGGAAACAGAAAGTTTATCCCGCTAGCTTCTGAATGTTACATTTTTTAATTTCCCCCAGAGATTGACCAGTTTAGAGATTGACTATGTAAAGCATAGTTTCATGACAGGGGCTAGGAATTTTGGGAGGCCTTTCAGCACATACACGGACTTCCTTTGTCAGCTGGGCCACTATGTTTCCTGTGTGCTAAAGGTAAAGGTAAAGGTACCCCTGCCCGTACGGACCAGTCTTGACAGACTCTGGGGTTGTGCGCCCATCTCACTCAAGAGGCCGAGGGCCAGCGCTGTCCGGAGACACTTCCGGGTTACGTGGCCAGCGTGACAAAGCTGCATCTGGCGAGCCAGCGCAGCACACGGAAACGCTGTTTACCTTCCCGCTGGTAAGCGGTCCCTATTTATCTACTTGTACCCGGGGGTGCTTTCGAACTGCTAGGTTGGCAGGTGCTGGGACCGAGCAGCGGGAGCGCACCCCGCCGCGGGGATTCGAACCGCCGACCTTTCGATCGGCATGCCCTAGGCGCTGAGGCTTTTACCCACAGTGCCACCCGCGTCCCTGGAGTCCCTGGTGCTGGAGGCACCCAAATCCTGGAGTCCCAGGTACACATTCCTTCAAGGAACCAAAGGATGGCCTTGAACAACCAACCTTCTGATTAGCAGCCAGATGCGCTGACCCATTGCCCCACCTGAGGAAATGATGCCGAAAGGATGTGAGTATTATATGAGCTATGATCTAAACCTGAGGTAGAAACTGGACCAGGCCAGGCGGCCAGATTATTATCTCCCTCGCCTGCTGTGGGTCAAAATTGTCAGGAGGGTGGTGTCACCCGCTTATCAACCAGCAAATTTCACCATCCGGTTTGAAATCAAACTATGTGAGATACATGGGTGGAGGGAGTGACGCCGAAATCAGAATGGAGTTTGGCTGTGTGCATCTTAACAGCTTAAAATGCAGCTAGCCTGCTCTTTTTCTGAATTCGGATCAAAGCGGATTCAGATCAAACCTTGTGTATACCACTTCCAAAATCAGTGGTGGGAGTGTATTGGATGTGGAATAAATGGGAGTGTGGACACAGCTTTGAACTATCAGTAGATCGCCATAGTTTCTCTTACACACCTCTGACAATAAACATTTATCATTTGATATCCTTTGTTGCAATTAGTTAAATTCTGTGTGGCTTATATGTTGGCCTCTGGGATGAGGTGAAGGACTTGATGTGTTTGGATCCATATATGAGATATTCCTCTTTTTTAAAAAAACAAATCTTTTACTAGTGTGGTATTTCCATATGATCCAAAAATTCTGTTAAAACGAATTGTTTCCCATTGTTTAAATTGTCGACAATTGTCCTGGTTATAAAAAATGGGGATGATATAAGAAAGGAATTAGCAGGGAAATGGGTTTGTGTGCATGTAATTTTTTATACCATCTTTTCCATATTTTTTCAATTGCCAATAGGCAAGGGTTATCTAATTTTTCATTTGTCTTTGGATTACGCACCAGAAATGTGATACTTTCCCATTTTATGGCCCCACTCTGGCGAGTGTTCAATTTTTATCCATATCTAAGCTTTATTGCCTTGAGCAATGGCAATTAGATTCTTAGTGTGTGCTACATCATGGCAATATGTAATATTTGGGATACTCAGAGCCCCTTATGAAGTTTCACTCTATAACGTGGAAAGCCTGATTCTGGCTTTCTCCCCACCTCAATGGATAAATGTGATCATTAACTTTTGCTAGGTTTGCTAGGCTGATATCATGGCTGGAATGACTTCAAAATTTTGTAATCGTTTTGGGGAAATTACGATTCTTGTCGTGGCATTTTTTTCCTGAGCCATGGAAGTTTCAATTTGTCCCAATTTATCAGTGTTTGTTTTACAGTTTTGATATGGGGTTAATACTTTATTGTGATAAGCCAATTCAAGATTTGGGGGGGAATTAATTTTCCTAAATATTTTAAAGATGTTGGACGAACTTTTAAGCCTATAGCTGGTGAGTGTGAGACATTTATACATAACATTTCTAATTTTTGATAGCTGATTTGCAGTCCAGCAAATGCACCAAAAGTGTAAGGTATCAATTCCTCTGGGTTCGTGATCATAATGGCAGTTCGAACACTTCAATTCACGGTTATATACCCTTGATGTCACTAAAAAAAGGATATGGCAGTGAACCCATTTGCAATCAGGATTTATTACAATTTATTTCCTTCTGCGAAAAGAAGAAACTGATATTGCAACACATTGCAATCAAGTGTGGCTCCAGATTAATCCCAGTGGAAGGGACCAAGAGCCAAAATCCATTCCCCTCTCTAATATATTTATTCAAAGAAAGGAAGAGAATTTGGCACAGGCCCAGCATAATTAGGAGCTCTGCACAATTAATCCCGGAAGAAAGAGCTGAGCCTCTTCTTATTTCACAAACGGGAGCTTCGCTTCTCTGCCTTACAAATAAATAAATAAAAATGACTCCTATTCAGTCTCCCCACGGCTGGATTCTGGAGTGTGGAAACACAGCGAGATCTCCCGTGTGCAGTCTCTGGCGTGGGTAGTTTTCTGATCTCTCAACAAGATGCTACGGTGCCCAACCCTGCCTCACATTTTGCAACACCCTTTGAAGTGAGTCAGCCGACCACAACCCCTTAGGGACAACCCTGAAACCGTGACAACCCTGGGGATCAACTGCAGGAACAGTTGTCCGCAGTCCAGGTGAGTGGAGGGAAGAGGTGACACAGAAGCGTGCGCAACCATGAGGGAGGGAAGGTTTGCCAGTGCTTGAGGAGGAGAATAAAAGCAAAAGGAGAGGCCCTGCTGCTTAACCCTGCGGCTCCTGGGAAGAAGCAGAGAAGCGAAGAAGCAGAGAAAGGAGAGATTGGGAAGGTGCGTAATCTTAAGGAAGCGGGAGAAGGTCGAATAAAACAAGGATGGGGAGTGGATGTGCAGAGATTTCTGCAGAAATTAGGATATGTACAAGAGAGGGAAGGGCGGGTGTAAGCAAGCAGCAGGCACCTGCCCCGGGGTCGCCCTTTGTGATATGCCTGCCCTGTCTTGCTCCTGTTCATCTCTTGCTGGTTAGCATAGATACAGTATAGGTAAGAAGTTTGCAAGGTAATATGTGAGTTTGTATGTATGCAGACTGGAGGAGTGTCAAGCACGAGGGGAAAGGAAGCGAGATGGGGGGAGGCATGAAAAGGGGAAGAAGACAAGAATGTGTGAAGGAACTATGAGAGACAATGGGGTGCAGTGGCTAGAGTGTTGGACTACGTCTTCTTTGGCGACCACTCGTAGCTGAGTGAACATGAACATGGTTTTAACAGTGAGTCCGTAAGTGACTGTGGAGGCCAATTCTGGATCCACACATCCTTCCACAGTAGGGGGATAGGTTTCTGGGTGGGAGTTGATCATGGTGAGGGTTTGCCAAGCGTGTCTTCCTCTTAGCGCGTTTCTCCCTTTCATTCTGAGTTTGAGCGTCTTCGAAACCCATGACACCTTTGGTAAACTAGGATCTGGGTGGCCAGGGTTCACCTCCCTACTCCGTCATGAAGTTTGCTGGGTGACCTTGGACCAGTCACTGCCTCACAGCCAAACCCACCTCACAAGAGGGTTGTTGTGGGGATTAAATAAGAAGGAGGAGAACCAGGTATGCCACCTTGAGCTCCTTAGAGAAAGAGGTAGGATTTAAAGGGGGGGGGAGGCAGATAGCACTAAACCCCCCCCAAAAAAACCCTAAAAGGGGGAACAAGGAACGTGGAGAAAGGAGGGAGAGAGAAAAGCAATGGTGGGGAGAGAAGAAAAAGAAGAAGAACATACAGTAGTACCTCAGCTTAAGAACTTAATACGTTCTGGAGGTCCATTCTTAACCTGAAACTGTTCATAACCTGAAGCACCACTTTAGCTAATGGGGCTTCCTGCTGCTGCCGCGCTGCTGAAGCACGATTTCTGTTCTCATCCTGAAGCAAAGTTCTTAACCTGAGGTACTATTTCTGGGTTAGCTTGGTCTGTAACCTGAAGTGTCTGTAACCTGAGGTACCACTGTATATGAGAAGATGGAGGAAAGAAGAACAAGGGGGGTGGAATGAGATGGAAAGGCAGGTAAGAAAAGGACAGAAATCTCAAATACAAAACTGTGGCATGACCACATTTGGAAAGCAGTTCTGGTTGTCTCACCTCAGAGAGGATATTGTAGAGTTGGAAAAGGTTCAGAAAAAACGGCAACCAAAATGAATGAGAGGGTGGAGCGGCTCCCCTGTGAAGAAAGGTTTGCAGTGTTTGCAGACTTTTGTTTAAACTGAGAAAAGGAGAGTAAGAGGTGCCACCACAGAAGGTTGCGAAATTTTGCATGGCATGGAGGAAGCAGGTAGAGAAATGTTTTCCTCCCTCTCTCATAACAATTAAGCTTGTGAACATCCAAGGAGTGATAAAAGGAAGCCCTTCACACAGCACATCGTTAAACTATGGAACTTGCTCCCACAGAAGGAAGTGACAGCTTTAAAAGATGATTAGGCAACGGAGGAGTGGGCTGCCAGTGATTACTAGCCATGATGCCGATGCCCTGCCTCAGTGGTCAGAGGCAGTAAATGCTTCTGAACACCAGTTGTGAGAAACCACATGAGGCGAGACTGATCTTGGGCTCAGCTTCTGCTCACGGGTTTCCCACAGACATTTGGTTGGCCACTGTGAGAACAGGACGCTGGACTGGTTGGGCCAATGGCCTGACTCAGCGTAAGGGACTGTTACAGAAATGACGGGGGGGGCACATCTTTATAGTTATTACAGTGGTACCTCGGGTTACAGACACTTCAGGTTACAGACGCTTCAGGTTACAGACTCCGCTAACCCAGAAATAGTACCTTGGGTTAAGAACTTTACCTCAGGATGAGAACAGAAAATGCGCGGTGGCGGAGGCGCGGCGGCCCCATTAGCTAAAATGGTACCTCAGGTTAAGAACAGTTTCGGGTTAAGAACGGACCTCCAGAACGAATTAAGTTCTTAACCTAAGGTACCACTGTACAATGTTACTAATATCATGCCTGAATGTGTCCTTTTGACTTGACAGCGCAGGGAAGATACCTAGCATTATGAATTCGTAGAAAATCCATACTGTAACTGACTCTCCTCATTCCAAAGCCATTTTAACCCTCGAAGAATTTGGGCTCCACCTCCCTCCATGAACCCAGAAGCAGGAAGTCAAGTAGGCAGCAGGAACAGGGCATCTCGCCATAATTCCCCAAGCGTGAGAGCACCTACAGGGCACCCCACCCAGGGAGTGACCAAGGGGGCAACAGTAGACATCCCCAGAGGCAGTTTAGCAAGTCAGGTGTTCTGAAAGCCCATCTCCAGAAATGTCCTGAGGGAAAGGATATGTAAAGACTTTTATTGTTCTTTCCGTGATAGGTACTTAAGAGGTGTTGGGAAAGGTTTCTGATAAAGTGACCTAATCGAAACAAAATAAAAAAAGGTCCTTCCAGTAGCACCTTAGAGACCAACTACATTTGTTATTGGTATGAGCTTTTGTGGGTATGCACCCTTCTTCAGAAAGTGACCTAATGTTGAACTTGTGTAACCCTTGAATAAGGTAAAGGTAAAGGTACCCCTGCCTGTATGGGCCAGTCTTGACAGACTCTAGGGTTGTGCGCTCATCTCACTCAAGAGGCCGGGGGCCAGCGCTGTCCGCAGACACTTCCGGGTCACGTGGCCAGTGTGACGAAGCTACTCTGGCGAGCCAGAGCCGCACACGGAAACGCCGTTTACCTTCCCGCTAGTAAGCGGTCCCTATTTACAGTATCTACTTGCACTGGGGGTGCTTTCAAACTGCTAGGTTGGCAGGCGCTGGGACCGAACTACGGGAGCGCACCCCGCCGCGGGGATTCGAACTGCCGACCATGTGATTGGCAAGTCCTAGGCACTGAGGTTTTACCCACAGCGCCACCTGCGTCCCTTGAATACCCCTCCCCATTTGTGACATGCTAGTGATGTAGTGATGATGCATCAATGATGCTGCTCAAAGTGTATTCTGGGGGAAAGAGGGAAGTTTTAAAAGAGGTTGCCACCCCATGCTCGGGGCTCTTACTCTTGTGGGGACCTGTTGCGCAACAATATACTGACCTCTGTTTTGCTCCAAATTTGGCTGGAACTTCCTTCCTTTCTGACTGTATAGACCTGTGGGCTTTGCCCCGGCGAGCTGGGCTGTTGGGTAGTCTCTCACCCCAGAATTTTCCTTAACAGGAGCTTCCTCCATTCCTATCTGTGACCTTCCAGATGGGGCAGGTCTGCAGCTCTCACTCTTCCTGGCTACAGTGGTACCTCGGGTTAAGTACTTAATTCATTCCAGAGGTCTGTTCTTAACCTGAAACTATTCTTAACCTGAAGCACCACTTTAGCTAATGGGGCCTCCCGCTGCCGCCGCACTGCCAGAGCACGATTTCTGTTCTCACCGTGAAGCAAAGTTCTTAGCCCGAGGTACTATTTCTGGGTTAGCGGAGTGTGTAACCTGAAGCGTCTGTAACCTGTATGTAACCCGAGGTACCACTGTACTGGCAACATTGGCTGGGGTGCTGGAAGTCCATCAACATCTGGAGGGCCACCTCTGGCTTAGTGCACACCTGCTGGGTTGGTGAAGAGGGATGTCAATAAGGACACCTGAACAATTAGTTCAGGAAATTGACACACTGTCCTCTCAATTGTAAACAAATGAGGCATCCCTTCCACACCCAGCGACCCATACAGATTAACTGGGACCCTGTCATCACATTAGGTGGAGCTTTCACCTACTTTCTTCCAAAACATTGCCTGTGCTATTTATTTGGTACGCTGCCTTGGACACCTCAGTGTGGCAACTGTGCAATGGGTGCCTGGTCTGCTTTGAGAAAGGGGTGTTTGTGTACCACTGGGTTCAGACTCCGGACTATTGAAAAGGGCCAACGTTACCTGTGTAACTGTCCCATGCCTGGGGCTAGAAGAAGAAGCTAGCATATCTAGGCATCTTGCAGTCTCCTTGAGTTTAATTATCTTTTTTCCTCAAGCAGGTTTGAGAGCTGTGCTCTGGAGCCGGCAAAGACAAAAATAGAGCTCGTGTGTTTATTTTGACTACTGTAGGTTAGCTCCTAATTTCTCCAGGGAGTAGCGTTCAGGGAGACCAAGTTACCTGGTTGCTTTAGATGTGCAGTGGTTTATAATTGGAGAAGTACATGGCTTTGTGTGGAAAATTCTCCCTTCCCCTCTCTACCCTGCAGACCTAGAACTTTCTGTAAATCACCAAATCTGTAGCAAAAGAAAACTGCTCCTCATCCAAATGTGCAGTTGGATTAGTTGCCTTTAAATCACCATCATAATCACCACCACTACCACTATGTGGGAAACAAGTGTTTCCCAAACATCATTTAGCGAAGAATACTTTTGAATTAAAATTAAGGGCACACATCCCCCTTACATCCATCAAAGGCAAAAGAATACAAATTACCTGTCCCGAGAGGAGCTCTGTGTTTCTATGTGAATTACCGTCCTGGGTGTGGAAGAAGGCAAGATCAGAACAGTGACTCATACAGAGACATAATAGCAACCTCCCTTTCTGGGCAAGTGGCTTTTGTTGGGAATCAATGAATGATCCAATCGCATCTGGTGCAACAACCCAACAAAATTACTCCAACAAGAGACAGATTGGAAGAAGGCAATGCTGGATCAGAGAATGGTGTCAACTGTCTTGTCTGTTGGTCCTTAGCTGATGAGCTACTACTGTGGTGTAACGCTCAGTGTGTCAGACTAGGATTGGGACCACTCCAGTTCCAATTCCTCGCTCAACCACGAAACTCACTAGGTCACCTCCAAGGCTTCCTGTGGGGACAACAAGATTTCTAAGTGTGGAAACAGGGCATGGCTAATGCTTCATGCGCAGCCTGCAAACTCCTCAAGGCTCATCACATACAGCTAGATGGACCTAGACCGGTCATAGCCTCACCATGTATTGAAAACACTCTTACACCACATGGAGAATTCTGGGAACTGTTTATTAAACATGCTGGAAGTTGTAGGTCAGCACGACTACAGTTCTAAGGGTTCTTTGGAGGAAGCCATGACTATTAAAGTGGTATAAATGGGCTTTAAATGTATGGATGTGGATGTGCCTCTTGAACTACCCCCCCAACCTTCTGTATGGGGTTAAATGTAGCAAATGCATTTATTTAATTTCCACAAGTTTTGTTTACTTTAAATAACGAAATGCCCTTTGTCTGGTGTGTATTATTCATTTTTAATAATAATATTAATAAATAAAAAGAACTTGTTTATGCAGACAAATGTTACCACGAGATAAGAGTCAACCAATAACTTGGTTGTTGTGTCTCTCAGCCTAACCTGCCCTTCAGGGTTGTTCTGAAGGTAACACTAGAGGCACTTTGGATGCTACCTTGAGCTCCTTTGGAAGAAGAGTGGGGTTGACATATAATGAATAATATTAGTCTTTTACACAAAATTTGACATTTATTCAACTCAGTATAATAATTTCTTACATTTTGCCGTCCCATCCTTACGCCCATGATGTTCCTGTTTGTATTCCTTTATCTGCTGCCGTAACTTCAGTAGATAAACTGCCATTTATTTTCTAATGTATTATAACTTATATTACAATCATTACTTCCCTTGCCTATTATTCAAATCCTGCTCACAATTTCAGTTGAAGCGGGGGGTGGCGCCAAAGGGGAATGCACTCCTCAACGAAGTTCTCCTCTTTTTTATCTTTTATTGTTACTGTCAACTTCGCCATCTCTGCATAGTCCATTAACTTTAAAATCCATTCTTCTTTCGCTGGGACTTCTTCTATCCACACCTGCACATACAGGATTCTGGGTACGGTAACAGTATACAAAAAGGACCATCTCTTTTAGAACCTCTGTCCCTGTGAATTATTGTTCTTAACACACACACACACACACACACACACACACACACACACACACACACCCCAAACCATTGCAGGCAGTTTGTGAAGACATTAAGCAACTGGTCTCACACAGAAAACAGAAGAGATACATGCACGCACACAAGCAGCAGAAGTGCACTGGAAGCAAACAAGCCCAGCTGGCCTGATGCAACAAAGGGAAGAGCTCCTGCGCCTTTAGGGATTGCGTAGAAGAGGGGCTTGCATCATTTCAAGCCACACCCGAAACCCCTTCTTTTTTGCACAACTATTAACGGTGCCGGAGCCTTGTTCTCTTCTGAATTATGGCAAATCACACAGCGAGACCTGTGGGCAGGTGTTTGGGACTCCTGGATGGATTACCTTGTCACAAGTACGCATGAGTCATTTTCATTTGGCACATGATGTGCCTCAGAACCCAGTTCTACAAACAATGAGGAGCCTTTCACTCCTGGGGTGTTGCTTATTGTGTCAAGTGTGGGAGGAGGCCTCTGGTCAGGTCCAACTGGCATGGCTTGTTTCTCTGAGCCCTGTGGTATTATTAACTCCTGATGTTGCCAATATGCCCATACACCTCTGATGCCTGAGAGGGGTGGGGAGCTGCCCTTGACTTGAGGAGAACTTGCAGTGGAAAGGGAGATGTGCAGTGCAGTTGCAAATGTCTTTAGAAGACACAGTAAAACTTAACCGTAAAGGAGATATCTTCCTATACACATAAAAATATAAGGCTGTCATCATGCAGTCTCCACTGGAGCATTTGTAGCGCTGTGTTACAATCCTGAATTGTCATAAAGTCAGGAAAGGGGACGGAAGTGAAAGAGAAGGCAGGTTTTAAGACGACGGCGTTAAACAACAGCAGAGGTTTGAATAAAGCAGGGATGGAGAGACACAAAGGAGCGCTGAAGGAGTTGTGAGGGAACAGGGAGAGTGGGGGCCTGGGTGAGGTGGAATGGGAAGAAGTTGAAGGTAGGCAGGATTAGTGAGCAGCACAAGGCGGGGCAGCCAGTGTGTGTGTGTGTGATCTTGTGATCACATCCACACCAAGGGCGATACAGTGGTACCTCGGGTTACATACGCTTCAGGTTACATACGTTTCAGGTTACAGACTCCGCTAACCCAGAAATAGTACCTCGGGTTAAGAACTTTGCTTCCGGATGAGAACAGACATTGCACAGCGGCGATGCAGCAGCAGCGGGAGACCCCATTAGCTAAAGTGGTGCTTCAGGTTAAGAACAGTTTCAGGTTAAGAACATACCTCCAGAACGAACTAAGTACTTAACCCGAGGTACCACTGTATTCAACTGGGTTTTACTCAGAGTAGACCTATTGAAAACAATGGCCCTAGCTTAGGCTGCATAAATACTATACCTTTAAAGCACATTTGAAGCTCATTCTTTCCCTCGAAGAATTCTGGGCACTGTTGTTGACCCCTCGCAAGTTCCACCAACCCTTAACAAACTACTGTGTCCAGAATTATTTGAGGGTGGGGGAAGAATGTGATTCGAATGTGCTTTAAAGCTGTAGCATCTATGCAGCCGTAGTCATGCTTATTAATTTCAGTGGTTCTGCATTTAAAGCAGGATCACTCCTGACTGCTCAGGGTGACGAGTGTCGTTACGAGACCCTCATTCCCCTCACAGAGCTCCAGTTCCCACAATTCCCTGGGAAGAGGGCTTGATCATTAAACCAGTCTGAGAGCTGTAGCCCAGTGAGGGGAATAGGAGTCTCCTAACAATACTTGGAACTCTTAACAAACTAGAGTTCCCCCTTCCCCACCCCAATCTCTGAGCAGTGTGAGGTTCCTGGGGTGCCAGGAATTCCTTTCGAATGAGGCACAGCAGAGACTGTGGTGTCTTTAGGACATATGGTTTATTTACACATATATTCAACCTGAGCCTATGATGGAGAGGTTGACAGCATTAACACCCCAAGAGGGCCTTGCCACAGCTTTGGATTCAAACATCTCTTCCCCCTTTCTTTTCCCAGCTTGCTGCTTTTCTTCCAGCTCACCTCCCTGCACTCTCCACTCTGCCCTTTTGTCTTTCTAACTAACCATGAGTTGAGGAAGCCCCCTCCCCATTTGCTATCTCACACAGAGCCCCTTCCTTTGTTCCCTTAATGGCCCATCACCCAGGCTATCACCTAAACAGGAAGCTAGCCTGACTTTTCCAAGAGTTTCCAAGGTGACCCAGGCATTTGGCCTAAATCTTTCCCCAAACTCATAACAGTATGTTAATCCTAATAGATATGCATAGAGCAGAGGGTTTAAGGCAGATATGGGAAGCTGATTGGCAGATTGCTATCAGTGAAGAGGTGTGGACCTCATGGGAAGAAATTTCCATTTAAATTGGTCTCTGCCTCTGCAAGAGAGATAGCAAAAGAGTGCAAGAATGGCACCTCACGCCTATAAGGTTAACCTCACGCCTATTTAGTTATACATATGTTGTCGTTGTTCTTGTTGTTGTTGTTTAGTCGTCTCCAACTCTTTGTGACCCCATGGACCAGAGCACGCCAGGCACTCCTGTCTTCCACTGCCTCCCGCAGTTTGGTCAAACTCATGCTGGTAGCTTCGAGAACGCTGTCCAACCATCTCGTCCTCTGTCGTCCCCTTCTCCTTGTGCCCTCCATCTTTCCCAACATCAGGGTCTTTTCCAGGGCGTCTTCTCTTCTCATGAGGTGGCCAAAGTATTGGAGCCTCAGCTTCACTGAGCTCTCATCTGTCCTTCCAGTGAGCTCTCAGGGCTGATTTCCTTAAGAATAGAGAGGTTTGACCTTCTTGCAGTCCATGGGACTCTCAAGAGTCTCCTCCAGCACCATAATTCAAAAGCGTCAATTCTTCGGCAATCAGCCTTCTTTATGGTCCAGCTCTCACTTCTACATATAGCTAACCTGGCTAGCTGATATTAGTCCCTAGTACAGTGGTACCTCGGGTTAAGAACTTAATTCATTCTGGAGGTCCATTCTTAACCTGAAACTGTTCTTAACCTGAAGCACCACTTTAGCTAATGGGGCTTCCCGCTGCTGCTGCGCCACCGCCACATGATTTCTGTTCTCATCCTGAAGCAACGTTCTTAACCCAAGGTACTATTTCTGGGTTAGCGGAGTCTGTAACCTGAAGCGTCTGTAAACTGAAGCGTATGTAACCTGAGGTACCAGTGTACTCTACACATCAAACTGTTGGAGAGGTTGCAAAATGTCAGGTTCTAACCAACATATGTGGTGGGCATGTGGGAAAGTGGCACATTTCTGGGGGGATGTATTTGTCCAAATAAAAGCAATTACTGCACAAAATGTCTCTAAATGTCCAGAGCTGGCGCTCCTCAGTCTTTACATGGGAGGTAATATTAACTTCACAGCACAAACCTCTAATACGTTCTCTACTGCTAGCAGCCATGCTCATGATAAAGAGATACGTAGAGGGCGTCTCTCTGACAAATTGGTACAACAAAGTATAGCTAATAGTACCTGTGGAAATAAATACATAATAGAATCAAACTGGCACAATGTTTAAAACACAAGTACTCTTTTGTATTGGATTGGCACAGTTTTGTTATGTACAGGGCTAAAAACCGAAAATCAATGACTCCACTCACGTTATAAAACATTTTGGTTACCATAAACTGTTTACTCCCATCTTTAAAAATAGTAGTGTGGGATAAGAACCTATTACGTTATTTGGTCGTTATTGTGCATGTGTTATTTAAGCACGAGCTTCTGTGTTAGGCTGGTATATTTAATCACTTATTGGTATGATGTTGCTGCATGTTGAAATGATTTAATAACAAAATAGAAAATAAATTTAAGAATTAAAAACAAAGCAAGCTACAGTTCCCAGGATTCTTTGAAGGGAGCCGTTGACTGTTTAAAGTGGTATAATACTTCTTTAAATGTGCAGATGGGGCCATACGTTTAACTCAGATTTAGAGCACATGGCTTGGCCCAAAGAATCCTAGAACCTGAAGTTTACCCCTTACAGAGCTACATTTTCCAGGACTCCTAACAAATGACAGCTCCCAGGATCCTTCGGGTGAATTCATATGCAGCGAATGTGCTTCAAATGTATAGTGTGGAGGTGACCTTTCTGTCACAATCCTAGAAAGCAAGGGGGTGGGGTGTCACCTCATTAAACTTCTTCACACAATGCATAATTATCTTGTGGAATTCACTAAGACAGCTTTTTTTTTAAAAGGAGAGTTTTAGGATGCTTCCAGACTGTCAACCTCATTCTGACTGCGATTCAATCACATCCTGGCAAGTTCAGGATGCGAAATTAGAATTGATTGGGTGGTCTTGCGATGATGCAAACCCGTTTCCCCAAAATAATCTGTCTTTTTGCGGTCTTTAAGGAAAGGGATGGGGTGGGGAATGCAGCGCAATGTCATCTCATTCTCTCCATGAGCAAATGTGGCTCATGAAACAGGTTGCTTCCTAACCTGAGGCAAATTCGTGGAGTTCGCTCAGCAACTGTTGGCCACAGTGGAATGATCTCCATGTTCAGAGGCCATGTCCTTTGCAGCACCAGATGCTGCTGACAAACAAGGAGAGCCATCCGTTGCCTTTCTGCTTCTTGCCTGTGTGCTTCTCAGAAGCAGCCGCTGGAGCAGAATGCCAGATGGGACCTTTGATACGAAGGAACAGGCTCCTCCGCTGCTCTTGCAAACCTCCAAGGCACTTCAATTGATTGTAGGGGAGCTGAAATCTAAGTGCACTATAATTTATTTTGCCCCCCCCCCCCCGCTCCTCCACTATACCAGAAAGAAGGAATAAATTATGCCATGGCATTGTGGGATCTGGGGGTGCTTGCAGATGACCTTTTTTATTGAGCATTCATCCTGATTTGTCTGCCGGGAGATTAGATGATGTTGGCTGTTTAATGAGCATTTTTTACTCTGCTTTCTTTGGTGAGGCGGTTCAATATCAGTTGCATCAAATTAAGTCCTATTTCACACCTGCCTCTGCATTCCCTGTCACTTACCTTATTGCAAAAGCCTAATCTTTTGGGGAAGCAGATTTGTTGTGCAAGAACTCCCAACCAGCTTTAACGGTGCAGCTGGAGTTTGCCAGTAAGCGATTGAATTCCACCTGGAAATAACATGAATTTGGAAGCACCCTGGGCTCTAAATTCTAAGGGCCTGCCCACACTATGGCTTAATGTAACCCCTTGTGACCCCTTTAAAACAGGAGTCCCTCTCATCCATTTGGCATTCTTCCCCCAGCTACTGGTGTCTCACATTTTCTCCCTTCTAAATCTGGGAGTTCCCTATGCTTTGAATATCTGAGCTGCATCAGTTGCATAGGGAATCTCCAGATTAAGGGAGGATTAAGTGTGGGAGAGCCATATTTGGAGAACACTAGTCACAGGGTGGATTAAAGGAGGCACAAGGGATTCACAAGGGATTCACAAACGGAGTTATGGATGGGCCCTAACTCTTTTTCACCTGGTCCAATTCACTGCTCCACACTATTGTATTCTCTCACCACCACACCTGATATTTCATAAATCTTCCCCTCTCTTTTAGAAGCTCCATCATCATCCATCTCCCAGCCACAGAATTTCTTCACTTGGGAATCATCCTTTTTCAGCCAACTTCTGCCTCCAGTCAACACCCTTCCTGTTATCTGCAGAGTCCCAGGATGTTCAAGGAATATTTCCAGTACAAGGGGATCAGTTTTCCTCAAATTATCTACTCAGGACAGGTGCTGCAGATGGTGGAAAACAACTTCCAAGTTCGGGACGACGATATTTTCAATGTCACCTACCAAAAATCAGGTACAGGGGAAATGTCTTTGAAATGCTCCCAGCAGGTTGTGCTCAGTTTCCCTAGTAAGAGCTGAGCTCCAAGGGATCTTTATTAATGATGCAGAAACTCAGACAAGCCGGTTGTAAGGTAATGACACACTTTTAGTCTAATCTCATCCAACAAGCTTGGCATGTGGTTAGTTTAGCTACGCTTTGTACACACACAAAAGGTGTCACGTGACAGCTGAGATTAAACTTCTTAACAAGCCATTATTTCTGAGATCTCCCTAATAAAAAAAGGCCGCTTTGCAGAGGTGAGTATTTTCCACCGTGTATCTTGGCACGATGCCTCACCCAATGCACACACAATGCCTCGCATGTGAGGTGCAGGGTATTGCAGAGGGTGTATTCCATTTCCTTATTTGTCCAGACCTGCAAATCCAAAACAACCTCACCCAGTCCTTAGCTTCTCTTCTTCCAAGCACAGGCTGGTCGTAAGAAGTCACAGAAGGGAATATTGACTACCTGCCCCTTCTTCATCAAGGGCAGTGGGTTCAGATAGCTGAATTCATTGTTTCTGGGGTCAAGGGATGCAGGTAAATGCTATTAAGCACAGCTTCTTCTTTTTTCATAATGTTTTGATTGAATTTTACATATAAAGTGGTACCTCGGGTTAAGTACTTAATTCGTTCCGGAGGTCCATACTTAACCTGAAACTGTTCTTAACCTGAAGCACCACTTTAGCTAATGGGGCCTCCTGCCTCTGCTGCGCCTCCGGAGCACGATTTCTGTTTTCAACCTGAAGCAAAGTTCTTAACCTGAAGCACTATTTCTGGGTTAGCGGAGTCTGTAACCTGAAGCGTATGTAACCTGAGGTACCACTGTACTGCAAACTTGGGGGCTTCCTGGGCAACCTGTCTTATTCAGCATTCATCCTGACGCAGGGAGATTAGATGACATTTGCTCCTTGTGTGGTGTGGTGTAGCGTGGTGTAGTGGTTAAGAGCGGTGGACTCGTAATCTGGTGAACTGGGTTCGATTCCCCACTCCTCCACATGCAGCCGCTGGGTGACCTTGGGCCAGTCACACTTCTTTGAAGTCTCTCAGCCCCACTCACCTCACAGAGTGTTTGTTGTGGGGGAAGAAGGGAAAGGAGAATGTTAGCCGCTTTGAGACTCCTTAGGGTAGTGATAAAGTGAGATATCAAATCCAAACCCTTCTTCTTCTTCCTTGATAAGCATCCACTCTGATTTGTTGTGGAGAGGCTAGATAACTTTGGGCAGTGGTGCCAACTTGAATAAAATAGTGGGGGGGGGGGAACCCCACCACTCTGCCCCCCGCCAGAAGGTCGCCAGAAGGATGGAGGGAAAGAGACTGGAGACAAGGGAGTACAGCCCAGGCTGAGCCCCTACCCCCAGCCCAGCACAGGCTGCATTTTGAAGCCCAGGCAGCTGGACTCTGGGCACGGGAGGTGGTGCTGTCCGAGCCGGGGCTGGCACTGAGATGCTGAACTATGGAGCTCACTGGCGGACGACAGCAGGCCTCGCCTGCCCACTGCTGCCTCCTCTCACTGCCCCAGGGGTGCCATCTTGGGGGGGGGCAGGCCCTTCAATATTTTCAAGGCCTCCCAAATTCTGCGACGATCCTCAAAAGCACATGCCAGGGCGAAGCACCCCTTTGACGATCGCCTTCCAGAAAAGCATTGTATTGGTAGGGCACAGCCCAGGTGGGAATCGTTGCCCGTGGGCAGGCTGGAGCTAGGCACTTCCGCACTAACCTGTGCTTCTTTTGGGGCTCCTTCTTAGGGACCGTGTGGATGCTGGAGATTTTAAGCCTCATCCGTAGCAATGGTGACCCCAGCTGGTGCCGGACAGTCCCTAACTGGGACCGAGGGCCTTGGTACGAGACCGTGATAGGATACAGAATAGCTTTGACCAACAAGTCGCCACGCATTATCAGCTCCCACCTGCCGGCACAGCTCTTCGCAAAGTCCTTCTTCAAATCCAAAGCCAAGGTAAGACAGAAGAAGACCTTACTGAGAGACAGTCCCAATGATTTTCATAGCCCCCCCCCAATGATATCCCCACCTTTTCTGCCAACAGGTCATCTACACAGTCAGGAATCCCAAAGATGTATTGGTATCCCTCTACCATTTTGCCTCCATGTTTCGTCCCTATAAAGACCCCGGCACCTTGGACCAATTTCTGGAGGGCTTCCTAAAGGGAGACGGTGGGTGAACTGAGGGGGTGGGAGGCGGGGGGAATGTTCTCCCCCTTTAGTTTAGAGGGTCATGCCTTCTCCTAGCCCCCTACCACCCACCCTTGGTATTCCTCATGCCCCACACGGTTCCTGCCTAACACCGATTGTGTGGTTGCAGTGCCTTTCGGATCCTGGTTTGACCACGTTAAAGGCTGGCTGAACTTGAAGGACAAGGAAAACTTCTTCTTCATCACATACGAGGAGCTGCAAGAGGTTGTTATTATGTTATTTTGCTAGTAAAATACAGCTTTGCGTTTTTGCAAGCACGGATACATCCTGCCACCGGGAGCAGAATGTATCCAGGCTTGTTAAGATAGCTCGAACCTGAAGGTCATGAAAAGTGTGAGAATTCCCACACACTCTCTCTCTCTCCATGCTGTGGCAGGCCGGATTGTGTGGGTATGTGGATTTCTAGGTTTCAGATCTGACTGGCATATCTTCTCCCCCTGTCCCCAGCCCCTCCACGTTCAAATGTGTGGGGCACAATGCATTTAAAGCACAAGGCACCGACCCCCATGCAGATCCTGGGAACTGCAGGTTATCCTTCTCAGAGCTACAATTCCCAGCACCCTTAACAAAATGCAGTCCCCGGGATTCTTTGGAGGAAGGCTTGTGCCTTAAATATGCAATGTGGATGTGGTTGCTGCCTTTCTGTTCTCTGCAAGGCCAGCCCTACCATGAGGTGGAGCGAAGCAACTGATTTGAGCGGCAGCAGCAATAGTCCATTCCCCTCCCCTGAGTCCCCAAAGCTAGCCTGCTCTGTGCTCCCTAAGGAAGCCTGCTGTCCTCAGATACAGTGAGGGGTGTTGTCCCATTGCCAGCACTGAAGTGTGGCTTCGTACAAACTATACATTTAAAGCACATTCAAAGTACGTTCTCTCCCTCAAAGAATTCTGGTCACTGTAGCTGACCCCTCACAGAGTTACAGTTGCCAGTGACCCTTAACAAATTACAGTGCCCAGAATTCTTCGAGGGGCAAAAGGCGCTTCAAATGTGCTTAAAAGGTACAGCCGCTTGACACATTTACACCATACATTTAGAGCACACCCATTGCACACATTCATAGTGCATTACTTCCCCCCAAGGAATCCTGGGAATTGAAGTTTGTTAAACCACTCTGGAAAGTGTACCTCTGTAAGGGGAAAACCGCAGTTTCCAGGATTATTTGGGGAAAGTCATGTGCTTTAAATATCTGTCGGCTGTGCTTTAAATGCACTGTGTGGATCTGCCTTAAGATTCAGCTGGCAGTCTGGTTGGATTCTGTACAGGTAATTAGGGTGGGCATGAGGGATGCTAGATAGATCACTGGAGAAATTATGAGGTAGAGGATAACCTCCTATGTTTCCAGCAAGGGACATCAAAACGTCCAGGTTAAAGACCTTTCCAGCAATCTTGGTGCCTTTGACTGTGCGTTAAAAATGAAACAAAAAACCAAAGACCAACTTTCTACCTGTTTACCGTATTTTTTGCTCTATAAGACTCACTTTTTCCCTCCTAAAAAGTAAGGGGAAATGTGTGTGTCTTATGGAGCAGATGCAGGCTGCACAGCTATCCCAGAAGTCAGAACAGCAAGAGGGATTGCTGCTTTCATTGCACAGCAATCCCTCTTGCTGTTCTGGCTTCTGAGATTCAGAATATTTTTTTTCTTGTTTTCCTCCTCCAAAAACTAGGTGTGTCTTGTGGTCTGGTGCGTCTTATAGAGTGAAAAATACGGTAATTATTCTGATCCAGCGCTGTCCATAAATGAGCGAGTTGAGAGCATAGTGGGAGACCCAGATCTTCTCTATCTCTACCAGGGCTTCTCAGACTTCTGAGTTCATTGACCTCTTGATGGACTCCCAAATTCTTAGGAATGCAAATTCCTTAAAGTGTAAAGACATGCTGGAGCTCTGGTATTCCTAGCCACCTGGTGAGCCCGTTCCCCTTTCAAGCTGAGGGTTCTTCTTGTCACCCTCAGCTTCCTTCCTTTATACTCCTGACATTTTGCCTGCCACCTTGCCGCCCCAGACTTAGCAAACCTCCTTCCTCTCTTCATCTCCTCCATCCTTCCAAGGCAACGTTTGCCATCCCTTTTTATTCAGCTGCCAGCGCCCTTCTCTTAATGATGCCCTTTGCCCTTATCCCTGCTTCAGTCAGAATATTGCTCTGGCTATCTTCACTTCTTTGTCTGTTTTCTATCTGACTTTCTGCTTGGTCCCTTTCTGTTTCACATATTCATTCTCTCTTCCAGTCTCACTCTCGCCCTCCTGCCAGGCCCTTGTCCTACCTTCACTCCTGCACTCCTTTAGTGTAGGGCAATTCTTCCATTCACCCACAGTCTCTCTGCTGCTACACCTTTTGGTCCTGCTTCCATTCCTGTACGCAGGTTCCTCAGCTCCTGTTTCCCCTTTCTCAGCGGCTTAGACCCCACACCTGAGGTGTCTCTCCTCTCCCTTTGTCCTCTGTCAGGCTGGGCAGCGCTGTATCATCACCCCTGCAAATGTCACTTCCAATTGAACCTTCTGGTTGAACTGCCAACACTTCAGCGCACCAGAGATGCAGCCCCCCTGCCTGTTCCTCACAGTAATTTTGGCCCCCTTCCTCAAATCGCCATCTGTTTGTTGCTTTGGAATTGCCACAACAGCCCGGTTAGCTTTGAAACTCTTTCCATGTGTGGTGTCAATGTGCTTAAGCATGTTTATCTCAAGTGTGCATCCTCTGCAGCTGCTTACAATTTCCGCCATCATTCTCCAGGACCTGCGAGGAAGCGTAGTCCGAATTTGCCAGTTCCTGGGCAAGGACTTAGACGATGCAGCCATAGACTCAGTGGTGGCGAATGCCTCCTTCGAGGCCATGAAAAGCAACAAGATGTCGAATTTCTCCCTCTCGCCCCGCTTCCTCATGAACCAGAAGAAAAGTGCTTTCCTCCGCAAAGGTGACAGTAGGATGGGCTGGGAGTGATCTGTCCGCAGTGTGTGCCTCAATTAGGGGTGGCAGCCATTGGGAATCCCCAACAAATAGTCTGGTGGCAAATTTATTATGCCACAAGTTTCTGTGGACTTCATAAGATGCATGGAGTGTGATCCTTCAATTCCAGGTGCATATAATAATGCACGTTGGTGTAAAGCTCAGGGGAATGTTAAAGCTGAAGTCCAATGGCAATTAAATGCCAAAGGTGCAGTCTGACAATTAAATCAGAGCTCCTTAAATGAATGGGATCACCGGTGATCTTATGAAGTGGACTTTCAAACACAAAGGCTTGTGCTATAACAAATTAGCTAGGTTTCAAAGTGCCACAAGGTGCTTAATTTTTATTTTTTGCCACAACAGACTGCCCTCTAGGTGTGTGTACTAGCCTCAGCTCCGCAGCAGTACCAGAGGGAACCTCCCCTCAGCGCTACTTGATGGCTCTGTGTTAGGCTCCTAGGGGGTTATCCTCTGTCTTCCCAATTCCTACAGTTCCCTCCTAGGATCCCAAGTTAATTTGTGTGTGCATGCGCTTGCACACACACACACACACACACACACACACACTTATGCTTCTGTGTGCCTTGATAAAACACTTCAACAAAACTATCTTGACGTGATCTTACTTATGGCGACGGCTGGGCAAACCTATCAATTTTGGTTCCCCCCAGTTCTTCATTTCAGTTCTCCACATTTCAATCTGCAATGCAAAACAAAAATTTCTTGAAGATTCACCAAAATTTCAGTGCAAGCTTCTCAAAGTATAAACATGGCTATTTTGCAACTTGTATAGAATTTTGCCTAATATGCACATGTTATTGCAAAGCAGTTTCTCCCAAAATAATGCATTTTTGCATGTTACTTTCATGAATATATGCATTTCTATCAATGCTTTACCCCCAATATATGCATTATTGTACATATTAGTTGGCTTGCAAACTGCACTGAAAAAGTTGTAGAAGTGCAAACTGGAGAAGAGCGAATTTCTGACGATGGCTGTGTTTTGTTTCTTGCATTGTTTTGGAAAGAGATAATTAAGGTAGGTTCATCTTTAAATGTGAACTCAATCAAATTTCTCCCCCATCTCTACTTATGACTTCATCAAGTTTTATGTAAGTGATCTTTTACTGCACATGTAACCCCATGCACTGGTGAAACACTGCACCAAAAGGATATTGATGCAACCATACATTCTGTCCCACCAAGGTTGCTTTTTTTGCAGTGTTTTATCAAGACACATGTCTGGGTCCACAATGCAGAGTGAAGAAAAAGGCAGAATATGCAGCGAAGGAACTAAAGTCTATAGCAAACACCACAGGCACAACACTACACAAAATCTGGGGCAGGGAACAAATTCCTAATGCATTGGTTTGACTTGGAAAGGGAAAAAAAGGGTAATTTACAATCTAGGAAATGAGAATTTTGGAAGCATCCTTGTTTCTTGCTCAGTAACTTGCAGCTGTCAGGTATGATGTAAATCAGCTCTGCTCAAAAACATTTTTAATTAAGGTGAGGCGGTTGCAAAAGCTCACTTTCCAGTGTTGCCCTGATCTCCAGTCCCTGGGTGAATGCAGGAAGCACCAGCGAGTTCATTCGGGATGGGAGGAGGAAGATGCTATTCCCCTCTATTGTTATGCAATTCCCCAATCTCTCAGCTGTGAGAGGATTCAAGGGTGCAGCACCTTTGGCTTCCTTTGGAATGAGGTCACTGGAAGCTTACAGGCGTTTTGTAATATTTGTGCTTGTTTGCAAATGCACAGGTTGAACATAGGTGGAGGCACGACATTAGGCATCCCAACAGACCCCTGAGAAGTTCACTGGCATCCACACCTAGGAGAACTGACAGTGCCTTCAGGGCTCCAAAAATGCTCGCTCTGTGTCTTTCTTTAGCCTCCCAGCAACTCTTCCAAGTCTATTTTTGTCTCCTGCCTGCCTGTATACACCCAGCTGGGAGTGGAGAGAGACAGACGCTTCCCATTCGGATCTTTGCCTCCCATTAAAAAGGGCAGCCTTCAAGAGACATTAGCCTATAATTTCCCTAACAATGGGGAAGCTGACAGACCTAAACTTGCCCAACTGGTTTGATCTACTCCAGTAGTCCCTTTTTACAATCATAGAATCATGGGATAGGAGGGGATCCCCAGCTCAGCCGCCAATCCCATCCTAACGATAGTTAGCTAAATAATTTAGGACACAGGGCAAAATGTACAGGCATCGTTCTCACATTTTTTGGGTGGGAAATTTGCTTGCCTCCCACTTTCAGTGTTTTCCTTTATCCCCCCTCCTCACAAACCCTCACACAAAAAACCCCCAAACCCTGCAGACACCTGCAGTTCTTCCCTCCGCCCCCAAATCCCCAGATACCAATCAGAGAATGTTCCTGCTGTCCTTGCACCCCCAGAGTCATGTGGCTGGTCCCTGTGAGAGCGCAGACCAGATGGGCCATTGGCCTGATCCAGCAGGGCTCTTGTGTGTAGCCATCATTTGTTGTTGTTTAGTCGTTTAGTCGTGTCCGACTCTTCGTGACACCATGGACCAGAGCACGCCAGGCACTCCTGTCTTCCTCCCGCAGTTTAGTCAAACTCATTTTCGTAGCTTCAAGAACACTGTCCAACCATCTCATCCTCTGTCGCCCCCATCTCCTTGTGCCCTCCATCTTTCCCAACATCAGGGTCTTTTCCAGGGAGTCTTCTCTTCTCATGAGGTGGCCAAAGTCTTGGAGCCTCAGCTTCAGGATCTGTCCTTCCAGTGAGCACTCAGGGCTGATTTCCTTCAGAATGGAGAGGTTAGATCTTCTTGCAGTCCATGGGACTCTCAAGAGTCTCCTCCAGCACCATAATTCAAAAGCATCATAGGAATTGCCTAAGAATCTGGCAGGGTTGTCCTCTCCCCCCCGTTATTGTTTATTTTAGTATTAGAAGTTTTGATGTGAAGTATCAGAGCAGATGAGAACATTTGAGGAATAAAGGTAGGAAGTAAGGAATTTAAATCGAAAGCATTCACAGATGATTTAGTAGTCACTGTAGAAGATCCAACAATCTCACTTGAACAGGTTATGTATAAGATACAAGAGTTTGGACAAGTTGCTGGTTTCAAACCTAATAAAGTGAAATTATTAGTTAAAAATATCCCGAAACAGGATTAAGAACAAAATTCAACAAGAAATAGGTATAAATATTCACAACAAAGTGAAATACTTAGGGATATGGCTAACACCAAGGAATATTAATATAGATAGATAGATAATTATGAAAAAGTTTGGAAAGAAATAAAAAGGAAATTAGAAATCTGGAACAGAATGAATTTATTAGGGAGAATTTCAGTAATCAATATGAATGTCTTGAAAAAAATGTTTTTATTCCAATCAGTTCCAGTGATAAGTAATATGGCATTTTTAAAGTTTGGCAAAAGGATATTTAAAATTTTATATGGCAGGGCAAGAGGCCGAGAATAAAATATAAATTATTAACAGATACTAAAGAAAGAGAAGGCTTCTCACTGCCAACATGAAATTATACTATGAAGCTTTATGCATTTGTTGGATCCGAGAAGGGATCAAATTAAAAAAATACAGATCTATTGGATTTGGAAGGGCATGATAATAGATTTGGCTGACACGTCTACCTATAGTATGAAAAAGCTAGAATACATCAAAGTTTCCAAAATCATATAATTAAGAAAGTGATATTTAAAGTTGGGTAAAGTATAAAGATTTATTGGAACAAAAAACACCATGGTGGAAAGAATCTGACCAGTGGTCCCTCCATTCCAGCACTGGGCCCAACCAACGAGATTGTCTTAGGGAGCTCATAAAGGCCGTGTGGTGTAATGGTTAGAAGGCTGGAATCAAACCTGACAGACCAGGGTTCAAATCCCAACAGGGTCATGAAGCTCACTGTATGACCTTGGATCAGTAATAGTCTCCAGCCTAACCCTACCTTATAGAGTTGTTGAAAGGATGAAATGGGGGGGGGGGAGAACCATCTACATCCCGTTGAGCTCCCTGAAAGAAGGGGGGCATGGACATGTCATGAACAAAGCAGCAATCTGTGCTTGATGGAGAAAGCCATCCTTCGCTGTTGCCTCTCATTTCAGTAACCACTGTTCCTTGCTTTGTTAACACAACAAAGCAAGGCTATTCTCACGTTCTTATACTGTACTACCTCTGAATGCACCTCTGTTTTTAGCTGATACGGATAAGAATCACTGATAGGAAGACACACTCTCCCTGACTCTGCCTGTTCCTCATCAGACAAGGGGCAACATCATAGCTCTTGGCATATCCACACAGTGGTCATCACGTGCTTGTAGAAATATTTCCTCCACCATTTCTATCCTGAGAATAACTGGCAATTACTTTCTGTTACTGGTTTCCAGGGATATCCGGCGACTGGAAGAACCATTTGACCACCACGCAGAGTGAATGTTTTGACCAGGTCTACCAGGAACGCCTACGAGACTTAAACGTCACGTTTCCGTGGGACAAAGAATGAATCTGGCCTTCCCCGCTGACTCTCTCCAACACCGGACTGATTTAATATCTCAATGGGATACCAATGGTGTCTCAGCACAACACGCTGTAGATTAGTGGGGACATCTGGGGTGGGCCAGAACTCCTGGAACCGTGGGAGGAGAATGGGGTGTAGTGAGAACTGGAGTCAGGGCTCCAGGAAGGGAGTGAGCTGTGGCGGATTAGATTCCAGAGGTCACCCAACTATGGCTCTTAAGCCCTGAGCAATCAGGGCACATGGCCAGGAAGGCGCATGATGCAGCAACCTTGCTGAAGCTAAGCAGGTCTGGGTGTGGTCAGCAGAAGACCACCTGAATAGCCCTTTGTGCGACGTCTTGAGTTCCATGATGGGAGAAAGGATGTATTGTAATAAAATAAACCAATATCCAATGGTTTCAAAGCCCAGTGGTTTCAAGAAGGTGACACGCATTAACAAGAGAGTTCCTGACAGTCTTTTTCTAGAGGGGGCTTCCATGTTGGCCTGTTGTAGCGAGACAGCCAGGAGTCTGGTGGCACCTGAACAGTTAGCAGATGC
Organism: Podarcis muralis; assembly: GCF_964188315.1. Taxonomy (NCBI): domain Eukaryota; kingdom Metazoa; phylum Chordata; class Lepidosauria; order Squamata; family Lacertidae; genus Podarcis; species Podarcis muralis. The sequence goes on from NC_135667.1 coordinate 17,624,016, forward strand.
TCTGTGGCATGAGCTTTTGTGGACTACAGGCAAACACAGTATATACACACACGTGTGGGGTGGGCTGCACTGCAGACAGCGTGGTTCGAAGGAAATGGAACACAGGAAAGGCAGGTGATGGTGATTTCTCTGTCGGACTGCTCCCAGCTGGTTACGAGGAGCCGATTGCCCAGCGCCACAAATCAAGTGTGCCAATCACTTGCTTGGAGCACCAGGCCCCTGCTAGAAGGTTTGCCTTCCCATGTAAAGCCAGAGGAAGCAGGTAACAACATGCCATAGCTTTGCCAAAGCAGGTGCTTCTCCTGGCTCTTCCCCAATAAGAAACCACAAGGGAGGCGGGACAGGAAGTAGGAAGATGCAAGGCTTGCCTGCAAGTATTTAAAGGCTTGTAAGAGGCGACTGAAGAGGATTCCTGCAGGTGGCTTCTGGCGTGCTTAAAGTGGTGGAGCACAGAGAGAGGAGGAGGGACTGGAAAAGTTATGTACCCTCTTCCACACCATCCTCAGCAGAAAACTTGCACACCACAGTAGCCCTTTTTGGCTTACTGCCTCTTCCCTCCTCCTTTTTTCGCCTTGTGCCCCTTTCTATGCCACCGTTTTTGCCTCAGTTCCCAGCCAAGGATCAGAATAATCCGGAATTCCCACCCCTCCAGAATCAAGGGGACGCGGGTGGCGCTGTGGGTTAAACCACAGAGCCTAGGACTTGCCAATCAGAAGTTCAGCGGTGCAAATCCCCGCGATGGGGTGAGCTCCCGTTGCTTGGTCCCTGCTCCTGCCAACTTAGCAGTTCGAAAGCACGTCAAAGTGCAAGTAGATCAATAGGTACTGCTCCAGCAGGAAAGTAAACAGTGTTTCCATGTGTTGCTCTGGTTCGCCAGAAGCTGTACGCCGGCTCCCTCGGCCAATAAAGCGAGATGAGCACCGCAACCCCAGAGTCGGCCACGACTGGACCTAATGGTCAGGGGTCCCTTTTGCCAGAATCAAGAATTTGGGGAAGATTTCCACCAGGGGGCAGTAGAATATCTATCATCTGTCAACACCCAGTGCAAGGCCCATTCACACTTAATTCTGCCTGCTTTCCTCCCCCCACCCCACTTTAACTCAAGTAATTGCGTTTACATGGTTACAACTTTGCACATAGTAATTATTTCTGGTGCCCCAGTTTCTCTGCTCACCGGCTTTTGTGTTGGGAATGGCTGTCCCCAAGGGAGCTGTATTTGATAAGGTCACTCTCTAGCCATCTATTTCTGTCTCCAAAGAACTGAAATCTTAAAGGTATCCGTGCTGCGTCTTTGCTGTGTTGGCTCACTAGCAGCTACTGCTGGATCTTCCAGTGGTAATTAAAAGACTGAAGTGCCGCTGGGAGAGAATGGCAAACTCTACAAGGGCTGGGGGGGGGGGGGCGCATATGAAACAATCATGGCACCATTTCCCATCTTGTCCTGTTATCCGGCCTCCTCTTTACCTTGCGTGTAAATTGTTCACAATTGAGCCCTGAAAACCCAAGAAGCTGTTTTCTTATATGGAAGAGGCTAATTAGCAATTGAGAACCGCTGTTTCTTGTGGGCCATTTGGGCAATCTCACAGACAAAGCTGCTTTTTACTAGGTCAGGCTTTTGACCCATCTAGCCCAATATCCAGCAGTCACGAAATTAAAAGACACCTGCTTTTTCAGAGAAAAGCAATGACAAACCTAGACAGCATCTTAAAAAGCAGAGACATCACCTTGCCAACAAAAGTCCGTATAGTTAAAGCTATGGTTTTCCCAGTAGTGATGTATGGAAGTGAGAGCCAGACCATAAAGAAGGCTGATCGCCGAAGAATTGATGCTTTTGAATTATGGTGCTGGAGGAGACTCTTGAGAGTCCCATGGACTGCAAGAAGATCAAACCTATCCATTCTGAAGGAAATCAGCCCTGAGTGCTCACTGGAAGGACAGATCCTGAAGCTGAGGCTCCAAGACTTTGGCCACCCCATGAGAAGAGAAGGCTCCCTGGAAAAGACCCTGATGTTGAGGGTACACGGAGAAGGGGACGACAGAGTATGAGATGGTTGGACAGTGTTCTTGAAGCTACAAACATGAGTCTGACCAAGCTGTGGGAGGCAGTGGAAGACAGGAGTGCCCGGCGTGCTCTAGTCCATGCAGTCACGAAGAGTCGGACACAACTAAATGACTAAACAACAACAACAGCCCAATATTCTCTACTGCAATAGGCAATGGACCTCCAAAGTTGAGGCCTTCCCATGCTGAAGGATGAATCTGTCAATTTTGTTTACTCTCCGTTTCTGCCCCCCCCCCCAATTCTTAAACACAGTTCTCCATATTTCCACATCAGTTTAGTGTTGGGGGGGGGGGGGAAGAGTCATGAATTCATCAACATTTTAGTGTGAATGCAAATCGAATCAAATTTCTCCCTCTCCCACTCCCACTTCTGCAACCCGATACCCTTTTAAGTCAGGATTTGGGAAATTTAACCTCTTATTTGCAAAGCTGGTGCCCTGCCTTTGCGTTTTTATCCTATCCATCCTTAGAACCTGCTTCAAATTCCTCCCATATAAACTTGGTTTTTCGTAGAAATACAGAGTTGGAAAGAACCGTGGGGGTCATCTAGTCCAACCCCCTGAAATGCAGGAATCTTTTGTCCAACGTGGGGGTCGAACCCACAACCCTGAGATTCAGAGTCTTATGCTCTACTGACTGAGCTATCCCAGCTATGCATGTGTAGGCTTTGTAAAAGCGGGGCCTCTCTCATGTTACAAGGATCCTCAGCTGTGCAGGCAGTTTATGAGTGTTCACGCTATATACACAACACTCCGTGTAGCTGATATCTGAATGGTGGAGGGGGTCCAGGAACAGTGGGGACAATCTCCACACGTGTCTTCAGCCCATGCAAGTTAACATCTGCTCAGCTCAACAGATGCAATCACTTCTGACTTGGGGAAGGAAAAGGGCTGTCATCTACAGTCAATGTGCAACCTTGTTACTGATGACTGCCATGAGAGCAGCCTTCTATCCAGCAAGGCTATGGAAGCTGGGGCTGATGGGAGTTGTAGTCCAAAACGTTTGGGGAGCACCAGGTTGGCAAAGCTTCACCCGTAAACGAAGAGGAGTTGCATACAGGTAAGTAAGCAGGTAGTGGAGGGTGGGCTTTGTGGATGTTTCTATGGGTGTCCACAGGAATTTTGGAGGGTGGGAAGTAAGACACTGAAAGGGGATAGCAAGCTGATTTTACACACGAAGCTGCACGCTCGGTGGAAGAGGACGACCATCCCAGATAGAAGGAGTGTACCGTTCTTCGGTCAAGGGTATACGATAGCTGTGCTCCCCTGCTAGAACCTCCAAACAAGCTGATTTTACACACACACACACACACACACACACACACACACACACACACACACGTTGTTGTTGTTTAGTCATGTCCGACTCTTCGTGACCCCATGGACCAGAGCACGCCAGGCACTCCTGTCTTCCACTGCCTCCCGCAGCTTGGTCAAACTCATGCTGGTAGCTTCGAGAACACAGTCCAATCATCTCATCCTCTGTTGTCCCCTTCTCCTTGTGCTCTCCATCTTTCCCAACATCAGGGTCCTTTCTAGAGAGTCTTCTCTTCTCATGAGGTGGCCAAAGTATTGGCGCCTCAGCTTCAGGATCTGTCCTTCCAGTGAGCACTCAGGGCTGATTTCCTTCAGAATGGAGAGGTTTGATCTTCTTGCAGTCCATGGGACTCTCAAGAGTCTCCTCCAGCAGCATAATTCAAAAGCATCAATTCTTCAGTGATCAGCCTTCTTTATGGTCCAGCTCTGACTTCCACACACAAACACAAAATGAGAATAGTGTCTGTACATTTTGTCTTGTATCTCAGGTTCTACAAATGCTAAAAATTTAGTCTCTTTGTAAAACAAATAAATAGAAGTTTGGAATCTGGGGGTGATAGTCCATCCTGGGGAAGGAACTCTCCTTCCCACCCCCACCCCTACTGTGCAGCTATGACGGTCTCTCTTCTTCATCTAGCCTGGTAAACAAGTGGAATGTGAGTTGCGGGAAACCCCAGTTATCCACAGCCTGCACTGAAATGTCGCAGGTAACTCTACAGGAGTGGCAGGGCTCTCTATCCCTTTCTGCCAGCCCACAGAAGGCTGGTAAAAATAATAATTGCAGGCTAGTAACTTTGGTGGGCTTATTTGCAAGGCTGCTTTAAAGCAATCCTCACAGGGAAGTAAAACAGCTGGGGGTGATTTGGTTTGGAGAGGAAAGTGCCGGTATACATGTGTGTCTGAAACATTCAGCTCCTCATCCCACCTCCCACCTCAAATTTTCTTTCTCCCTCTCCCCCCAATATCACTTTACATGACCTGAGTTGGGTCACGATGACCTGCTGTTTGTCCCTGATCTAGCTGAAAAAAAGATCACTGCAAAGAAATCAAAGCTTGTTTTGAAAACTGTTCTTTAATTAATAATATTAATCTGTATTCAAAAGGTGGATTCTTTTGGCAACAAAATTCTCCCCTCTCCCTGCTCCCCAGCTAAGGTTATTGAAGGCCATTCGGAAACGATGGTCACGTTGGTGTGTGTTTTCTGTTCTCTTAAACATCCCAAGATATACTGAGGATTTGGGAGGGGGCTCTCCTTTGTATTTTCCACCCCAGATTTCCTCACATTGGCACAGAAAGTGGGGTGGAGTTTCATGTGTGTGTCTCTGCCCCAAATATTGAAAGAATCTCAGGATTTGTGAGGTTGTCCCTGTGTATCGTTTGTGTTATCCTGTCCCACCCCCCGACTTCCTGAGGTTCAGAACATTAATATAGAAGGAAACCACCCTGTTTGAGTTTTTGTGGCCGGTGGCTCCTGAAGCTCACAGAATGTCCCTCAGATATCTTGGGAGTGTCCTCATACATTATGGGGGATAGTCTCCAACATTTATATGCCCAACCAGACATTCTGAGCTGTTTGCAGCATCAGGGGAACAGCTGTCTGCCCAATGCAGTTTGGCTGTGCTGCCCCAAATTTGGGTTACATTCTCTCTCCCTCATGTTTTGGATTCACGGAGATTTTGAGTGTGTTTGAACAAAAAGCCAATTGCTTTTGGGACTAAGCAGGGAGGCAATGTCAGAGGACAAGATTCTAGTCCTCGGGCATCTGGGAAAGGCCCAATCCCTTTTAAGATATGGCTGTTCAATTGAGGACGCCACGTTCTGTTGATAAATAGCCGTGGCCTCATTTTTAGAAACCTCTGGAAGCCGCATTGTGTGGGTGTGCATGTGTGTCCCAAACACCCCTGAGGCATACATTCCGTTGTTGTTCACAGGCATCCTGTTATTCCCCTTTCGCATGATGGAAGGCAGTCTGGTCACCCAGAAGTGGGAGGTTACAACTTCCTCAGTTAGACATCAAATTCTGAAGGAGCCACAGCCACCCTCAAACATTCAACTGGCTGCAGCGCATCTCAGCTACATGACAGTTTTCGGAGGACGTGTACCATCCACTGAAAGAGAGAAGGGGGGAAATGCAGGTTATGGAAAAGGATTTGTTTTTAAACAGATCCTGCCTGTGTGTCAAATGCTCCAAGTGACCCCGTTTGCCAGGGATGGTCCCTGTTTTCTAGTAACTCACTGTCCTGCTTTTGGTCTTTTGAGGAACCAGGCCTATCCTTTAATCCCCCCCCCCCCACTTTATCTTACTTAAGAATCCAAGGCAACTAAATCCAAGGCAGTAGTAGACAGGAATCCTATACTGCCTAACCTGGTAGTAAGCCCTGCTAAAGTCCGTAAGACTTGCTTCTGAGTAGATGCATATAGGATTGCACTGATTAACAAACAGACAGACTACAGTTCCCATAATCTCTGCTTGTTGGCCATGTTGGGGCTGATGGGATTTGGAGTTCAACAACATCTGGAGGGAAAGCAAGGTTCTTAATCTCCTTTTCCAGTCATTTTTAAAGATTGTCATTAGTCTATTTTTTAAAAAATCAACATGCATTGCTTTATTTTGATTGCAAGTCACCTTGAATGTCTGATACAAAGGCAGGCTGCACATGCTGTAAGTAAACAGATAAGGAAGGAAGGAAGGAAGGAAGGAAGGAAGGAAGGAAGGAAGGAAGGAAGGAAGGAGAGTAAAACCTAGCAGGTCTGAGCATGAAAGAACAGAGCTCAAATTCCTGGCCTGCATACCATGGAGCCTGTAGTTGCCCCCCTTGCAACGTCGAGTGGGGCGCCGTGGGTCCCGGTTGCCCCGAAGGCTTCGATGGAGGAGGGGCTGGAGGGGTCTCGAATTGTCACTCATGCTCCGGAAAATTTGGGAAGGGAGGTTCTGGCTGAGAAGACGAAGGGAGTGTATCTGCAGAAGAGAGAGAAGTGGGGAAAGGAGGTCAAGAAGGAAATTGAGGATCAGGACTCCTAGGTTTTCGAGAAGGGCTGGGTGTGGGGCAGGTGAATCTAATGGGGAGAGTGAGTTAAGGAGCTTCTCTTGATGCTGGGAAATCCAGGGACTCCACTGCCCCAGGGAGGAACCTACTTGTACAGAGGTCATGTTGATGGGTCGGTCAATAAGGATCCAAGTGGCTGTTTCATAGCACGGAGGGGTTGACATGGATCCTTGGTAAGTAATGAAGCCAAACGTCTCTGGGTAGAGATCTTCCAGACTCAGGTCATGTAGAAGATAAGCATCATCTGTCGAGAGAGAGAGAGAGAGAGAGAGAGAGAGAGAGAGAGAGAGAGGGAGAGAGAGAGAGAGATGCACACACAGGCGAGTATCAGAAGAAGGGCCCTATGGGATTGGATCAAAGGTTCATCTAGTCCAGAACTTTGTCCCCCAAAGTGGCTCTGGAGGGTCCTTCTGGGAAACTTAAGGTAACACCCCTCCCCTGTTGTTTGTGTGCAGCACACAGGATTGAAGACATCTGCACAGGTGAGATTCCACATAGCCGAGTCACAGAGCTGCTGTTCCTGAACGTTGGTTAAAACCATCTAGGCTAGTGGCCATTCCATTGTTATGAAACAATGCCATTCTCCATTTTTAAAACTCCTGTCATGTCCTCTCCCGCAACCACCCCCTCCCTGGTTAGCTTTCCCAGTCCTGACCATCTTTGCCAAGGGACCTCTAACGTAGTCCTCTTCCCACTTACTCTTATACGAGATGCGGGTGATGGTCTCTCTGTTTAACAGCCTGGTTAGGAATGGGTTGGGGCTTGGTCCAATCTGCAAAGAGAAATGAAACAAAGGCCTTGCATTTTGTCCTCTGATCTCCTGCCCAACCTTGAGCTGGCCAGGGACCCATCTGGCACGCCCTAGATTTTTATTTTATTTTTTTGTGGGGTTGGAAGGGAGAGGGAGAGACTCACATCAGCAAAGATCGAAATGACAGCCAAACCATTGGGATTGCGCGACGCCTCTGAGATATTGGGGTAGAGCTCTTGGTTGTAGTGGATCAGCTGCACCTACAGGTGGGAACGAAAGAGAAAAAGGCATATGCAGACGTAAATAAAGCTTGCATTTTGCAGATGTGGAATGACCGATATACGTATTACATTTACATCCTGCCTTTCCTCTCAGGATCCTAAAGCAGTATACATGGATCTCCTCCCCCCTTTTTTTGCCCTCCTCCCTCTTTTATCCTCCCAACAGCCCTGTGAGGTGGGCTAAGCTGAGAGATAATCACCCAGTGGCGCAGTGGGGATTTGAACCTGGGTGTCCTCAATCCTAATGCAACAACTCTGGGCTTTTAAGAACATTAAAGGTAAAGGTAAATGGACCCCTGACCATTAGGTCCAGTCATGACCGACTCTGGGGTTGTGGCGCTCATCTCGCTTTATTGGCCGAGGGAGCTGGCATACAGCTTCTGGGTCATGTGGCCAGCATGACTAAGCCGCTTCTGGCGAACCAGAGCAGCGCACAGAAACGCCGTTTACCTTCCCGCTGGAGCGGTACCTATTTATCTACTTGCACTTTGACGTGCTTTCAAACTGCTAGGTTGGCAGGAGCAGGGACTGAGCAACAGGAGCTCACCCCTTCGCAGGGATTCGAACCGCCGACCATCTGTTCAGCAAGTCCTAGGCTCTGTGGTTTAACCCACAGCGCCACCCGTATAGTAAGAACATTACTATTTACTTAAAGCCTTCGTGTGCTGTGCGTTTTATTGGTATTGGTTTTTTAGGGCTGCAGTCTAACACAGCTGGTGTAGAAACCCTTTAAACGAATGTGAGGTTGATTTGAGGGAAAGCTTTAATGGCACTCAATTTTTCTGCATGTATAGATCGGCGTCTGAGCTAAGAGTATCCACAGAATGCACCAGTCTGAGCAGGGCCTGAGATCACCTCGGCGGAGAAGCTCTCGCCGTCTATCCGATGCTCGGAGCCAAACCCATCTTCGCTGCCAAAGTGCAGGCGCAGCTCCTGGAGGCGGTGACTGTACAGCAGAGGCCCTCCAGAAACGTTAACCAGCTGCAGTGGGTCTGGGCGGAAGGAGACATGCCGTCCCGTGTTGTACATGGTGCCACTGATCTGCGGGGTGAGATGATGTAACAGGGAAAGGAGATGGGGGACAGGGAAAAATCCAGTGGCACGAGTATTATTTACACCCTTTGTTCACCCCAGCCATAATGAGGGACATTTCCTTCTCGGTGGTGGCACTTAAACCATGGAACACTCTGCCCCCAGTTGGCACTTTTCCTTGTTTCTCCAGGTAAAATGCCTACACTGTTACAGTGAGCTTGTAGCATGATTGATGACTGAGCTACTGTTTTCCCTTTGGTTACGCTAAGGAGATTTTATCTGCTGTGCTTCTTTAAAATTCATGTTTATAATATTTTATTACTCTGGTTTTAAGCTTCGTTTGGTCACGGCCTTCAGGGCCCTGGTGATGGGACAGAAAAGTGGAGTTAAAATATGTCAATATTCGGGGCTGGATTATGGCAAAGTAACTTTCCTATTGAACTCAATGTGAAAAGATTTGGTGTGACTACTTCATGCTGTGCACACACTCCTGTTTACTCTGCATACAATATGTTCCCACCACTGGTTTGGAAAGCAATGTACGCACGGCTTTACCCACAATCCATAACTATCCTGTTGTTTCTTATGAAATGCTACATTTTGGTATGTTTTCTTAAAACTTGCTTTGATCCAAGTTGGAAGGGAGAAGAAGCAGTGTTTTAAGATGATAATAAACATGCAGCCTTAGTCTGGATCCATTCTGATGCTGATTATTACTGCAAGCCTAGGCACAGTTAAAGGTAAAGGGACCCCTGACTGTTAGGTCCAGTCGCCGATGACTCTGGGGTTGCGGCGCTCATCTCGCTTCTGGGTCATGTGGCCAGCATGACTAAGCCGCTTCTGGCGAATCAGAGCAGCGCACGGAAACACCGTTTACCTTCCCGCTGGAGTGGTACCTATTTATCTACTTGTACTTTGACGTGCTTTCGAACTGCTAGGTGGGCAGGAGCAGGGACCAAGCAACGGGAGCTCTCCCCGTCGCGGGGATTCAAACTGCCAGCCTTCTGATCAGCAAGCCCTAGGCTCTGCTGTTACCGGGAAGTAAATTCAATGAACCTTACAAACACCTTTGTGCATGGCTTTCCATGCACAAGCACACACCTTTTTCCCGCCCGTGCTTAGTCGAAGTGGAGGGAGGAAAGGATCAAACACCATTTGGCTTGTGTTGACATCCACGGGCGACTGGCGCTTGCCAATGGCGCAGAGGCTCCAAGCCGAATTCACAAGACCCCAGAATGGAGGACCTGCAAGAGGAAAAACAAGGAGCCCTGTGGAATCCTTGCGCAAGAGCCGAGGAAATGATTCGCTTTCATCTGCTTGCCCATGGGGTGCAGATGGAAGGTGGAAAGAGATGGTACCTGGGGAGTGTTTCAGCGAGACCATGTAGGGAGAATGGGAGTGGGGGGGTAGGCGAAGAATGCAATGGGGTTTGTGTTCCACAGCTTCCAGTGTTAATTTTTAAAATGCATAGATACAGGGTGCCTCCAGATGTCCTTTTTATTGTGCATACATCATGATTGCACTCTTGATGGCTTCAGGGTGGTTAGTTTCAATACTGTTGGTGCCTGCAAAAGTTGCTGGCGGGGGGGGGGGAGGGGGGAGGGACACATACTGCTTTGTTTCCACCAGTGTTCCAGGGGGTGCCTTTGTTTTATTTTGTTTTGTGCCATTATGTTTTTGTTCCACTGCTATGCAGGGCTGCCCCACCAGACAGCAATTACGCAGTAACACTGGGGGAGCGTCGCAGATGTGTGAGCAGCCCAGTATAACTCTAACAGTAATGCACAATTTATTGTGTCAAGGGCACGTTGTGAGGAACATCCACATGCGAAAACCCACCCCACCAATCTGGATGGAACAATAGATGTTGAGGACCATTTTCACACAAAAGGCTTGAAAGCCCTCACTTTGCTGCTAGCTGGGTTGCATGGATTTCGTGTGAAGGCATATATGCATGTTACTAGTTATTTATTGAATCTATACATCACCCTTTCTCCCAAAGGAGTGGCAAACAGAAGATTCACAATTTAGAAACAAAAGCAAAGCAAAAAGCATTCCCAAAACAACTACAGTGGTACCTCGGGTTAAGTACTTAATTCGTTCCAGAGGTCCGATCTTAACCTGAAACTGTTCTTAACCTGAAGCACCACTTTAGCTAATGGGGCCTCCTGCTGCCGCCGCATCTCCGGAGCATGATTTCTGTTCTCATCCTGAAGCAAAGTTCTTAACCTGAAGTACTATTTCTGGGTTAGTGGAGTCTGTAACCTGAAGCGTCTGTAACCTGAAGCGCATGTAACCTGAGGTACCACTGTACAATTAAAAACACTTTCAGTTACAAAGTATTCTGGTAAGAACAGACTTCCACCCAACGATCACAAGAGTTGCCAGGAACAGCCACCAAATGCCTGAAGAAACAAGCATGTTTCATATTCTTCCTTCAAGTTAATAATGATGGAGGGCATTACACAACAGGGGAATCACCACTGAAAAGGCCCTGCTATGGATCAGTGGAAGCTGGCGAATGAGGCTCCACCCAGAGGAACCTTCATCTGCCACCAGCCACTACCCCCCCCCCCCCGTCTACCTGCCTTCTTATTTACAGCCAATCCAGGGAGTAGCCCTGCCTGTCACCTTCCTCCTCCTTAGGAGAAGGAATTAGTGTTGCCCTTTTCTGTGATTGCTCTGGTTCCCCCTGTTGTGGGCCTCCCTACCTTCTGCCCTGTCACTCCCAGCAGGCAACAAACAGCCAGCCCTGAACATTGCCATCGACAGTAAGCCAACTTGAAGGTCTTTGCTCAAAACGTGGTGTGTGAAACTTCTACATGAATAAGTTCGTGGTAGATGTGTGTGTGTGTGTGTGTGTGTGTGTGTGTGTGTGTATGCACACAGATGTGTTAACTAAGCATGTAATGTGTTTTCACAAGAGCTAAGAGTACAAGCAAGAGAAAAGAGAGGGGCATGTGAGAGTTACTCTGTCTGCATGTATATTTTTAACCAGGAACGGATGTGGCTGTGCAATATATTTCAGGATAAAAGGAATCAGGTGGTGTGTCTGTTGTTACCCGGGTGTTATGTTACATTACTGCTTAATTTATATGCCCCCAAGGCAAAGCCATACACACATACACCATAGAATCATAGAATTGTATGGCTGGAAAGGACCCCAATGCAGAAATCTCAACCAAAGCATCCATGACAGATGGCCACCCAACCTCTGCTTAAAAATCTCCAAGGAAGGAGAGTCCACAACCTCTCGAGGGAGACCGTTCCACTGTCAAACAGCTCTTACTGTCAGAAGGTTCTTCCGATATTTAGTTGGAATCTGCTTTCTTATATTGAAGCCATTGGTTCGGGTCCTAGCCTCTGGAGCAGGAGAAGACAAGCACACTCCATCTTCCATGTGACAGCCCTTTAGATATCTGAAGTTCGCTACCGTACCTCCTCTCTGTCTCTTCTTTCCTAGACTAAACATACCCAGCTCCTTCAACCATTCCTCATAAGGCTTGCTTTCCAGACCCTTGATCATCTTGGCCCCCCTCCTCTGCACATATTCCAGCTCATCAAGATACAACTACAAGTGTGTAGATATATCTGTCTTGTGCAGCCCCTGCCAACTTGATGCCCTCCAGGTGGTGTTGGACTACAGTTCCCATCAACTGGTGAACCTGATGGGAATCATAGCGCGCCAACATCTGGAGGGCACCAGCTTGGTGAAGACTGCGTGTGACTGTGTGCACTGGGCATTTGAATATGGGAAATTGTTGTGCACATGAATTTCAGCAAAGCAATGGATCTGGTTCCGTTCTCTCTCTGGCTGTCCCTTCATCTCTCTCTGTGTGTGTGCCCAAGCTTGCTTCATTCCTGATTCCTTCTGTGGTTCCTGTATGCTGGTGCTTTTTTTGGTGCATTCTAATGTATATACTTAATTGTTTTTCTCCTCTCAGCATTGGGGGGGGGGGGGGGCAAGGCGGACACATTCTTTGCCCTTTCCCTTTTCACACTCCTGGGGAGTCGGGTGGTGATGATGATAATATTGTGGCGTGTCCCCCTCAATCCTATCATGCCACCGGCGTGCCCCCTTGATCCCCCGCTTGCCTGCCTGCCTGCCTACCCGCCCGCCCCCCAACGCTGTGGTCCCATTTCTCTTTGCCTGCTGCTCGCTGCATCACTGGAGCGGGCGAGGGAGATATTAAATATTAATGCAGCCTCTTGCAGTTGCTGAGCCCAGCCCCCCACCCCGGCTCTCGGCACTGCGCACAGGCACGGCGCAGCAGCCACCGCCGCCACCTCCAGCGTTGGCACTCCTCCTCTCGCAGCAAGGCGATGGAGGAAACACCGTCCCCTTGGGACACCACGAGTCATCCCCAACCTTCGACGCAGGGGGTCACGAGCGAGGCATATGTCTCTGTGTGTGTGTGTGTGCTCATTCCCCATCTGGCATCCAAGACCTAATTGGCTGTCTGGCATCGGTGCCAACATTCCGCGCCGAAGAAACCCAAATCCTGAGCTCAGAATTAATCATGCAAATTAAGCCCGCTGACAAGGCATCTGCTTCACCGGCCGATCTTCTCATTCCGAGGGCAGAGCTGGGAATCAGGGGCACCCCACCTACCCCCCACAACAGGCACAGGAAAACACACGTCCACGGCGTTTCGGAAGTTTCGAAGGAGCCACAGTCAGGGGGAAAGGGAGAAATGGGAAGATGAAATACTGTACGGGGGGGGGGTTGTGGTGGGAGGGGGAGGAGAAGCAGAGAGGAGAGAGGGAAGTGAGACAGGGAAGCAGGTTCTTCCTAACGGGTTCGTCGGAATCTCCTTCCTTGTAACGGATTCGAATGACGAGGAAAGAGATTCCAACTAAGTCTCAGGAATGTTTGAAGGGGGAACGGGCTACCGCAGAAGGTGGTGGACTCTCCTTCATTGAAGGTCTTTAAGCAGAGGTTGGGTGGCCATCTGTCAGGGTTTTTTGAGTTGTGAATCCTGTGTCTGCAGGGGGCTGGACTAGATGACCCTCAGGGTCCCTTATAACTCTACAGTTCTACGATTCTAGGTGGGCAAAGCAGCTCCAAGGGCTCAGATGAACCACCTTCTGAAGTCCCCCCAAAAAGATGTCATGGCACAGATGCTCCACCTTCTGAGAAGGGAACTAAACTGTACACCTTTTATGCTTTCTCAGCTTTTATGAGATGCTGCCTGAGCATGGTCAACCTTATTGCCCCCAGTACGATGAGGACTAGACCCATGCCTTACCTTTAAATGAAGGATGTGTGTATTTTTATTTTAAATGGTGACAAAGATATCCGGACTCTACTTGTACCAATCAACATGTGGAAAGCAGGAAGACAGATTTTTTTAATTCTTTAAAAAGATGAGATGTCTTCCCTTACAAGGATGTTTCCAAACTTTGGGCTATAGCTAACCCTGCAGCTCTGAAGGCGCAATGGACTTCCAGGCATGACACAGAGCAACTTCTCTCTCTCCCCCTGTCTCCTCTGGCCCATGAACACCCCCCAAATCAGGGTTGGGAGAATCTCCAGAGCAGATTTGAGGTAGGAAAGCAAATGGAAGGAGAACTAGTGGTTCTGTCGGAGCATCATTGGATACAAGCCTTTCCCTCCAAGTGGCCAAAGGGAATAACTTACATGATAGGAGCAGACAAACATTTTTATCGCCCGCTATCCTGCCTCCAGGATGACTCGTCCACCCTGTCCCCTTATTTTTCTCCCACCTTGTTCTCAAAATAGCCCACCGTTCACCCCTTCACTTCACATATTCCTCTACTCTTTCTTTCCCAAAAATATGGCCATGTGGCGCCAATCACTCCTCTAGCCACCTCTCCATTTGCCCTTTTCCATTCACCATCTACCCCAATGAAGAACTGACTTTCTAGGAAAACCAGAAGTGCTACAGCATCAGACCAATGGCCTGGCTAGACCAACATCCTCTTCCCTACAACCAGTTGCCCATGGGGAGTCCACAGGTGGGGTAGGAGGACATGGCCCTCTCCCTCTGCCCTCCCTCGAGACCAGAGCTATATTGCCTCTGGGATACTTGAGGTCCTATATAAACCACCATGAGTAGCAGACATTGATGGGCAGTAGCTCTCCAAGGTTTCATACAGGGCAAATTCCCAGCCACTATCCTATCTTTGATGGCTTTAAAAGAGGATTGGATGAAAAATCATGGATGTTAAGGCTATGAGCCATGATGGCTATTGCTCCGTCTCCTGAAACCACAGGAGGCTCCTGTGTTCGGATCCTGGTTGCTGGTTTCCCACAGGTATCTGGCTGGCCACAGAGAGAACAGGATGCTGCACTCGATGGGTGGACCATTGGCCCAACCCAACAGGCTCTTCTTATGTTCTTACTTGGAGAAGCTGGGGATCAAACCTGGGACCTTGTGCATGCAAAACTGATGTCCTACCACTGCTCTACAGGCCTTCCCTATCTTCTGGCATCGTTTAATGGTTCACTGCATGAAGCAGCCTGGCTAGCTCAGTTGGTTAGAGTGTGGTGCTGATAACGCCAAGGTCGCTGGTTTGATCCCCGTATGGGACAGTTGCACATTCCTACATTGTAGGGGGTTGGGATGGATGACCCTCAGGGTCCCTTCCAACTCTACAATTCCATGATTCTAAGACCTTCCTCTTGTCTGTCTTGATGTTTCTATCACTCAGTTTCATTGGATGAGCACAGGTTCTGGTATTATGAGGGAGAAAAACTGTGTTTTGTCCACTGCCTTGACACCATACATAATCTTTACATACTTTGACCATGTCCCCCTCTTAGTCACCTTCTACCTAAGCCAAAAAGACCCACAAGCATTTTAATCTTTCATCATAGGGAAGTTGCCCAGCCTTTGATAATTTTGGTTGCCCTTTTCTAGCTGCACAATATCCTTTTGGTGATGCTTGCTAGATCAGGCTAAGCTCACACCCATATTTCTGAAACCCTCTTACACTATTTTAAGAGTAATGGCTTCCCCTCCCCTCCCCCCCACACCAAAAATAAATAAATCCCAGGAACTGTAGTTTGTGGAAGGGTGCTGACCTCACAGAGCTATACTTGTGAGCCACTTTCACAAACTACAGTTCCCAGGATTCTCTGTGAGTGCTTAAGTGGCGTAGAAGTGCCTTTGCCCATCTAACCCAGTATTCTTTGCTATGACTGCCCAGACAATCTCCACTTGCTTCCTGATTCTATCAAACTGGTTGGGCTGGGGAATTGAACCTGGGCTTGTCTGCCTGAAAAGCGTGCACTCTTCCACTGAGCCACGGCCCCTGCAAGATCCCTCAATCCTGAGCGAGAAGGCTGACCGGGACCCAGCTGGTCTAGTGATTTCCGTAACATCATGTGGCTGAGAGTTCCACAGGGCACCAGCCAACTGAATGGTTGTGCTGCAGCTCATCATAGGGTCTGCTCACAAGAACAGTCAAAGCTAGAGGGATTTCCGGCACACGTACGCCACTTGTGGCCACAGGCCACCTGACCTAGAAGAGTTGTCTGAGTTGGGCATGTTAAGAAGGCAAGCGAGAAAGGAAGGAGCATACCCCCCACCCCCCCCCACCCCAGTGGTCATTTTGTACCTGGAACGAAGCTACCGTGAAGTGCCTCCTTGTATGCCCACCAGTCCTCGTAGGTCTTTGCAGGAACAAACTGCACTGCAGGGATAAAAGGGGGGAAAGGGTTAATTAGTGGGGCAATTGAAGGGGGAGACAAAAACATGGAAGCTTAATCGCAACACTGACTTATACTGAATCACACCATTGATCCATTTATATTGTCTATATACAGATAGACCGCAGTTCTATGAGATTTCAGGCAGGGGTCCCTCGCAGCCCTAAGTGGAGATGGCGGGGATTGAACCTCAGACCTTCTGCATGCAAAGCAGATACTACCACTGAGCTATATGCTACCTACACCTCTGCTTCTCCCCCCCCCCCCATCAATGGATGGCAGGCATGTCAATGGATTGCACAGAAAACACATGAATGAACAAGGGAGTGCTGCTGAGGTTCTTCAGGGAGAGGGAGATACTGGAGCTCAAGGAAAAGTAGCTGCACTCCCTGCCTTGGGCAGCCTCCGCAAGGAGAGTGCTCTGCACATGCTCAGAGACACCTTTGGTCCTCTACTTCTTTTTAAAATTACTTTGTGGAATGTTTTTGATGGAAAGGAATATTACGGGTGGGGTGGGGGTGGGGGTTGAGCCCCGTGGTAAAAAATTAAGAAAGCGCAGGGAGAGAAAATACAAATGGAGATATGGAGGGGGAGAGACTGAGGAAAGAGGTGAGAATGGATAGATCAAGAAAGGAAAGGCTACCTGATAGGAGGGTGGATCTGATATAGATAAGCTAGTGAACATAAATTAGGAGGGTGATCTGTATGTGTTTATAAATAGCATATATTGGGGGGGGGAGGAAATGGAAAGAGGGGGAGAGATAGATGATAGATAGATAGATAGATAGATAGATAGATAGATAGATAGATAGATAGATAGATAGATGATAGACAGACAGACGAATGATAAGATAAGACAAGACAAGATAGATAGTCAGACTGGTCGCTAGCCCTTATCTTTTTCTTTCAGGGAATTCCCGTTCTCTTTGCATCCACCAACTTAACCCCCCCACTCCACCCCCAGATCCCAAGCTAATCTTTTCTCTCTCACTCACCCGGCGCCCCACTTTCCCCATTCATCTCTCTCTCTCTCTCTCTCTCTCTCTCTCTCTCTCTCTCTCTCTCTCTTACCAGCCATACAAGTTGCCGTCAGGACTCCCAACAGGCAAAGCCCCCCCAGGCTGGTGCCCATCGTGGTTTGGGAGTAGCAGGAGGAGGTTGCTGTGGGGCGGGGGAGGGGGTATCTCAGACCTGGAGGAGGCGCCCCCTCCTCGGCATCCCGCGTGGAGGTGCCCCCCTCCGGGTGCGCAGCCTCTGGAGGTGGCCCCCGCCACCCCCCGCGATCCACGTGCGGTCCGGTGAGTCCTGGGGGTGGGGTGGGGGGCGCGCGTCAGACAACACCTCTCACCCCCGAAAGCCCTCTGCCCTCCCCATGCCCCTCTCTCTTTCTAATCTCCTCGCCTCCCCCCCTTCCCTAGCTCTCTTTCCTCCCCCGTCCCTCCATCTTCCTCCCGCCCCTTCTCCAGGGGATGCCCCCCCCCGCCCCTCCTCTCGCAACGTTGATGAGATGGGGAAGATGGAGACGGCGTGGACGGGGAAGCGGGGAGGGGGAGGGAGGGAGGGCTTGGCCACTCGGGGTCGGATCACTCCGTGGGGCTGGACGGGCGGCACGAGAAACCCCGCTCGCTCCCCGACTCCCTTCCAAAAGGGGGTTGTGCGGAGCTGTGGGACTCCCCGCGACGTGGGGTTGTGGCGGCTGCGGCTGGAAATAGAGAATCACTGGGGAATAAGGCGAAGGGAGGGGGGAGGTGGCTGGGGGAAGGGGAATGGCGGGAGGAGAAGAGCTTGGAAGTCCCTAACTTAACTTCTCCCTCTCTCCTCACCCCCCTTTCCCTGACTCTCTCTCTTTCTTCCCTGGCCCCCACTCCCCTTGCTTGCTGTGGGGTGTGCCCCCCCGCTTCTCCTTGTTTTCCCACCTTCTCTTATTCACCTGCCTCCCCCCCCCCACCTACCCCGGGCTTTCTTTCTCCCTCCCGCCTCTCTTGCGCCCCACTCCTTCTGGGTTTCCCTCTCTGGTCCGCCGACCACCTTCCACCTATCCTGTTTTCTTCCCCCTTTTCTTGTATGTGACCCCCTCCCTCTTTTTTGGGGGGGTCTTCCCTGGTCCTGAACTCTCCCTGCTCCCCTCTGTCCTCCCCCCTCCCTACACCTCTCTCTCTCTCTCCTTTCCCTGCTTTTCCCCCTTCCCTTCTTCCCTGCCTCTTACAGCCTCGGCTTCCCTCCCCTCCTCCCCCCCTTCTCAAATGCACAGATCTTCTCTCTCACTTTCCCTTCCCCTCTCCCGAGGGACCCAAAGAGATGCAATTGAGGGAGAGGGAGAGGAGCGGGAGGAGGGAGAGATGTTTTAAGGTGGATCCGGAGGAAACCAGGGGATCCTCGGAAAGGTCTGGCGCTCACACGCCTGGACGCGGCTCAGGCAGCATCTGCTTTCCCCTCGAGATTATGTCATGTGGAGCCTGGTCGGGTTCACACGTTCAGTTCCACGTGTTAGCATCGGGCAAGCACACTGCTGCCAAGCACAGGAGCGAGGACCACAGGTTGCGCACGCAGAGCGAGGCTTCATGCGCCGTGGATGCTGGTGCCCCTTGAACTGATGGGGCAGAAGGCAAAGGAGGCCAACAGAAAGCAAAGACTCAGGACAGAAAAAAAGAAAGGACTTATTGGAATCATAGAACTGTAGAGTTGGAAAGGATCCCTGAAATGCAGGAACCTTTTTGCCCAGCATGGGGCTTGAACCCATGACGACCCTGAGATTAAGAGTCTCATGCTCTACTGAGCTGTCCTTCTTCAAGCAGTGCATAGTTAAACTGTGGAACTCACTGCTGCAGGAGGCAAGGATGGCCACCAACTTGGATTGCTTTAGGAGCGGGCCAATTCATGGAGGAGAGGGCTATCGATGGCTACTAGCCATGATGGCTAAATGCTTCTGAATGCCATTTGCTAGAAACCGTAGGCAGGGAGCGTGTTCTTTTGCTCAGGTCTTCCATGAGGGTTTCCCATTGTGCCCTCTGATTGGCCACTTGTGAGAACAGGACGCTGGTCTAGATGGGTCATTGGCCTGATCCAACCAGGGTCTTCTTGGGTCCTTAAGACAGAACCAATCACCAGCAGACTAAGCTGATTCCAGTTTTGTCCCCATCCTTCTGAGTTCTAGAAGGGATACCCTGAGACTAAGGAGGAGGAAGGGGACAGGCAGAGCCACCGTGTGTTGGTAGAGGAAAGAAGGCAGGCAGGAGGCGGCAGACTGAGGCCAGACCAAGTCTGGTGGGGCAGCCTCCCAGTTGCCCCAATAGACCAGCTTCCAGTGCACTTGTTTGCCTTCAGACTATCAGTCAGCAGCTGGCAAACCCTGGGCCAAATCTGGCCTTGCTAGGTTCCCCATCCACTAGTGGACAACCTGGGACAGCTTCCCTAACCTGGTGCCCTCCAGGTATTTTGGAGAGCAACTCCCACCAGCCCCAGCTGGCCCAGAGATTATGGGCTCCATGGGGGACCCAGAAATGGACCTAGAACAATCCAAAAGGATATTGTAGAAAGGGGCATCTGTAGGAAAAGGGGCAACCGCAGCAACAGAAGTTGCTGGCAGACCCACATTTGCTGACAGAGGGTGAACAGCCAGCTCCCTGTTTCCCATGCTCTTCTCAAAATGGTCTGCCAGGAAATTGGCTGCTAATCAAGATACAGTGGTACCTCAGGTTAAGTACTTAATTCATTCCAGAGGTCCGTTCTTAACCTGAAACTGGTTTTAACCTGAAGCACTACTTTAGCTAATGGGGCCTCCTGCTGCCGCCACGCCGCCAGAGCCCGATTTCTGTACTTATCCTGAAGCAAAGTTCTTAACCTGAAGCACTATTTCTGGGTTAGCGGAGTCTGTAACCTGAAGCGTATGTAACCTGAAGCGTATGTAACCCGAGGTACCACTGTATTATATTCCCATAACACCATCAGCCTGGTCTGGAGATGTCTAGGATTGAACCATCAATGGAATCAGGCTAGCCATTGGAAAACATCAGGATTCTCCACGAATGGTTGGTTAGACAAAATACGGGACGTGGTTCTGTCAGAAAGTTCGGCATAATAGTATCGCGTAAGTACCAAGGCGAACTGCTAAAAAAAAAAGCAAAATCGAAATTGCCGGTATATGGTGGCCTTTTCTGTCGTAAGGAGGGATGGCATTCTGATACGTCTGCCGTTGACTCAGATTGTTTTATGGAGATTGTTTTATGAAGCTGATATATGCAGGTTCCACCCTTTTAATTTTCCCTAGTAAAATGTGCTCTTAAATACTGTGAGGACACAAATGACACAACACATTTTGATGTAAATCTCTTTATTGTAGGAGGCTGATATGTCCGCCTTATGTACCTCAAGGACTCTTGTTAACACGCCACTGTATATGTTTGTATTCTTTCCAAATTATTTTTATTAAGATCTCAAATTATAAAGAAGATGGATAAGATATAAAGAGGGGGAAAGAAGAAACATAAATAACATGCAGCATCCTTGCAGAGAGGAAAAGAATATTATTACAAGACTTCCTTGTGTAAACAATTAAACTGTCAAACTTAAATATATATATGCATGTGCAGGCTTGACAGTGAAATAAAAATAAAGATAAAAGCATTGCTTCCTGTGCTCTGCCTTCTCAGTTTGTCATAATAAATGTGAAGATATATTCAGCCAGCTGTATGCTTTTTTAAAAATTATATTATTTTTTGAAAAAATCATACACCTGACTGCATTGGCATAGCCAAGGGGGGCAGGGGGACAGTTGCCTCCCTTAAATCAATAAAAAACAATACAAATTTGAAGTCCCTCCCCCCAAACAAAAATTCTGGCTACACCCATGCCTGACTGAGTATATTTTCATAGAATCCAGACTGTGGAACTGCCCAACCATTTCATTTGTAAATGAAATAAAATAATGTTGTTGTTGTTGTTTAGTCGTTTAGTTGTGTCCGACTCTTCTTGACCCCATGGACCAGAGCACGCCAGGCACTCCTGTCTTCCACTGCCTCCCGCAGTTTGGTCAAACTCATGCTGGTAGCTTCGAGAACACTATCCAACCATCTCATCCTCTGTCGTCCCCTTCTCCTTGTGCCCTCCATCTTTCTCAACATCAGGGTCTTTTCCAGGGAGTCTTCTCTTCTCATGAGGTGGCCAAAGTATTGGAGCCTCAGCTTCAAATAAATGAAATCATACCATGTTGCAAAAAAACAACATGTCTTGTTTACTATGTCCCCAGGGTACTTTTAATTTGTAAATGTTTGTATTGACATTTAAAAAAAAACCCAAACCCAATAAAAATATCTAATAAGAGAAGGAAGAACCATCTGTGAATCATTAAAAAAAAAAAGATTGGGGGAGAGACAAAATAGATGCCTGTTTGATAGGAAGATGGCAGCTTATAATCATAGAATCATAGATTGGAAGGGTCCCTGAGGATCATCTAGTCCAACCCCCTGCAATGCAGGAATATGCGGTTGTCCCTTATGGGGATCAAACCTGCAGCCTTGGCGTTATCAGCACCACGCTCCAGCCAACCGAGCTTGCAGTGGACAAATTAGGTACAAGCAACTTTCCAGGGACAAGGGACACGGGTGGTGCTGTGGGTTAAACCACAGAGCCTAGGACTTGCGGTTCGAATCCCCGCGAGGGGGTGAGCTCCCGTTGCTCGGTCCCTGCTCCTGCCAACCTAGCAGTTCAAAAGCACCTCGAAGTTTAAGTAGATAAATAGGTACCACTCCAGTGGGAAGGTAAACGGCGTTTCCGTGTGCTGCTCTGGTTCACCAGAAGTAGCTTAGTCATGCTGGCCACATGACCTGGAAACTATATGCCAGCTCCCTCAGCCAATAAAGCGAGATGAGCGCCACAACCCCAGAGTCGGTTACGACTGGACCTAATGGTCAGGGGTCCCTTTACCTTTAACTTTCCAGGGACAGGGCATTTGATTTGCCCATGTTTGCCCCCCTCTCTGTACGTGAAAGCTTAAATTAGACCCAATGGAGCTTCCTGATCAGGGATCATTCAAGCCTCCAGTTCTGGGCCTGGAAGAAGGGAGGATCTGAACTCTGCCAGGATCCTAGCAACTATTTGCAATGATCAAGGAGGTTCATAAGCTCTCCTTGAACTGCCCCGGAGGCAAAAAGATTCTGACACCAACTGGCTGAACTCCTGTGACTCAGCAGCAGCTCAGGCAGGCATGGCCAAACTTGGCCCTCCAGCCGTTTTGGGACTACGACTCCCCTCATCCCTAGCTAACAGGACCAGTGGTCAAGGATGGTGGGAATTGTAGTCCCAAAACAGCTGGAGGGCCAAGTTTGGCCATGCCTGAAGGGAAGGCTGCGGTTCAGCCACAGGACGTGCACAGCCAATCCCTGAGGAGATAAAGGAAAGCCCAGGGCTGTGCGGAAGTCCAGAAAAACCGCAGGTGGGCTGAAGAAAGGGGAGGGAGTAGTAGGCCAGGCAGTGACCATCAGTGGTTGGAGGAAAGGAAGGACACCACTTAAGAAGGGCAAAGCTTTTCCCACCACATAGTTCCATGCCAGGAAGAACTTCACCTCTGATTCACAGACTTGTAGAGCTGGAAGGGACTGTGAGGGCCGTATCTAGACCAACCTCTTGCAATGCAGGAATCTTTCACCCAACACGGGGCTCAAACCCACGACACTGAGATTAAGAGTCTGCTGCTCTGACTGAGCTATCCCTCAACTCTGAAAAGTGGCAAGTCTCAAAAGTGTTGGGGTCTGAATTTCACATACAGTGGTACCTCGGGTTAAGAACTTAATTCGTTCTGGAGGTCCGTTCTTAACCTGAAACTGTTCTTAACCTGAAGCACCACTTTAGCTAATGGGGCCTCCTGCTGCCACCGCACTGCCGTCGCGCGATTTCTGTTCTCATCCTGAAGCAAAGTTCTTAACCCGAGGTACTATTTCTGGGTTAGCGAAGTCTGTAATCTGAAGCGTCTGTAACCCGAGGTACCACTGTACTGCTTTAGACCAGAGCAGCTTATGTTTGTTTTTGCTGCAGGCTTCTAATGATTCTTTTAGGGCAGCCTTTGCCCACTGTGTGCCTTCCAGCTGTTTAGGACTACAACTCCCATGATCCCCTGCCAGCACCTCCTGGTAGGGGATGATGGGAGTTGTAGTCCGAAAACAGCTGGAGTGCACCCAGAGGTAAAGCCTGGCCCACCAACTATCCTCCTGGATTAGATTTACGCCCTGCATAAATTTCCTGAAAAGGAGCCCCCTGGGCACCTTCAGGGTGAGGTGTGACTTTGGATGGCTCGGAGGGAGACTTCCCTCCACTCATTCCCTGGCTTCGCATCCTCTCATTCTGGCAGCCGGCCAAATGTGCAGAACTCCGGCCAAGCTGGGCACCTCCTCTGGCTGGGAAATGACGAGATCCGAGGGGCATCTCCGCGGTGCCACCTTAACGGCGAAGGCTCCCCTGGCAAAGGAGGCAACGCTTGCAAGTTTATTCAAAGGGAAGTCCCGCCCAGCGCTGCCCTCCTTGGATTGGTTATCGCAAAATCAGGACTCCTGGGTCCACTGGGGATGAAGTGAAATTTAGTAGGTTATGGGAAGGGGAGGGCAGAGAGAACTCACGGAGTTTGAGATGCTCTGAGAAGGGGGCTGGAGTTTGTTACAGAGAGAGGAGAGAAAACACGGCCTAGGTGGCTCTTTCTGGAGGAAATCATTATGTGCAGTGGTCCAAAATGGGGCGCGGGGGGGGGGGGGGGGTAAGACCCTCAGAGAGAGGGGGTCAGCTTACAATAAAGATGAAAGCTGGGAGAACTCCTGGGTTTTCTGAAAGCCAGGCAGGTTGAGTGCTCTAATAGACCGTTAAATGAAAAGTGGACATGGGTTGCCAACTGTTTATTCCTGGCAGAGTGCCTGTGGTTTTAGCTGCTGCACAACAAGCAGAAATGCAGCCAGTTCGCATAGCCACAAAAAAGTGGGGTGGGGGAGGGGGGAGAGCAGTAGCAGCAGCAGCAGCACCTGTTGAATTGCTCCATATTCTGCAGCTATGAAAGGTAAGGGAGTCCAGTCAAGAGGAACGGGGAATGGCTGCAGGGAGTAAGTTTTCTTTTAGGGGAATGGATGTAGGAAGTAGCCTCAGAGGAGCAGAGACGTAACTAGATGTGAACTTTGTTGTTGTTTAGTCGTGTCCAACTCTTCGTGACCCCATGGACCAGAGCACACCAGGCACACCTGTCTCCCACTGCCTCCTGCAGTTTGGTCAAACTCATGTTAGTAGCTTCGAGAATCTCGTCCTCTGTTTTCCCCTTCTCCTTGTGCCCTCCATCTTCCCCAACATCAGGGTCTTTTCCAGGGAGTCTTCTCTTCTCATGAGGTGGCCAAAGTATTGGAGCCTCAGCTTCAGGATCTGTCCTTCCAGTGAGCACTCAGGGCTAATTTCCTTAAGAATGGATAGGTTTGATCTTCTTGCAGTCCATGGGCCTCTCAAGAGTCTCCTCCAGCACCACAATTCAAAAGCATCAATTCTTCCACGATCAGCCTTCTTTATGGTCCAGCTCTCACTTCCAAACATCACATCACTACTGGGAAAACCATAGTTTTAACTATACGGACCTTTGTCGGCAAGGTGATGTCTCTGCTTTTTAAGATGCTGTCTAGGTTTGTCATCACTTTTCTCCCAAGAAGCAGGCGTCTTTTAATTTCATGACTGCTGTCACCAGCTGCAGTGATCATGGAGCCCAAGAAAGTAAACTCTCTCACTGCCTTCACATTCTGGCGGGGGTGGGGGTAGTGTTACCCTTGATTTAGTCTTTGTTTGGTTACTTAGCACCTGAGGGCTCTCTGCTAAATGCGGGAACGGTCTCCATGGTTTAGCATTAGGAACATGAGCCCAGCCTCCTTGCCCCACTTTGTGCACATTCCCCTGTTCCTCCGGTGTGGAGATCAGAAGCTTCCCCCTTCCACTTTAGTGTAACCATAGTGCAGTGTGCCATTTGAACTGTAAACTATGGTTCAGGGGAAACACGATCACCGTCTTCAACCAAGGGTTGTCATGCAGAAGATAGAGCAGACTTGCTTTTTGTTTCTCTGAAGAGCAGAACTTAAATCCAATGAGGAGAATTCGTAGGGAAGTGGATTTCAGATAAAAGTAGAATTGTTGTTTTTTAGTTTAGATAAAAGACCAGTAAGAGGCAACATGATAGAAGTGTATAAAATTATGTGTGGCATGGCGAATGAATGAATGAATGAACGATAAACAAATTAAAACATGACCCAGATGGGAACGAGCCCTCAGGCAGTATAAAGGATTCTCACTCACCCGGACTTAGGTGAAGTCAGGATTCCTGGTTTCACCAGTAACGTTTTCCAGATAAGGAGTGGAAATTCAGAACTTCTTAGTTCTTTGGAAGGGGAGAGCACTATAGGAGGTTGGGGGGCTAGGCTGCAGGTGGGGGTCAGGGTACCAAGCCTTCTTTACAAGACAGATGCTTGGAAAAGCATTGCCTTTCACGGCCAAGAAGAACAACTGAGAACACACACACACACAATTATTTTTCAATGATTAAGAAGGAAGCAGTGTGAGGATAGGAGCTGGCTGTGGTGAAGACATATGGTCACATATGTCTGGGTTAATCTTTTATTTCTATGAGGCAAAGGAGAGCTGCCTATCAAAATATGTGGCCTTGGTTTTGCTCTGCTGCCTCCCTCTAGCCTTCCCTCCACAAAGAACAAAGTCTCCTTTTGTGTGTCTTTCAGTGAGTGGCCTGGATTTTTCCCCCTCTGCAGAGATCATGCTACCAGGAGTCAGTAAAGCAGGTTCTGCTGCTGGGGATCTGGGCCTGTGAAAGGAGAAGCAACAGGTGAGTGTTTTCTCCTCCTATTGAAACTGCAAAGGGTTGATCAAATAGAGAAGCCTTCGCAAACAGCTGTGTCCCCTTCCCCTCCTTTGACCATCATCCCAGACCCTCCAAGTGTCCCTATTTTCCAGGGACGCTCCTGGATTTACAAAGCCATCCCAGTTTCTGATTTGATCCTGGAATGTCCTAAGCTTTTCCTTAAAGGTAAAGGTAAAGGTACCCCTGCCTGTATGGGCCAGTCTTGACAGACTCTAGGGTTGTGCACCCATCTCACTCTAGAGGCCGGGAGTCAGTGCTGTTCGGAGACACTTCCGGGTCACGTGGCCAGCGTGACAAAGCTGCATCTGGCAAGCCAGAGCCGCACACGGAAACACCGTTTACCTTCCCGCTAGTAAGCGGTCCCTATTCATCTACTTGCACCCGGGGGTGCTTTCGAACTGCTAGGTTGGCAGGCGCTGGGACCGAGCAGCGGGAGCGCACCCCGCCACGGGGATTCGAACCGCCGGCGCCGACCTTTCGATCGGCAAGCCCTAGGCACTGAGGCTTTTACCCACAGTGCCACCCGCGTCCCTAAGCTTTTCCTTAGGACATCCCTATTTTTATCAGACAAATGTTGGAGGATATGGTTATGCAATCCCCGAGCCAAGGAGATAAGTAACTATACAACATTTAGGAGACATCTGAAGGTAGCCCTGCAGGAATTTTAAAAACGTTTAATGTTTTGTTTTGTTTTTTATATATGTTGGAAACCACCCAGAGTGGCTGGGGCAACCCAGTCAGATGGGCAGGGTATAAATACTATATCATAATCATCACCAGCATCATTATGGAATAGGATGTCCCTATTTTCATTGGAGAAATGTTGGAGGGTATGTGATCACAACTGTTGAAAGCTCAGAGTTGATCATCCTTGCTGCTCCCACTCCCTGCTCCTGAGTCAGTTTAAAATGGACTTAGCTTTTGGGTCAAGCTCAGTTTAGGTTATTAAACGCAACATATAAATGGGAATGTTAAGCCCAAGCCTCAGTCCAAGTTAAAAAGTTCAGCTTTAGTTCAGCGGGGGCGCTGTCAGACTAATGCTGTTTTCAGGCAGGATTCAGTGGCATCCTGGCAAATTCAGTTTGCAATTCACCACCAGAGTTGCTTTGGAGCTCTTGGGCAACCACCCTCTCCCAACCTAGTAATTTTGCAGTAAGGAAAGCGATGGGGAAATGTGGGAGAACATTTGCTTGGCACACTGCGCATGTCCAAAGAACAGTTCCCACAGAAAGTGTCCTGGCATAGACAAAATAATCTCAGCCTTCTGCTGCTTCTTGAAACTTCTCTGTTTCTGGAACAAATGATTCTCTCACACACAGAGAGAAAACTCAACACTTCCTTCTACCACAGGGAAATATTTGGGGTCATTTAGGAGAGTCAAAATTGCTTCAGAATTGCTTACCTGCACCATTTCAGAATATGGTCTATGTACCTGTGCATTTGCACACACCCTGTGTATTTGTGAAAATTTATTTTTGATACCTTAAACCAGGTGTTGGCAAACTTGGCCCCCCAGATGTTTTGGGACTACAACTCCCATCATCCCTAGCTAACAGGACCAGTGGTCAAGGATGATGGGAATTGTAGTCCCAAAACAGCTAGAGGGCCGAGTTTGCTTATGCCTGGGTTAGAGCTTCGACTTTTGCAGGATTGTTAGGCCTCTGGCACAGGTCAGCGGACCCCGAGGCCTGCGTGCTCCTTTTGGCCCCTGCTTTCCTCCTCCTCCTCAGCAAGTGTGGCAACTCTGCACCAGCCAGGAGCCCTCCCCCTGCCAGTAAACAAGTGAGAACCCCAGCTGATGAAGCTGCAAGGTGTTAGAGCACCCGCTTTTCATGCAGGAGGTCCCAGGTTCTCCCCAGCATCTCCATGTGGTGGGTTTAAGGACTCCTGCCTGAAACCCTGGAGAGCCACTGTCAGCCAGTGTAGACAGTACTAAGCTAGATGGACTCATAGTCTGGTTTGGTGCAAGGCTGCTCCATGTGTTCCTAAGCAGCACCGTCCAGTTCTGTGGGCATTTGAGGCTCATGAGGCGTCTTTTGCCTGCAGGACCTTGGCCAGCTCCCTATACAGTGGTACCTTGGTTCTCAAATGCTTTGGTACTCAAACAACTTGGAACCCAAACACTGCAAACTCGGAAGTAAGTGCTCCAGTTTGTGAACATTTTTTTGGAAGCTGAATGTGCTCCGTTTTGAGTGTTACACTTCTGATTTGAGTGCCACACTTTTATTTTGAGTGCCACTCTTTTGTTTTGAGTGTTACACTGAGGTCTGTCCGTTTTTGCTATTTATTTTGCGTTTCTGTTTTTGTGGCTTTTTTGTGACTGCGTGGAACCCAGTTCAGCTACTGATTGATTGATGTGTGACTGCAGTACATTGTTTATTGCTTTCATTTTATGGATCAGTGCGCTTGTTAGATAGTAAAATGCATGTTAAATTGCTGTTTTAGGGGTTGTTTTTAAAAGTCTAGAATGGATTAATCCATTTTGCATTACTTTTTATGGGAAAGCATGCCTTGGTTTTAGAATGTTTTGGTTTTGGAACGGACTTCCAGAACGGATTAAGTTTGAGAACCAAGGTACCACTGTAAAATGAACCAACAGAGATGTTGCCAGTGCAGATAGCTGGAGGCAACTGAAGCCCCCTATAGGCTGACCAGACCTGGGTGATGGTAGGCTCCACCTCCCTGGCTGGTTAAAGAGCCCTGTCTCATTTCTGTGGTTTCTTTGAAGATGGGGAGGTAGCGGTACTGCAGAGAACTCCCTCCCTGAGTTAGGGGATGCTGGCAGGGGATACTGACAGTCCCCTCTCCTGCTCCCTGGAATAATCTGACCCTCACTCACCATCAGTATCTTCTGCTGTACCCGAGTTGTGGGTCACAATACCCACTTTGTTTACTTTAGGAATCACAAGTTTCCCAAGTAAAACAACTCAATAAACAATAAAGGGCTGTAGGGGCTTACACACCCTGACCTTTAGGCCAGATTCATACAGAAAGCCAGTATGGTGTAATGATTAAGAGTGTGAAACTAGGACCTGGGAGACCAGGGTTCGAATCTTCACTTGGCCATGAAGCTCACTTGGAAGAGTCGCTGCCTCGCAGCTTCTTGACCTACCTCACAGGATTGTTGTGAGGAGAAAATGGAGAGGGGGTAGACCATGTAAGCCACCAGCTTGGAGAAAAAGTCAGGATATAGAATCATAGAGTTGGAAGGGACCACAAGGGTCATCTAGTCCAGCCCCCTGCAATGCAGGAATATTCTGCCCAACATGATGCTTGAACCCATGACCTTGAGATTAAGAGCCTCATGCTCCACCAGCTGAGCTATCCAGAGGGGTAAGTGTGGGGGCATGGAACCAGGGTTTGACTTGCCCGGATGAATTGCTTCGTGTTTTCCAGTCACCATTTCCCTGAGCACAGGAAGACCAGAAGAAAACAAAACCTCAAAGCGGTTTGCAAAAAGGACATAACAGCAAAATCATCAGTAAAAAACAGTAGGGGAAATATTAACAATATTAAAATGAGCGAGTGTAAAGGGAATTGGGGGTTGCTCGTGCGTAAGGAGGCTGCTGCTCTAGGCAACGTTGTCTGGCTTAACCTTTCCCTGGCTGGACAGCCCTTTCTCCATGGCTGTGTCAGTCACTGGAGGAACCCGTCAGTGGGTGCTTCCTGAACTTCTTCCAACATAAAAGCTCTTTGACGCCAAGTCTCCGCCTAGCCTCCCTGCGTGGAACTCTTCTGCGCAGAGTGGGCATGGCCAGCGGAGGTCCTGGGCTCTCCCCGCTGGTCTCTGTGGAAGAGTCTTGGAGCCATCTCTCCAAAGTCCTTCCCTGCTCCCCTTTCTTCCTGGTGTCACGCCGATTTCCTTCCCCAAAGGAAGTGTTCTCCCTCTCCCTGCTGGTCCCTTCTCCTGCATCGTTGGGGAGCCTTACCTCCACTCTTGGCTCCGATGGCAGTTCCCTGACAGCGAGGAACTGAAATCAGATTAAAGCGTGCAGTCATGAAATAAATAAATGCGACAATTAAATATATGCGACAAATAAGTGCACGTTTGCGTCTTCTTCTTTTCAACTTCTTCCCCGCAGTCCCAAGACCATGGCCAGGTGGGTTGCACACTCCATAGAGTACGGTGGAATAACCCTCCCCGCTCTGGTGCACAGTGAAGACAGCGTTCGGTATGCCCATCGGAGCTTCCAGGTGCAAGACAGCGACGTCTTCAACATCACGTATCCAAAATCTGGTGAGCCATTTGAAAGCACACACAACACAACACAACACAACGCAACACAAAACACAACACCCCACCCCTGGCCTCTCACCTTCCCGGAGTTTCTGGACTGACAAACTCTATCCACTCATTTTTGTCTACCCCACTCTTTCTGTTTGAATCTAGAAGATACTCAGATCTCAGCTGATGCTCTTCCACAGGAAAACAGCCTGTTAAGGCTGTTTCTTACTCTGAACAGCTGCAGGACAGGCAGAAATTCAACAGGCGCAGCTTTTCAAAAAGCAGCACCCATTGAACTGTCCTGCATGTCAAGCTGTTACGGGGACAGGAGAGGTGATGCTAACTAACCTAGATAGCTCCTTTTTTATTTCAGAATCCCGTCTGCAGATGCCCTCTGTGACTCCCTTGGGAAGAGGCCAAGAGGGTGCTCATCTCTCGTCCTTTCCCAGGAACAACTTGGATGAAGGAAATCCTCACCCTGATCCACAGCAATGGGGATCCCACTCTCTCACGGTCATTACCCTGCTGGGAACGGGTACCCTGGATCGAACAGGTCACAGCGGTGAAATACCTGGAGAACCAAACGTGCCCCCGCCTCATAACCTCTCACTTACCCGCAGCAATCTTTCCAGAATCGTTCTTCACCTCACAGGCTAAGGTGAGTCTAGGACCTTCTTGGGTGCTAAGGTACAGAGGAGGGGGCTCTCTTGGTCACCCCAGTTTCCTCAGAAACTCAGAGGGTTGGGTTGGTTGGCAATGCTTCTATTCTTCCACTTAGTGTATATGTGGGGTTTTGTGTCAGCGTCACATGTGTGGGTTCTCTTACTATTCGCTTGTTGTATTTACTTGGTGGTGAGAGGGGTTGGGGTGGCCTAAGGTGTGGTTGGTTGTCTTTGGCTGGCTGTAGTGAGATTTGTTTTTGTGTGTGAGTGGTGTGTGTGTGTGTGTGTGTGTGTGTGTTTGGATCTGCTTAGCCAGATTGATACGTATGCTGTCGGCGGATTCTTGTCGTTGTCTTGTTGGGCTGTGTATGTGACAAAAGAGGAGCCATACCGGGGTGAAGCCATCTTATTCTATTTGTCCCCACATCAGTTTCAGTTTATTGGTTAGTTTTTCTAATAAGGCTGTTATCATTCCTCCCTCCCCTTCTTTCCCTCTCTTTTCTTCCTAACCCAACACTGTATGTAACACTAATGTCTCACAACAAATGAAACTGATCTGTAGAAAACACAACTTGAAAAACGAGACAATGCACGTATTTTTTGTAAACTAAGAAATATATTTTTTAAAATAAGCAGCTCAGAGGGTGGTGGCCTGGGAGACTTCCTAAGTTATGCTTTACCCTGCCCTTTGAAACCTGAGATGTATGCTTTAGTACTCACCTTATTTCCATTATTGTAAGTTGTTCATTTTTAATATGGTGTTTTCATTGTTGTAACCTGCCCTGGAACATTAGGGTAAAGAATGGATTACAGTGGTACCTCTGGTTGCGAACGGGATCCGTTCCAGAGCCCCATTTGCAACCTGAAAGGAACGCAACCCACGCCTGTGCGTCTGCGCACGCACAGGTTGCATTTGCCGCTTCTGCGCATGCTTGTGACATCATTTTGCGCGTCTGCGCATGCACGAGTGGCGAAACCCAGAAGTAACACTTTCCAGTACTTCTGGGTCGCCGCAGGATGCAACCTGAAAAATCATATTATGAAGCAAACGTAATAAGAGGTATGACCGTATTATTATTATTATTATTATTATTATTATTATTATTGGAAGGGGCATGGTACCATTGTCAATGCTAGGGAACCAATCAGTGCATGGGGTGGAACAGAGATATTTTGATGAAGGGCAGTATATAAATCTAATCATCATCATCATCACAGAGACTATTGAGTTGCCCTAATAGACAGAAGAGCGCCATAGAGGTAGTTTCTTTGTGACCCCCTGGGAAGGGAGGTATTTTCTTCGCTGCTGGTGACCCTTCTGGCCTCCCTAGGAGAGAGCCTGCCTTGTGGCATGAGAAAGAACCATTGGCACAGTTAGTCCAACACCTGACAAAACTTTCTTTTCCAGGCCATTTACACCGTCCGCGACCCCAAGGACGTCTGTGTCTCACTCTTTTATTACACCAAGATGGCTTCATTTCTGGAGCACGAGGAGGATTTTGGGGAATTCATCAGGAAGTTTGTTTCAGGGGAAGGTACATGAGCGTGTGGGTTTTCTGAGAATAGCAGTAGGACCTGACATTTGGTAGGAGGTGTCAGGGGTCACAAGCGGTGTAGTCTGGGTCCCCGCTGGAGCTGCTTGGTCGAAAGGCTGGGAGGCTGACAGCAGGTGGCGCTAGCAGCAATAGCAGGCAGAGCCAGAGCCAACAATAGATGTTGTTGTTTAGTCATTTAGTCGTGTCCGATTCTTCGTGACCCCATGGACCAGAGCACGCCAGGCACTCCTGTCTTCCACTGCCTCCCGCAGTTTGGTTTCAAACTGCGGCTGACCAAACTCAACAATAGATAGATCAAGTTAATTCTGGTTTTGTCCCCACCCTCCTCTCCGTTGAAATCAACAAAGGCAGCACTGAGACTAAGGAAGAGGTTGTCAGCCAGTGTCACCTCCTGGACTGGTTGTTAATAAGGAGGCAGGTGGAAGGGGGCTGGCTGAGGGCAGGCTGGACCCACACATTGACCCGACGCTGTGGCCTATGGCTCTGTTAAATCTCACATGGCAATCCTGCCAATTGTCTTGATTTCCTAGTAATTCGCATTGCTCACCTACAAAGGAAGTGAAAGATGCAATCCGTACGTCTGATTGGTCTGTTGTCAGTTCCAACCTGTCAAACCCGCTTAACCTGGAACCAATTAAACGAAGGGTGGCAATGGTGGGTGTGGCCACAAGTGGGTGTGGTGTGACCATACACACACAGATCCCTCCCCCCAAAAGACACATAACTCCCCTCTGCAACTGAGCTATGCAGGTTCTTAACAATCTGCTGTTGGTTAAAAATAGTTTCACTTAAATCACCTTCCCCCAACCTGGAGTCTTCCAGATGTTTTGGACTACAACTCCCATTAGCCTCAGCCAGCATGGCCAATGCTCAGGGATGATGGGTGTTGTAGTTCAAAACAAGCAGATAGAGAAGGATGAATTAGCAGCTTTCAATCTCTCTCATTCACTTATTTCCATATATGCCTGAATCTTCATTTGAAACTGTGGCTCCTGGTGGACAATATTGTAGACAGCAAAAGAACAATCCTATGAAAGTTTCTTCATAAGTCTCACCGAAATTGATAGTGCTTGCTTCCAAGTGACTGTGTGTAGGATTGCATCTTTTTAAATTTAACCTTCATTTTTTTCATGCTGCTGCTGCTGCTCTTTAAAACCACAAAACAAATCCCTTCTCTGTTTCTCTTTAGTTCTCTTTGGCTCCTGGTTTGATCATGTCAAGAGCTGGCTGGCCTACAAAGACCAGGCAAACTTTCTCCTTCTGACCTATGATGAATTGCTGAAGGTGAGTTATTAAGAAAAAAAACAGGTTTCTTTGGTCTCCAACCCCTGGTCCTCTCTCAGGTCAGACCCATAAGCCATTCTAGGCTACTCTGAGGCCCTGGCAGTCTAGCTCCTTCCAACCCTTGCTATCTCCCCTTCTCAGGACTTACGGGGCACCGTTCTCCGCATCTGCCAGTTCCTGGGCAAGGACTTAGATGTGCCTGCTGTTGACTCTGTGGTGGAGAATGCCTCTTTTGAAGCCATGAAGGGAAACAAGATGGTGAACTATAGCCTCGTCCCTGAGGATATTATGAACCAAAAGATCAGCCCCTTCCTCAGGAAAGGTAAAAAACCCCTGAAAGCCGGGGAGGGGAAATTCTTTGGCAGGACTAAAGGTAAAGGTAAAGGTACCCCTGCCCGTACGGGCCAGTCTTGCCAGACTAGGGTTGTGCGCTCATCTCACTCTAGAGGCCGGGGGCCAGCGCTGTCCGGAGACACTTCCGGGTCACGTGGCCAGCATGACAAGCTGCATCTGGCGAGCCAGCGCAGCACACGGAACGCCGTTTACCTTCCCGCTGGTAAGCGGTCCCTATTTATCTACTTGCACCCGGGGGTGCTTTCGAACTGCTAGGTTGGCAGGCGCTGGGACCGAACGACGGGAGCACACCCCGCCACGGGGATTCGAACCGCCGACCATGCGATTGGCAAGTCCTAGGCACTGAGATTTTACCCACAGCGCCACCCGCGTCCCTTTGGCAGGACTATTTGCAAGTCAATATTTGAGGAGGTGGTACATCTAGAGTAAAAGATCCCTCCAGCTCTCTCATATTCCCCTACGAACCTTTTTTTTTTTTTTTTTTTGGCAGGGATTTCTGGAGATTGGAAAAATCATTTCACTTCAGAGCAGAGTGCTGCATTCCATCATCTCTACCAGGAGAAGATGAAAGACGCAGGGATCAGATTTCCTTGGGATGAAATCCAAACTGAAATCCACCAGGAACCTTAAGGTTTCAGAGAGGAAAACGTTAGGCACAGAATTTCCCCTGTTCTAACGTCCTTATACACCAGCCTTTGTTATGAAAACCAGCTTACTCTTTTTAACACAAAAGCTACCATTCACTTCTCACATAATATAGGAGTCTCAGCTATCAGCACTACTGAGGATTCCAGTGCAGGTTTATGCTTTGAGCAATGAACAGTAGGAGCTCTTCACTCTGATAGAAAGCAGAGGGCTGGCTTGTACAACTGGAAGAATTAAAGTTTTCTTGGATTGTATCATATCAAGCTGCAGTGGTGGTGCTGATGTTGTGTGTCTGAGTCATCCCCCACAAAAAAAAAATGCTTCCTGCATTTAGAAAGCTAGCCTTTCAGGGACAAAGGGTCAGACCTTTCCTTTTTCCCTTCACATGCTAGATTTTCTTCCCCAGGCAAGGAGTTCTCTTGTGTTCTTTTGCTGCTGTGTCACAATAATCCTGTGCCTCTCTTTACTACAAAAGAACATTTGTTTTTGCCAGTTCTGTCTGCCTTTCCTCTTGCAGGCGACTTTTGCTTTATTTGCAGTCGCGACTGGTTATAAAATTTTGCCTCCCCAAACTAATAAAGCAGCAATAGCTGTCCCGATTGTCCACTAGATGGTGTAGTTGTTTTAGACAAGGACAATGTGGCACTATGAGCTCATCTGCACTGCCTCAAAGCTCGCCTTGTACCGTGGGTTGCGCCCTCCTTCATTTTTTGACAGGAAGCGCATGTTTCTACTGTCCAGGTGACACATCTGCTGACCTGTAGCAAGAAACTACTTTCCCACTAACCAACAGCAATGTAAAAAGGCTTCCTAAATCAAGTACATGCCGCTGTGCTGTGTTTGCCCTATCATGGTTTTTAGGTTATCCCATTCTCCTCCTCTGCTGCTGTCACCAAACCTCAACACTCCTTGCCTCCTATATCTTTAATTGCTGCTGCTTTTCCAGGCAAGTATTTCCAGGCGAGTATCTCTCTCCTTTCTGGCAGGCCTGACCTGGGAGGAAGTCCTTTTACACTCATTGTGGCCTGCTTCTTGTTAGCTGTGTTAGTCAGTAAGCAAAGCGCTATCCTCTTTCCGCACTCCTTCAACTCGCAGAAAGCTCTGCTTATTCTTTTTTAATCCTATTGCTTCTCAGGCAGCAGCTCGGAGCAGGAACTCGAGCTGCTTTGCTAGCTAAGAGAGCCTGAGCCCGTGTGCCGCCATTGCTGCAATGTGGGTGGGGTGGCCTCTGCCTTCCCCAGCATCCTGGGTGCCTGCATGCAAGAGACAAGGTGGAAGCAAGGGAGAGGCACAGGTAGGAAGGAGCAGATTTGCCTCCGAGGGGCTTGCTTCTGAAGAGGAGCGCCCGAGACTGAGTTCTTAGTTAAGTCCGCGAGGAACGTAGGCTGCATTTTCCTGTATTCATTTGTAATGTTACTAGTAGCTCCCAAGAGCACAAAGTTTAGCTTGTGCATCACCGAGGGGGGCTGTTGCGAGGGAGAAACAGATGCGCGCTCCTACCCTGCCACAAACACATGATATGCCTTTCCCCTGCCTGTGAGCAAGTTTCGCAATCTGGCAAGAGCTTTGCCGCCAGAAAGCAGTAAG
Source organism: Podarcis muralis (assembly GCF_964188315.1). NCBI lineage: Eukaryota > Metazoa > Chordata > Lepidosauria > Squamata > Lacertidae > Podarcis > Podarcis muralis. Next base: position 17,660,369 of record NC_135667.1, read on the forward strand.
TAGATCCACTGCTACAGCACATCAACAACACCCAACCCAAAACATATCTCCCTCCTCCTTTAGAGCAGCCGCCGACTCAGAGCAAACCACCTGGTAGACATGACAGCAAGATAGGGATGCTGATCTCCGAAACACATTGTGAAAATGAAGTTCCTCAGCCCCTCCCCCCTCAAAGGGGTGGTACTTTCCCCTCTGCTGATGGACAGACACACATGTCCAATTTACCTGTTCATTTGCAAGTCTGTTCCAATCTCATTTCCACATTAACCTGCAACTGAAATAAATAAACCAACCCCACACAAAATACATATTTAAGTACACCATTTATCTCCATGTACATTATTTCTAAAAGCATCTTTATCTTGAAATATGCATGTTGGCATTTATTTATTTATTCTTTGAGCGGAGAACTGCGTCGTAAATTTCGGAGACGTGCGGAGGGATAATTATGCTCCAGTCGGCACATTTTCAGTTCGACAGGCACAGATCAGGTCAAGGTTGCCTTGGGATTGACAGGCCTCGACTTCTTTTCAAGCGTTCCTTACTTGCCACACAGGAGAGGATGGAGGAGGTAAGAGAGGCCTATACGTCCTCAAAACTAACACTTAAGAATCCAAATGTTTCCCTTATGCTCTCTAATAGCAAGGGAAGTGGAGGGGTATCACCAAATGCACCCATTTGCCCCCCTATTCCCTCACTCTCTTTTCCTTCTGCCCACCTCCCTGCTCCCCCCCCCCCATGCTGATTCAGCTGAGTCTGCATTTCCCACGCCTGCTTTGCTGCTGGAAACTGCGCAGTTTGTGTGCCCAGGCGTCCCTCCAAGGCAGGGCCAGGCTGTTTCTGTCGAGGATTAACCGGGCAGGGTCGGGCGACTCCTCATCGTTGCCGATCACCAGGTAAGATTTGCCGACTTGGAGGTGGAGGCAGCGGCATGCCAGGTCCTGCTCAGGCACCCAGAGCGGCTGCTCGCCCCGCCGAATGGGCACTCGGCGCTGGCGGTAGACGGTGAGGACCGAGGCCGTGAACTGCCACCACGTGCCCGACTTCTCCATGGACAACAGCTGCGCACGGAGAACTGGCAGCGGCAGAAAAAGGAAGAAATGACCCTTGGGAAGTCGCAACATGATGTTGCCCTGCAGCTATGGCGTCACACACACAAGGCTTATACTGAGTGAGATGGTTGGTTCACCTCCATCAGTATTGTCTACACTGATTGGCTGTCGCTCTCCAGGGATTCAGGCAGAGGACCATTCCTGGCCCTACCTGGAGATGCCTGGGATTGAACATGGGACCTTTCACCCCCTTTGTAAGTTGTTCTGTTCATCCCTCCCCAGAAGCTGGAGCATCTCCTGGCCCCCATTTTCAAGCCTGTGATGTCATTGCTGGGCATGTCATCCCTTGCAAAACAAATACCCAATACTTTCCAGAAGGCTTGTGCTTCCAGCAATGATGTGCAGATAGTGGGAACTATGTCATGAACAAGCCTGCACATCTCACCTTACATTTTCCTTTAAAGGTGGGGTTTCCCAGGGTTTCCCATTTCAAAACTATAATCTTTCCTGGCCATAGGGCTCCCTGGCTGTTTTTTTTTGGGGGGGAGGGGGAGGAGAAAAGGTGAATTACAAAATTGTAGAGTTGGAAGGGACCACCCCCCTGCTATTTAGGAATCTTTTGCCCAACATGGGGTTCGAACCCACGAACCTGAGATTGAGAGTCTGATGCTCTACCCAATGAGCTATGTCAGAGGTCTCTGGCATCACTTCTGGGTTCAACCTCCTTTTCGCTCATTTGTAAAGAACAACTTCACACAGAGAGGTTGGTGGCAGAGAGCTGAAAGGGTGTGGGGAGCTGCGGTTTCAGACACGAGTGTGAATTACCGTAATCCTTTTTGCAGTAGTTCCTCAGGTTCATCTGGACACGTCCTCGCGGTGGCTTACAGTGGGTCTGACATTCAGTACCTATTGAATGGATCAGGTTAGGCTGGTGTAAAACCACCTCCCAAATAAACCCTCCAGCAAAATAACATTTCCCTCCCCTGCCCACTCCTTCCTTCTCACCTGCATTCCACTCCTGTGGCGGGGCGACTGTCGTTGTCATCACTTCCTGGATCCCTGTGGGAGGGAAGATATAGAAGAAGCCATTCGATTTTGATTTTTTTAAGTAAAGAACATTCCTCGCCCAGAAGACAGGAAAACTTGGTGAGACAAGAATTCTGGGAACTGTGGTTTGTTCTGTGAACTGCAGCTCTGTGAGGGGTAAACTAATGTTCTTGGGATTACCATATTTTTTGCTCTATAAGACGCACCAGACCACAAGACACACCTAGTTTTTGGAGGAGGAAAACAAGAAAAAATATATTCTGAATTTCAGAAGCCAGAACAGCAAGACGGATCACTGTGCAGTGAAAGCAGCAATCCCTCTTGCTGTTCTGGCTTCTGGGATAGCTGCGCAGCCTGCATTCGCTCCATAAGATGCACACACATTTCCCCTTACTTTTTAGGAGGGGAAAAGTGAGTCTTATAGAGCAAAAAATACAGTATTTGGGGGCAGCCATGTGCTTTAAATGCACGGCATGTCCGCAGCTAAGTCTACCTGCACCAACTTGTTTTTAGATCAGTTATTCTGCTTTTGATTACAGAATGATGAAGAACTTGTCACTCACAGAATTCCTCAGCTCTACGCTGGATTCCATTATTTGACTGGGTGTCACCCACACCCTCCCCACCCAAACTGATGCTGACCACCCTCAGTATTGCACATGAGACCTCAAGAGAATATTATTATTTTGAATTGAATGACGCTGCTGGAAGGCCAGAGCCTGGCTATCTCACATGCTTCAGCATCAGTTCCATTACAGATGGGATCTTTACACTACCTATGAAGTTATTTCCTGATATAGCATCGCCTGCAGAAAGATAAAAGATCAAAGGTTTTCTGGAACACATGTGCTTCCACAGCTATGACCTCATTTCCTGTTTTAGCAACTACTTGGAGGCAGAGCCTCTCAAAGCGCCTTCTCATTCCAGAACAGTGACGGAAAGGTTATTGGAGGGGCTTTCCGTTCACCACCATTGGCAGGATATTCTTCTTCTTCTGCATTATACATTTAAAGCTGCACCATACCCCTTTAAACAGACATGGCTTGCCCCAAAGGATCCTGGGAACTGTAGTTTGCTAAGGATGTCGAGGGTTGTTAAGGAACCTCTATCCCAGACCCTCCAAGTGTCTCTATTTTCCAAGGACAGTCCCTGATTTAGAGAAACCGTCCTGGTTTAATTTGATCCCAGAACGTCCCACTTTTCCTTAGGACGTCCCTATTTTCACTGGAGAAATGTTGAGGATACAGAGTAGGGTTGCCATATTTCAAAAAGTGAAAATTCAGACAGAAAAGTTGTCAAGCCTTTTTTTTGCCAACAAAAAAAAAGTTGTTAAGCCTTTTTTGCCGCATTTCCCCAGACATTTCAGCGGTTTCTGCCCAGACACTGTTTCCAACACCCATTTCAGAGAAATTCTGGATGTATGGAAACCCTAGTACAGAGTTTTCCAACCGCTGAGCCATTTGAAGGCAGCCCTGTATATGGAAGTTGGTTTTTTGAAAATGTTTAATGTTTTATACTCCACCCAGTCAGATGGATGGGGTATGATAGTAAAATTATTATGGAATGGGACGTCCCTATTTTCATCAGAGAAATGTTGGAGGGTATGCTATTCCCCTCAGAGACCTACAATTCCCAGAGTTCACAGGGAAGAAGGCTTGACTGTTAAACCACCATGGATCTTGTTGCTTTGTGAGGGGAATAAAGGTAAAGGTAAAGGGACCCCTGACTATTAGGTCCAGTCGTGACCGACTCAGAGGTTGCGGCACTCATCTCGCTTTATTGGCCGAGGGAGCCGGCATACAGCTTCCGAGTCATGTGGCCAGCATGACTAAGCTGCTTCTGGCGAACCAAAAGCACCGCACGGAAATGCTGTTTACCTTCCCGCCGGAGCGGTACCTATTTATCTAATTGCACTCTGACGTGCTTTCGAACTGCTAGGTTGGCAGAAGCAGGGACTGAGCAACGGGAGCTCACCCCGTCGCGGGGATTCGAACCGCCAACCTTCTGATTGGCAAGTCCTAGGCTCTGTGAAGGGAATAGAGGCCTCTTTAAAACTCAGCATCCTTAACAAACTACACTTTCCAAGATTGTTTGGGGGAAGTCATGACTGTTTAAGATGGTATGATACTGAGATAGATAGATGATAGATACCGTATTTTTTGCCCCATAGGACGCACTTTTTCCCTTCCAAAAATGAAGGGGAAATGTGTGTGCGTCCTGTGGGGCGAATGCAGGCTTTCGCTGAAGCCTGGAGAGCGAAAGGGGTCGGTGCGCACCAACCCCTCTTGCTCTCCAGGCTTCGTGCAGCTCTCCGCAAGGCGCGGGAGCCCGGCGCTGGGCTCCTATGGCTTGCGCAGAGTTGCCTGCATGTCGAAGGCTGGGCGCGCTGAGCTCAGTGCGCCCAGACTTCGCACAGCTCTCCGCAAGGCGCAGGAGCCCAGCGCTGGGCTCCCGCGGCTTGCGGAGAGTTGCCTGCATGCCGAAGGCTTCGCACAGCTCTCCGCCTGTTCTGGGGGCTGGGGTCGGGGGAAGCTCGGGCCTGGGGGGGAAATAATTTATTCCCCTTTATTTCCCCCCCAAAAAACTAGGTGCGCCTTATGGAACAGTGTGTCCTATAGGGCGAAAAAACTGGTAGATAGATAGATAGATAGATAGATAGATAGATAGATAGATGATAGATAGAGATAGTGCTGATGAGGCCTTATTGCATTAGGCTCTTTATTCAACAACAACAACAAAATATATCAAAGCAACATTACAGCAACATAAAATACAAACAGAGAAAATCAATTAAAAGCCAAATTGAAGAAAATAACACATGGCACAAAATTCCTAAAATACTCACCCAGCAATGCCATAAGGAAGTCCTACCTCACCCCACGAAAAGATGAGCCGTGCAATAGAGGCTAATTTAACCACCCAAAACTTGGGTAAATAAAAATGTCTTACTCTGGCTCCTAAAAATTGACAATGACAGGGCGAGTCGTGGTTCCCTGGAGACAGCATCCCACAAATGGGCAACCACTGAAAAATATAGTTGCTGATATATTACTACACTGGGATCAGGGGAAAGATAGGGCTAGCTTATGAAACTTTTAATATAGAAAAGGATATTGCCTTGGTACCATATTGAACAGAATACAGCAGTGAGGTGGCGGCAGCAACTTTATTGAGTTTTCAAAACTTCAAACAGACCCAGTTAAGGTAAAACATTCTCAGTTGTAGGTTATGCTAACATAAAAACAAATTCTTAATATTCCATAAGGTGAAATATATACAGCGGACAAATATTAAGGATGCACCCCTTATAGCGTGCATACTTTATTTTAATTCCAAGAATTTATATTTTCATTTCCTGTGCAGGATTTAAATACCTTGCATTGGAGAATTTTCATATATACTCCAGTTCTGAAGTCTTTATGATAAGAGAATGTCTTGGGATGTGTCCATGTGTTTAAGCCTTCCCCCCACCCTCCACCGCAGCCGAGGTACAGCACTAACCACTATTCTTTATAGATATTATTGTGCTAGATTACAAATGTCTGGTCACTGAAGAGGACTTTATGTTGAATGTGCCTGGATGATTCCTTCAAGGAGCACTTACATTTAACAGGCATTTGGCCTGCAAGCAGATTATAGGACTGCATTCTTAATATTTGCCTGTAGTGTATATTTTACTTTATGGAATATTTAAAGTTTATCTTTATGTTTGTACAACCTACAAACTGAGTATATAACGTACAATTGAGTGCTTTACTTTAACTCAATCTTTTGGAAGTTGTATTTTGTTACCGAGAGTGGAACTTTTTTTTCATTTTTGAGGGTGTTTTGTTTTTAAGCCTTTCTGTTTTTATTGTACTGAAAACCATATGCAGTCGCCCACAACCAGACACTGGGTAGAAAATAAAGGGCCCCAAGATGTAGTCTATGTTACAGAAGTGTCAAGTGCTCCTATTTAGTTTTCCAGCCAGTCTGCCATCCCCCCCATAGGGTACTCCATTCTATTTTTCCCTCCCAACAGGATTTATTGTCATTTTCCCCCAACCATCAGGCTATGTCTACATTAGCAGCTTGAAATGCACACGACGCCAAGCCCCTTTTACTGCGTTTCAAGACTTTCTTTTAAAAATTTGCTGTACACACCAGCGAGGGGGAGAGGATGTCTTCATCTGATGCTTGTTCCCTGCTTTGTTTCCCCATGCCTGCAACAGCCCCCACCGCAACTCCAACAAAGAGGTCATCTGCACATGTGCAATAGCTATCTTTGACGTACACACCTCAGCTCAACTGTGGCTTACGTTTTCAAACCAGATGGCAGCTGGTTTGAGGAAAATGCATCAACAGCGATGTTTCTCAAGAAGCTACAAGGCACATATGGATTGTGGCTAATGTTATGTGTACTTGGCTTCAGACGCTAGCTGTGGGTGTGCACTGGAGCTGGAGTAAACTGTGATATTGTACGTACACAGCCTCAGTCAGCATTCTGTGGCTACTGAGCGTGCCCAGTCCCCATTGGGGTGTTTTGTGGGGGGGGTGTCTCTGTTAGCCTGCCCCCTCCCCGCGCTTCATATCGCACTTCTGCCAAAGGCTGCTGAAACCACTCTGTTCAGCACGGGTGATACCATTTTGGGTACGCAAGCATCAGTACTCAGTTCTGAACATCCAGAAATGGAGGTTTCTGACCTCCAGGAATTAAGCAGCAGCTCAGATGGGTGTCATAGCCTTTTTGACTGAACCGTCATGAACCGCTGGTTCTAAGCAGGATTCAAGAAAAGTGGCCGCACTTACGCATGCAGGGGGCATGGGCGCTTCGGCTTTGCTGGAAACCTGGAGCACAGCGGTTGCAGGTCAGGCCGGTGACTCCATTCTTGCACTGGCACTGCCCTGTGGTCTGGTTGCAAATGGTGCCAACCGCGCCAATGGGATGACACTGGCAGGCTGGAGGGGAAACAAAAGGGGGAGACGGTGTTAGTGGCTTAGAAGGCTGCGAGCTTCTCTGAAACTGGTCTGCCCTTCCCTCTCCCAGCACGGTCTTCTGAGAAGGTGCCATTGTTAGTTACTCCAACGCTGTGTGGACTTTCTCACTGCTGTGCCCCACTTGGAGGGCCTGTTAACACTCCCTCTCCTCTCCACCACAACTCTCCTGCCACAAACAACTTAGGTAAAGGTTGTAAGTCTCAAGTTGTAGACTCCAAAATCGAAAGGATTCAGACACGCCTATGCTACCACTGTAAATATCACAACATTCTCCAGCCAAGAATGAGAAAGCTGCAAGGATCTCTGAGAAGTCTGAGGACTCTCATAAAACTACATTTCCCAAGAAGCCATGAAGGTCACATCAACTTACATAGAAGCTAGCTGAAGGACTTTCCCCTCAGTAGAAGGGGGAAGGTGGCTGACTTGACTTGTCATATTCACGTTTTGCAGATATAACATTGACAGAGGTAGCACACTGGATTTTAAAAAAAAATAATTTTCTTTACATCCTAACTTTTCTCCAAAGAGAACATGGTGGTGTATATGGTTCTCCCCTTCATATAATTCCCCACAACAGCCCTGTGAGGTAGGTTAGGTGCTGACAGCCTCCAAGATAGTTCCTACCACGTGCGGAGATCCTGAGAGAAAACCCCCTACAACGTGGATTGTTCGATTCTGACAAGCCTTCAGAATGTGGCAAACAGTGGAAACAGCCCAGCTCGTATCATGTGAGATGTCAAAAACAAAGGGACGAAGCTGTGCTCAGGTGAGGAGCAAATGGAAGAAGGGGTATATGGCCCTAGGGACTACGCACTGAACTGCCCCCCCCCCAAATGCACTAACAAGCTTCCACGCCACGTGACTGCAGAAATACACTGGGTTGCTCTTACTTAATGGATTTCCAATGGTGAAATCCAGATTAAATATGAAAAATAATGTGGGCTGTGCTTTGATGATGCCAACATTAAAAAAAAAAAAGTATGTGCATGCACAGCATTTATTCCACCATAAACACCCATCTAGTAGCAGCCTAACTCTCATTGCTTCTCCCTAATTCTAAGTATGGCCATTTTAGGGGAGCAGGAGATCAAAATTCCCTGAAACCTTACACAGATACAGTTTTTTCCAGAATTCTGGGCAGTGTGAGAGGGACAAATAAATCCAGGTTGTCAGGAGGCTGTACCCTCACTTTCTCTTATTTCCCTTGTGGCTTATTGGACATTGACAGGGCTAAGCCCACCCAGGTACGACCCCTTCTTTGGGTTCCACTGGTGTGTTGCCCCTATAAACCTTACTCACCTTTACAGGCCTTGCTGCTCACCATGGGCCTGCTGAGGTCACGCTTGAAGCCTGGCAGGCAGTACTGGCAGTGGCGCCCCGCTGTGTGGTGGCGGCAGTTCAAGCAGATCCCACCGCTTCGGCGCCCCGAGAGTTCGAAGAGCTCCATGCTGAACCGGCAACGGTGGGAGTGGAGGTGGCAGTCGCAAGCTGAGGACGCAGGAAGGAGGTCTGTCAGCTCTGCCAGCTGCCCCCTCCCAACCCTGTGGAAATCTCATCCCCACCCAAGAACCCCCATCACCCCCTGCACCCCTGGAGCCCCTCACCTCTGTAGATGCATACCCCGGTCCCCAATTTCTCCTTGAACAAAGGCCGGCCCTGCCAGTAGTCAGGGTACACCTTTGTCCAAGAGCCTGGATTACAATAGTGTTTGTTTGCACCAGTGAAAATAGTCCAATACTCTAAACCATGAGTGGAGAAACTTGTTCTTCCTGAGGGCCACATTCTCTTCTAGGCAACCACCCAGGGGCCACAAATCAGTGGTGGGCGGGGCCAGAAGCAAAAGTGGGTGGAGCAACGAATGTTAAGTTTTCTTTTGTACAGTGGCTTGTTTCTTCACACGCTCGCATACCTCTGCCTTCCTTTTATCCAGGCAAGCAAGAAGCAAGGACACATTCTAGCCAGGCAAAAACACCCAAGGAGGGGTGGAAAGCAGGGCAAGTGGGATGTGTGCTTAGGGAGTGGGTGTGGCCTGGAGAAAGCCCCAGGGGCCAGGTAGAGAGACCTGGAGGGCCACATTTGGCTCCCCTGGCCTGAGATTCCCAACCTCTGCCCTGCTGGTAGAGCATGAGAGTCGGAGTCATGGTTTGGAGCCCCACATTGGGCAAAAGGATCCCTTCATAGCTGGGGATTGGACCAGAAATCAGTGGTTCCCAAATTTTTTTTTGGCCATGCCCCACCTAAGCACCACCTGATGCCCCCCTCCCTGTGACATATAAGTGTTATTATTCAAAAAGTGAACTCCTATTCATGTGGAGGAAGCCTAAAAGGCCATTAACTGTTAATAACTCATTCTCGAACTGCCCCCCTTAAAAATTAAATTGTCCCTCTGTGGGATGATCCTTGCAGTCTCTTCCAACTCTACAATTCTGTGATACGTGGAATTGTGCTGCAAAAGCCCTCAAGGCTGTTAAACATGGTTGTAAGAATGTGAGCAGGGCTACGATCTAATACACAAAGCTAAATCTTGGAAGAGGGGGCCTAAGGAAACTTGGGCCACAATCACACCGTAAATTTAAAATGCTGTGATGCCACAGCCATGGCTACCCCCATGGAATTATGGGAGCTGTAGCTGCTTAAGGGCTGTTCAGAGACCCCTATTGCCCTCACAGGACTACAATTCCCAGAGTTCCCTGTGAAGAGGGATTGATTGTTAAGCCCCTCTGAGAACCGCCGCTCTGGAGAGGAAACCCACTCAGACATGGACCCAGGAAAACCCAGAAATGTGGCACGAAAGGAAATGTGAATGAGCTCTAAATCGCATCAAGCAGTTGGTCCCTTACCTTTCCCGCCCCGACCTGGCCACAGTGATCCATGTGATGGTCACCTCCAGGCTTGACTACTGTAATTCGCTCTACGCAGGGCTGCCCTTGAAGCTGTCCCAGAAACTCCAGCGGGTGCAGAATGCTGCAGCGAGGCTCCTCACAGGGTCCCTGCCATGGGAGCATATTCACCCAGTGCTTTTCCAGCTGCACTGGCTCCCGGTGGAGTACAGGGTCAGATTTAAGGTGCTGCTTTTGACCTTTAAAGCCTTTCACGGCCTAGGACCCTTGTACCTACGGGACCGCCTCTCCCGGTATGCCCCACGGAGAGCCTCAAGGTCCATAAATAGCAACACCCTAGTGGTCCCGGGCCCTAAGGAAGTTAGATTGGCTTCAACCAGAGCCAGGGCCTTTTCAACTCTGGCTCCGACCTGGTGGAACGCTCTGCCTCATGAGACCAGGGCCCTGCAGGATCTGATTTCTTTCCGCAGGGCCTGTAAGACAGAGTTGTTCCGCCTGGCCTTTGGCTTGGAGCCAATTTGATTCCCTCCCTCTCTTTCTTTTTTCTTTTCCTTCTCCTCCTGCGATGAGGCTACATTTTAATATTTTAATGTCTCAATATTTTAATGTTGTATTTTAATTTTGTTTTTAAGTTGTAATCATTCAACTTGTTTTTATTATTGCTTGTAAGCTGCCCTGAGCCCAGCCTTGGCTGGGGAGGGCGGGATATAAATAAAAATTATTATTATTATTATTATTATTATTATTATTATTATTATCGGCCTTGCACACTCAGCCTCTCCCTCTGCCTCACCCACACACTCATGCGCGTCTTTGGGGGTTGCCCGCTGCCAGGGCCTGTCCCAGTAGAAGGCTTTGCAGGTGTCGCACTCCAGCCCGGCTGTGTTGTGGCGGCACTCGCACTGGGGCGCCCCTCCGTCCCGGCCGGCTGCGCACCGCGAGGCGTGTCCGTTGCATTTGCACCGGGCCCCAACCTGCAGCTCCGCCACTCCGTAGGACGCCTCCTTCCTCCGCAACCCCAGCATCCGTGTCGGGTGCATGCGGTCGAACGACACGCGGAGGTCGGTGGCTGTGACCCAGTCCTGGAGCACGGGGCTGTACTCAAACCTCCTGGCAGAGGGGCGGCCTGCCAGGGGCATAAAGGCCACCAGCCCCCCAGTCAGAGGCTTGGGGGCCGTTTGGGCTTCGACACAAGCCGCCTCGTGCTCCATGGCCTTCAGGATGGCGGTGGTTGGCGGCAAATGGTAACGCCGCCGGCAGCGGGTGGAGAAGAACTGGAAGGGCACCCAGGTGCGCCCGTAGTCCATCGACTTGTAAATCGCCAGGGATTCTGGACGCGGGGAGCAGAACCGCAGAGCCACGTAGAGAACTTCCACCCGGCGCCCTAGAGCCAAAGTCAGTGTGGCGTTAGCCGCCGGCTGGGACCACCAGCAGGTGGCGCTGCCCTCGGCGTCGGTGAGGAACTCTGGCAAGTGGGCGTTTTCTTTGCAGCGCTGGCAGAATTTCGAGGCTGGGTCAGAGGAGTCCCGGAAGGCGCACAGTCGTCCGGGAGGGTTCCCGCACGTGCTGGATGCTTCCACCAGGCGCCCCGAGGCCACTTCGGAGAGTTCAGGGAGGCAGTAGTGCGGGTGATGGTTGGCATCGTAGCAGGGATCGCGAGGGTCCGACGCCAGGCCCAGGAGGAATGGGAGGAAAACTGCAAAGCCCCATGGGAAGTGAAGCATCTCTAGGGGGGCAGGAGGGGAATGAGCCAAGAGTCAAAAGCTAACTATACATCACCTGGAAAAGAAGGAGGGAGATAATGGTTGGAGTTGGACTGCTGTTGACAATCGGGGAAGAAGAAAAGGTCACAATTGTTATGTATAATTGCTTAATTTCACACAGAAATGGAGAATACCTGAATGTGTATTGCTGAAGGCTTTAACCTGGGGATTTATATTAAGCTTTCTGAGCTGCTAGATGGGTTGATAATTAACTATTATTGTTCTTTGCTAGTTCTGATGAGATGTTTAACTTTAGATCACATGGGAGGCTATTGAACTGCAAATTCGCCATCTTGGAAGGGTGGTGGCTGTAGTCTTCGTTTTCAGGCTTTGTGGGAGTAAGGATATGAAAACGAGCCTCTCCGGAATGTGAATGCAACTCCAGGCTAAAAGGAGAGAGAAATTTGTTTCTAGGTCTGTTTGGAATTATCTTTTGTTTCTTATAAGATGGTGAGCCTGTGCTGGACATGCACAAGATATTGTATGGAATTATTTGGATGTATCTTTAATGTTTTTGTTCTGTTTTGAAAAAAGTTTTGCACTTAAAGCTTGAATCAAACTTACGGATATAGACAATGTATTATAGAAAAAGAAGCCAGTTTTTATGCATCCAGTTGCTTCACGCTACGCGATATTAATAACAACCACCTCTCCCCATTCTGTCTAGTTTACCCCCACTATTTCTCCAACAACGTAGAGCTTTCCTAGACTGGTGCCTTTTTGAGGGTATATTCCCTGATATACCCTGATGCAGTAATAGTGGTGGATTCATACTGGACCATCCACACATCTTTCTGCTTTATTAGTTGTGCAGTGATGCTCCCCCAAAGTTATCATGCCATTGCCATCTGGGGGAGGGTACTCTACAGCATGGGCGTAGCCAGGATTATTTTTGGGGGGGGGGGCAGGCCTTTTGTTGGAGGGGGCAGAACCTCAGTTTGCTATGTATTTTATTGGTTTTTATTGATTGGGGGGGTAGCTGCCCCCCTGGCTAAGCCCATGCACAATAGCACAACAAAAGCCAGAGGCAGGAATGACTGGAACATTTCTGGTATAATTAGCTGCAGGATTTCAGCAGGAAGCTATGGGACATGCATAGATTGGAAACAGAGCAGTATGTCTGCCCCAAAACGTATGCAGGTGCAAACAGTTTTGAAAGTGGGATTGTGTATGACCACCCAATACCATCATGAGCGCAAATTCACCATGAAAAGGACTACTATATGTAAAACACAACAAATGGGAGGCTCTTATTCTGCTGCATGCAATCTAAAGGTTTCCCCCTCAAGATCTCACTCCTCTTGCAAAATGCCCCATTTTTCTAGTGTTCGAAGTACAATATTTTGCCACTGGGAAAATATGACTCACAGAGCTACGGTTCCCAGAATTCCCTGCGAAGAGGACTGTCAAACTACTCTGTCAATTGTAGCTCTGTGAGGGGATCTGTGGTCTCCTGAGAACTCTTCAGCACCCTTAACAAACTTCCCACAATTCTTTGGAGGAAGCCAGGACTGCTTAAAGCGGTATGATACTGCTAAATAAACAGGGTATTTGTAGAAGCCCCAAAATAGGATGCCCCTGCGGGTGGTCACTCCTTGGTAATCACTAGTAGGGAGGTGAATTTGTGTGTGCGCACACCCACACCCTGCAAGTTGTCGCTGCACCTGTTCTTTGCTCTGTGATCATTCATGGAACAATAATTCACACACACACATATCTCAACGACCCGCTTCAATCTAGAAACTAGGCCCAAAGAGCCAAATAGATGAGAATTTAATGAGCATGAGAAACTAGCTTTAAACCCCCTTTTCACAGTAGAGGCACGAATGGGAATTAACCCGGTCCCAAGGGCTGGGGGTGGGGGAGAGAAATAAAGGGAGGAGGTAATAAGCAATGAGGGGTTGCATCTGGTTATTAGTGTGTGGGTGTGGGTGTAGAGAGAGAGGAGGGTATAACTTGAGAGCGGTGTGCGTCCAAAAATAAATGACTGCTCAAGGAGTGCTAATTTGTGGGATTATGATAAGCCAAAATTCTCAATTTTCCCTGCGTGCCAGCACAGCTGGGGGTTGAGTAAACATGTTAGTTCCCCAAGGAGGCCACAATCATTGCACTTCAGGGCAGAAAAAAGTATGGAGGGTGAGAGGAAATGGAGAAAAGTTTGTACCCTCTCTATGGGGCAGCAGGAGGCTTCTCTTAGCAACGACCAAACCTAGGGATCGAGGAGTCCTCATCTGTGGGTTAGGATAGGTCAGATTTTCAATCTTCTCTGTGTTCCTCATTGATCCTAAGGGTTGCCAAATAACCAGAAAGAAATGCTACCTGACTTATTCTTATGGCAACCTAAGAGCAACACGACAGACTAATAATCTGATTACAACACTTTATATAGCTACTAAATTGTATCTTCATTCAGAGTCAAGTGGCATACAATACATACAAGGTAACACTAACTAATGTGACTTCAGAGAATATCCCAAAGTACGGGGTTTTTCCAATGGTGTATCAAAGAATGATTCAAGCTTGAGGCAACATGCCTTCCAAAATAAGTATAAAGTCCAAACCACAGCACTGGCTGTCATTGTGCATTATTTGTCATTATGTTGTGTGTGGGTTTTTTTTAAAAAAAATAAATAAAGGCAAGCAACACACAAAACACATTCATTCGACAAGTTTTGACGTGTACCGTCCACATATCACTGCCAATACTTAAATCTCCAGCTGTGACATTATAACTTGTACCCAAAGACCCAGTGAAGATATATCTTAAGGGTTCCAGACCCACCCACACTTAACTCACAGATGATATCATTGTAATTCTATCTAGTGCTTCCTAACTTGCTCAGTACAGCCCTCCAGATGTTGTTGGACTACATCTTCCACCATTCCTGACCATTAACCATGCTGGCTGGGCCTGATGATGGGTGCTGGAGTCCAAACAACATCTTGGAGGGCCACAGGTTCCCCATTCCTGGCAACCCAGGCCAAGGGAAGACTAATAATGCTTTCCAGGCAGAGCACATCTGCTCCTATGGGAAAACGAGCCAAGGTTTCACTCATAGGATTTGTAAAGGAGATTTCTTCTTTACATGTGCCCATACCGCATTTTGGGGACGCGGGTGGTGCTGTGGGTAAAACCTCAGTGCCTAGGACTTGCCGATCGTATGGTCGGCGGTTCGAATCCCCGCGGCGGGGTGAGCTCCCGTCTTTCGGTCCCAGCTCCTGCCCACCTAGCAGTTCGAAAGCACCCCTAAGTGCAAGTAGATAAATAGGTACCGCTTACTAGCGGGAAGGTAAACGGCATTTCCGTGTACTGCGCTGGCTCGCCAGATGCAGCTTTGTCACGCTGGCCACGTGACCCGGAAGTGTCTCCGGACAGCGCTGGCCCCCGGCCTCTTAAGTGAGATGGGCGCACAACCCTAGAGTCGGACACAACTGGCCCATACGGGCAGGGGTACCATACGGGCAGGGGTGCCAGCGCAGCACACGGAATGCCGTTTACCTTCCCGCTGGTAAGCGGTCCCTATTTATCTACTTGCACCCGAGGGTGCTTTCGAACTGCTAGGTTGGCAGGCGCTGGGACCGAGCGACAGGAGCGCACCCCACCGCGGGGATTCGAACCGCTGACCTTTCGATCGGCAAGTCCTAGGCGCTGAGGCTTTAACCCACAGCGCCACCCGCAGCCACCCGCATCCCCCCTTCAACCTTTCAAACAGGAGGCCAAATAGTAGGACACATGTCCCGTCCGTCCCCCCCCCCCCCGGAACAAAGGCAGAAGCTGATTGGTTAGGGAGTGGAGCCAGCAGGAGCCAGGGCAAAACTTGGCAGGTCAGGATGATGATCTGGAGGGCTGGAACAGAGCTAGGATGGAATCCGGAAAGAGCAAGACTGTAAGGCAAAAATCACAAATCCTAAACTAGAGCAATATCTAACAGGTCATTTGATGGGCAATACCTGGCCAAAATCCAGAGTTAATGAACTTTCCAGATTCCCAAACTGGACCCCTGGAAGAACACGGTTATCCTCGTCTAACCAAACGCCTTTAGGAGATACTAAATGCACTTTTAGTGTGTCATTTTTGTAAAAACACGCAGTGTGTGGGGATTAGAGAAGACACTATAAGCCACAAACTGTGAAATCTGTGATTGACTGCTTTGGGGTGTGTTTTTATTTTATTTTATGACAGTCCTGAATAAGGTTTGAGATTCAAGTGAGACAGTCAATTATGGGATGGGCTGAGGCGCTGATGGAGGTCTGGCGACCCTAGAAGCCGGATCTCCTGTTTCTTCTCCCTTGATAGGGGATAATCCTTGGAAGAGAGGAAAGTGATGCCTCTGTCTTGTCTCTGATTTCTCCCCCCTCACACACACTAATCACTAATTGCCTGGGGGGCTTTGATTGTGGAGCATTCCTCAGCCACCAGGGAGGTCTCTCCTGTCTCCTGCAGTGTGTGTGGCTCCTTCTCACTGATGGGCAGGCAGTTCCTTGTTCCCAGGCACGGTTGGACCCCCATCCCCATAATCTTCCCCTCTTCTGCAAGGATTGCTTTTGTAATTTCTCCCATGGAGGTCTAGGGGTCTGACATGTGTTGGAACTGGCCATCCACATGGATTTTTTTTTAAAAAAAACAACCCCAAGAGAGTAATGAGTAGGAGTCTGCTCTGCAATAACTTTCCTGAAATTGGATGACCAGGCTCTAGCCAGAAATGGGGTGACAAGGGGACCCTAAAGTACACCAGTGTGTGTGTTTGTCTCTGTGTGTGAGAAAGGCAGAGAGAGATATTCAGAACAGCCAGAACATAAATAACACCTAATCCGCCTGCAGTGATTTAATTGGATTAAATACGAATATAATCAAACCGTATTTAGTCACATTTAAAAGCAAGCACTCGGCAGTCATCCAGCCGAATTTTATTTATTTATTTATTTGGCATATCTACAGCTCAGCTTTCATCACGGCTGTGGCTCAGTGTGGTTGCATTTGTACTTTGTATGCAAATAGTCACAGGTTCAATCCCAGCTAAAGCATCCACGACAGAGTAACAATGTAACTTCATCTAACTTCCTTACAAAGAAATCAGGATGAATGCTCATTAAATAGCCAATGCCATCTAATCTCCTTGCAAAATTTTTTTTAAAAAAATTAAAAAATCAGGATAAATGCTCGATAAACGGGTTGTCTGGAAGCAGCCTAATTCAGTACAAGGCAGATTTCTTGGTCCCTAATAGATTCCAGTAGCATACAACACATAGGTGACAATACACAAGGATACAAAGTCAGCTAAAAGCAATCAAAACTACCGTATTTTTCGCTCTATAAGACGCACCAGACCACAAGACGCACCTAGTTTTTGGAGGAGGAAAAGAAGAAAAAAATTATTCTGAATCTCAGAAGCCAGAACAGCAAGAGGGATTGCTGCGCAGTGAAAGCAGCAATCCCTCTTGCTGTTCTGGCTTCTGGGATAGCTGCACAGCCTGCATTCGCTCCATAAGACGCACACACATTTCCCCTTACTTTTTAGGAGGGAAAAAGTGAGTCTTATAGAGCAAAAAATACGGTATTAACCCACATCACAATTAGAGCAGCAGCAAGAAACACAAGATTACAAAAGCTGCCATACTCTCAGTCAGTAAATGCTCTTGATGCTCCGCAAATGCCTGAGCAAATGGACAAGTCTTTACATGCTAAAAAAACCGACAGAAGCATCTCAATCAAAAATACTTTCACAAGCGGAGAGCCACCACCAAGAAGCCCCAAAGTGTAAATGTAATATGTGAGGTCTGAGTTGAAAAATAATCGCAGTTCCAATTGGCATCGCTAGGTGGTGCTTGTGATAATAGAGCTGTATAAGATACACCAAAGAAAGTAGAAGTGTGCTGTTTAGCTTGTTTTTTTAGTTGCTCCGTTAATAGTTTCTTTTTTATATAAATTTTAATTGCTTTACTGATGATTTGTTCATTATTGAATACAATTTGTGTTGTGATGTTCTATTATGTCATTGTTATTTATTGCTTACGAACCGCTTTGCGAGTCGTGTGAATGAAAAGCAGCACAGGAATATAGTAAATCGAATCAATCAGTTATTTGCTTCTCATCAGCCCCGAGTGCGGCTCACCCTCCTTCCTGCACAGCACATACAACAAGACACGTCTCCCAGCAAAGGGACACAGAGATGATCTTCCTCTACTAGTTTAATGCCCATGAAACATTGGCCAGCAGGAGCTGATTTACTTTGTATTGAACAACTTCTCATTTGTTCCTTTTCTGCCTTGCTCCTCTTCCATGAGGGAACTTAAGATGGCGTTTCCCAGACAGGCACTGACTAGCCCCAGAGACCCACTCAGCTTCGGCAGTTTTGTAGCACCTTGCCTTGAGCTCAAGGTGGTGCAGCTGGTTCTGCTCCCTATTTCATCCTCACAACAACTCTGCGAGGTATGTTAGGCCAAGAGACACCAACTGGCCCAAAGTCCCCCTTTGAGCTCCATGACTGAATGGGGATTTTTACATTCTGGTGTCCTGGGTCCTAACCCAACACTCCAACCAGCAAACGACATGAAAAAGCAATCACTGCCCCCCCCCCCCCGTTGCTCGCAAGCTAAATGGAAGCAGGAGGAGAAAGAAAGAAAGAAAGAAAGAAAGAAAGAAAGAAAGAAAGAAGGAAGGAAGGAAGGAAGGAAGGAAGGAAGGAAGGAAGGAAGGAAGGAAGGAAGGAAAGAAAGAAAGAAAGAAAGAAAGAAAGAAAGAAAGAAAGAAAGAAAGAAAGAAAGAAAGAAAGAAAGAAAACAAACCAGAGGCGAAATACTCTGAGCATGTGCAGAGTGCCTGGCAGGAAACACAACCTGCTTCCACTCTTTGGCTGGGGTGTGTGTGTCAGGGAGTGTGGTTTTCAAGCTGTGTTGTGCTGCTGCTGCTGCTGCTGCTGCTGCTGCTGGAGTGACTCCCCCTCTTTTGAAAGGAATGAATCACAGGTATTCCCCATTAGTCTCGACCAGTACAACTGCTGTTCTGTTCTTTTTTGCGTTCTTCAAATGCTCCACATAAAAGCCGCCCCTCTCCCTTTCCACTGCAAAGGGCGAAACGTCCCAAATTCGATTTTACGCCCCTCTCTGAAACTCTAAACATCCCCACTGACAACCGTTCTGTCTTCACACCTGCCATGGAGGGGCAGGGAAGGGGAAAAAACACTTAAAAGCTGAGTCTGGGGTGTGGGCGGATGTTGGCGGCTCTATCATTATGGTTGAAAAACTGGCACAGTAACTAAAGAGAGGGGAGGAACCAATTTATTATTTCTATTTCTATTATTATTATTATTATTATTATTATTATTATTATTAACAGCTCCTTCTCCTGCACCCTGCTCCTTCCAGTAGCAAAGGCTATTTTGACAAATTGGAAAAAAGGGGTTTTGAAAACATCTGGAACGTCAATAAATCATTTGTCAAACACAAAAGAAAAGCTGTTGTTTTAGGGAGGGGTGTGAGGATGCAGCGTTGCCAACTAACCCCCCAAGTTTCTGAAAAACAAGGGAACTCAAATTTCTGTGGGATGAGGGAACGGGAAGCATTAGGTACTATCTGATATCTGCTGAAGCCCAATTCACACAACTCAATTCACACAACCAAACGGGTGCAGCCTGTCTGGGCTCGATACAAATGCAAACAGCAACCAAAGGAGCATTTCTGGCATCTCCTGGAAACCACCCAGATAAAAGCTGATCTGCGCGCATATATTTTTGAAAGCCTTCCTTGTTTGGTTTTAACTCAAGAGGCCGGAGCACTGCGCCAGGGCAGTCATTCAAGCAACCGCTCCCAAGAATTTAGCCCCCAAAGCTGTTTTCAAAGGTAGTGTTCCAAACATGAAACTCTTTTGCAAAGGCTCAGTCTGGAGACACATGATGCAATAATAAGGATGAAAGGGACACTGAGCATGTACAGAGCGCTATTTGCACACCACTCTGTAACCATGAAAGTTCATGCAAGCCTGAAACAACAGGTAAGGGAGAGGGCACAACTTTTAGAAAGGCTCCAACTTTATAGTTCAACTTTCCTTCAAGGAGGCATATATACCGTATTTTTCGCTCTATAAGATGCACCAGACCACAAGATGCACCTAGTTTTGGAGGAGGAAAACAAGAAAAAAATATTCTGAATCTCAGAAGCCAGAATAGAAAGAGGGATCGCTACGCAATGAAAGCAGCAATCCCTCTTGCTCTTCTGGCTTCTGGGATAGCTGCACATCCTGCATTTGCTCCATAAGACGCACACACATTTCCCCTTACTTTTTAGGAGGGAAAAAGTGAGTCTTATAGAGCAAAAAATACAGTGTGTGTGTGTGTGTGTGTGTGTGTGTATGCGTGCACACTCCTCAATTTTATAATCACAGCAAGCCTGTGAGGTGGATTCATCTGCAACAGAGAGTGAGAGTGACTGACCTAAGGTCAACTTGTAATTTTCATGGCAGATCCTCGTTTGACACGAACCCCTATAATTTCTCTCTCTTAGAAAATAACTCATTTAAAAGATCTCCATCCCACCACCAGCAAGCAGATATCTATTTCTGTTAGTAGTGTTGATTCAAGGGACTTTGGCATTTGAAGCTGCTTTATCTCATGCTCCCTTACACTAGAGCTCTCTTTTTTCCTCCTTGGGAATGAATGAATTTCCTTTCAAGTTCTGGCTGTGAAAGAGATCTTAGTCCCTGCGTGGGGCACTTCTGCCCACAGACTGGGAGAAACAGGCCCTTCCCAAAGGGTTTGGGGGAAGATGTAAGAGACGGCTCAAACTCTATCACCGTGCAAGATAAAAATTACTTTTGCTGCTGCTGCTGCTCTTACCCCATATTTTCTTTTATGTGGGGAGAAGGGGAATTACAGTATCTATCTCCTTTCCCTAAGTCACACAACTTTAGCCACAATCCACATCTATCCAATAATTTCTTATGAAGTACTGCATTCTGAGGTGTTCCCCACACTAAACCAGGCAGAGGGCCTTCTCGGTAGTGGCACCTTCCCTGTGGAATGCCCACCCTTCAGATGTCAAGGAGATAAAGAATTACACGACTTTTAGAAGACATCTAAAGGCAGCCCTCTATCAGGAAGTTTTTAATGCTTGATGTTTTCAGATATGGTGTAAGCCTCCCAGAGTAGCGTGGTATAAATGATAAAAAATATTATTAAAATAATCAACCAGCTCCAGTTAGAACTGAGAAAAAAACACAACCTTGCTATGTTTTAAACGCTGCCAAAAAATTAATCGGGGCGTTTTTGGGACCCATCCTGCTTTAGAGATTGACACATCAACAGCACAGCCCTTAAAGCAAACTTAGATAAAGCTGGGGTGGGGGGTTATACTGAAATAAGAAATTCAATTCTCCTAGCCCTACGATGTGCAAGTTGGAGGGGCTGATCCGCCCCTCACATGTTTATTAGATTTTACACTTTGACACTTCTTTCGCATCCCAGAGGCCAGGTGGTTGGAGACATTGCCACCCCAGGAGGGGGTACGGGAAGCATAAATCATGGCTAAAAGCGGCTCCCCCCCCCAACTATCCACATGACTGCCACCCCCCTCCTCCACCCGTTCTTGTACACAGGCCTGGCTCTGTACTAATTCGTTACACACATGTTGCATCACCTTCTCCAAGCATGCAGGGTGTGATGGCTGGCGGCTTCAGCTCACAAATAGATCCAGGGTAGCAGAGGTGCCATTTAGAAAAGTCTGTGGGAAGGGAAGCACCCTCAAAACTTTCCCGGCCTTTTAAACTGCATGGGAAGGGCTGAGGGGGCATACCCAGGGCCGGATTTAGGTTTGATGAGGCCCTAAGCAACTGAAGGTAATGGGGCCCTTTATATGTCCAGCTGTCCTTTGTCAACAACAAATTGTCGCTGTTCTTTTGTGTTGAATATATGCTGTATGGTCATTTATGGACCTAATAGGTATCTAAAGCCATTTGCACATGTTGCCATGCAACCAGGCCATGCAGAATGTAGGCACCCTATATATAGAAATGAGTAAAGCAGTGATATTTTAGGGAGCAGGCTAGCAGGCGGGGTCCAATACTCAGTGGCGTAGCGTGGGGGGTGCAGTGGGGGCCGGCCGCACCGGGCGCAAAATCTGGGGTTAGGGCAAATCCACAGGTTAGGGGGCGCAAATCCACGGGTTAGGGGGCGCAAATTACTTGCCTTGCCCTGGGTGCTGACAGCCCACGCTACGCCACTGCCAATACTTACATCAAAGGAGCCAGCACAACACAAAACACTGTTGCTGTATGTGGGTTTTATTTTATCTGGTTTTTTTATCTTATATTTTTGGAAATGTACATCCAGCTTTTCCCCCTTTAATTTTTTGAGGGGTGCCCAAGAGAGTAGGGCCCTAAGCTATAGCTTGTTTAGCTTATATGTAAATCTGGATACCACATACCTTGCCTGCAGAAGGTCTCTGGAAGTTAAATCCTCTCCATCTCTAGCTAGGGCTGGGAAAGACCCCCTGTCTGATTTTGCCCTTGCTGCTATCATGGCGCCTTCCAATGTTCATTGACTACAGCTTCCAACACTCCTGACCATTGGCCATTTTGGCTGGGGCTGATGGGAGTTGTAGTTCTACATCTCTGAAGATGCACCAAATTTAGAGCAGTGTGGGTCGTTCACCCGCACAGGGCAGCAAGCTGAGGTGGCACAAAATTGAGAGGCTCCATAACTGAGAAGATCCATTTGGGGGAGCCAAATCTGGCCTCACCCAAGGCGCCATATTACTAAAGATTACCAAAGTCCACCCCTGCACACCGGCTGCCCCAAACCAAGCTAAATGCACCAGCAGTCTGACTCCATATGAGGCAGCTTTCAAGCCTGCGGATGCCTCCCTCTTTGGCGACATAAGCAATGGCAACTCATACTTTGAACACTTGAAACAGGGGAAGTGATTTTTCAAAAGTCACCACAATAATCACATCCATATATTTTAAAGCACTTGGCTGCCCTCAAAGAATCCTGGGAACTGTAGATTACCCTTCACAGAGCTATAATTCCCAGCACCCTTAACAAACCACAGCATTCAGGATTTTTCTTTGGGGGGGGAGAGACATGTATGGTGTGGAAGTTGTTTTAACATAATTCTTTTCTCCCCAGGTTAATCTTCAGGGTACCCAAGTACTCTGATGAAATTTGCTATGAAACCTCCTGTCTCCCCACCCTGATACCTTGCCTCCCGCTAAACCCGAAGTGGGGAGAAAGAACCTTTAAAGCTGCTGCTATGATATAGAAATAACCTGGCATGCCTCCTTCGGAGAGAAGAATTTCAATGTATTTCCTGGGCAATCTCCTTGTAGATTTCTATTCAGCGGTACTGAAAACCTCACAGTGGGCATTGGTGTGTTTTTTTTGGTGCAACTCTATTAAAGCCAATCTATTCATCACCACCACCTTTACAATAGCACTCTATGTTGCATATTTGTAATGCAAAGAAACACAGCTTCTGCAAGTTCCCTGTGAAGCACTTTTCAGATTTTGTGCTCAGATTCCTATTATCATTCTAAAGAACTTTCTTTAACCTCTGTTGGGTCAATCAGCCTGAAAGCATCTATGTGAGCTAGGAGATTGCTATTTCCACAGGGCAACTGGGGTTGCTTCCATGTGCTGCTGAGGTCCTCTAGCACTGCTAAGGCCCTGCATTTCTGCAATTATCTGGAAGTGGAAGCCGAACAGAAGTTCCACACATAATATATATTATCCAGAAATGGCCTTCCCCATGACCAAGATCCTCCGATAATGTTCCCATTCAGCAAAGGTCCTTGGAATTGTTAATTAAAAGTTTCCTTCTTGTAGGTCCAGACTATTTTATTGTTTCCTGATGACGCAATGGCTCCTTCCAGGCTACCAAAATTTTCATGGAGGCTTCATTCACATACCACCTAATTCAAGTTAGGCAGTTAAAGTTGATTGGGAGTTGTCGTGCAAACAATTCTGCTTCCCCCTAAACCGGGTTTTTGGCAATAAATAAAGCGATGAGGAAATTTTACCACGAACTGTTGGGTAACAATTACTTGATGCAATGAAATACAACTTTCCCACAAACAAATAAGAACAACTGCACAATAAATAACTGATGCCATCTATCCCACCCCCAATATTTTGTGTAAATAATCAGGAAGGAATGCACAATAAACAGGTTGTCTGGAAACGACTATTATGAGCGACCAGATTATATCTGCAAATAGGAACTGTCTAATTAAAGGTGAAGGCATTTTTAATAACTTCAATGTTAGGGGAGGGGTGAGATGTTGATGTATTCATTTGTCATGCATGCCTTTGCAAAAACCAATCAAATATGTTACTTTTTTAAAAAATAAAAATAAATTCAATGACACTTGCTTTGTTCTGACAAGACAGGGCTGGTTGTGGAATTGCCACGTTGAGCAAACATAGGAGGACAACACAGAAAACTCCAGAATTCATTTGGGCTGATGATGACCTTGCCTGGATGCTGTGTGAAAAAGTAGTCAGCACGGAATCGCAGTTTTGGAGAACAAGGCAGCTGGAGACTGAGAGCCACTTGCTCAAAGCCATCTAGTAAGTCTCTGGAGGTCAAGCCCAACACACTGTCCATCAAATGACACCAGCTCTCAGTAACCATTCACAGCCCCTTGCCTTGATTGGATGTTTTTCCAGTGGGGAGATATGGAGAATCCCCAGTTTTGGCCACCCTCCCTTGCTCTTTCTGAGGCTTCCATGCTACCAGTTCATCCCGCCCCTCCCAGAAGAGCAAAATAAAAGCGTTTGTGGTTTTTCCAGGATTAGGTGGATACATTATTTTGTCATGTGTCTTTACTTAAACAAACGTCAAGCAGCAGGGCTTCCTGTTGGCCCAAAGTCCAGCCTCTTCCCCTCTCCTGCTTTCTCCCAAGGCTTCGGCTCTCGTGTGACATCCTTTTCCATGATGTCAGCATTTTTGGCGTGAACTCCCCTCGTTTGAGGATATATGGTTCTTGGCTCCCAACGGCGTATCTCCGTTTCATCTCCTTTTGCTGCTACGCCAAATTGAACCCAGGAGGGGCCAAGTGTTGCAGGAAACAAGCCCCCGCTCTCGACAGGGTCAAGTAATACCTCAATGGGGAGAATGGCAATTTTCCAGCCATTGGATATCCAGCCCCTAACCTGGAACTAACTGACCACAGGCTGGGCCGCCCGCCCCCCCATATTAAAAGCCTCACCTCTCCGCCCCCCCCTCCCCAGTTCTCCACCATGCTGGTATAAATACTTTCATTGCCTTCTAGTCAATTTAGGAGCTACCGTGCAGCGGTCTTCCCTCCACCCACCAGATTTGGGAATCTAGGGTGCTTCCAAGACTGTCACTATTTTCAGGCAGGAATCACACGATACGACACGATACGATACGATAATCTTTATTGTCATTGTCCCATACAGAACAACGAAATTGAAAAAATCTACATCAGACATTCAAAAACCAACAAGCCTGCTATCCCAGCCTGGTTGGCCCCCTAAAAACTCTGATACCCCATAATTAAATACAATATACTCCCATAGAGACTACCTTATACTGCTTTTAAAACCCAAAATCACATTTGGATAGAAACTGTTTCTCAGGCGGCTAGTCCTAGTCTTTATAACCCTGTACCTTATTCCAGAAGACAGACACACACAGGTCGTGCGGTTTAAGTTGCCTTGGTCTCTTGGGCAACAAACCTGCTCCCCCCCCCCCCCCGAAACAGATCAGTTGTGATAAGTGATGGAGAGATGCGGAAGAACAATTGCTTGACGCAATGTCTGCTAACCTCTCTGCAAATAAATCATAAAGAATGCTTAATAAAACAGTCGGTGCAAAACAAATCGGGCTGCACACTCAGGTCATCCTAAAGCAGCCCCACTCTGGCCTTGGTCACAGCCACCCTTCATAGGCCCACTTATTCTGTGGAACTTGCTCTGTTACAGGTGTATTCATTCAGCATTTGTAAGAAGTTGGTCTTTCAGTGTGGAGGCACCCACCCTGAGGATCTCCCTGCTTGCTGATACCAGGCAGACACCTTCACTGAACTCTTTTCAGCACCGGCTAAAAACATTGTTGTTTAGGCAGGCCTGTATAATGTTTGTACAGTTGTACCTTGGAAGTCGAACGGATTCTGTTCTGGAAGCCCATTCGACTTGCAAAGCATTTGGAAACCAAAGAGTGGCTTCCGATTGGCTGCAGAAGCCCCGTCGGACATTCGGCTTCCAAAAGAATGTTCAAAAACTGGAACACTCACTTTTGGGTTTTGATTGTTCAGGAGCTGACTTGTTTGGGATCCAAGGCATGACTGTAGGTGTATATGCACTATACAGTGGTACCTCTGGATATGAACGGGATCCGTTCCGGAGCCCACTTCTGCGCATGCGCGTGACATCATTTTGACCGTCTGCGCATGTGCAAGCAGTGAAACCCGGAAGTAACGCGTTCCGTTACTTCCAGGTTGCCACGGAGTGTAACCCGAAAGTGCTCAACCTGAAGCAGCTTTTAACCAATAATGTGATTATTTTATACTTTTCGTAAACCGCCTTGAGGTTTTATTACAACCAAGCGGCATGTAAATCTTTTGAAATCGTTAAAAGTAAAATAAATGTAAAGCACCTTTAAAGCATACGCCTTTCCTTCAAAGAATCCTGGCGATTGTAGTTTGTTGAGGGTACTTGAAATAGCAGTTCTGTAAGCTACAGCTCCCAGAATTCTTTGGGAGGGTGTTTTAAATGTATGGCGTGGATACTTGCCAGAATCATAGTTGGAAGGTTCATTGGAGGCCATCAAATTGAAACGACTCCCCCCCCCCCCCAACTGCTCAGAGCAGGATCTGCAATGCAGGATACAGTTGCAGCATTCCTGTATCCACCCCGCCCTGAGTCAAAATAGCTTGTTTCTTTAACAAAATAACCAGTTCCAGTCCTGAGATTTTTATTTTTCATTTTAAAAACCTAATAGTTTGGTAAATTACTTGATTCTTGCAACCCTGGAGAGGTGGGGAATGTGATAAAATGGCACAAGTAGGAATGGGAGAGAAATTCGATTCAGTTTGCATTTATAGGTAAACCTACCTAATTCTCACTTTCCAAACCAGATTGAGAACTGAAAGACAGCCATTCTTTCAAATTCACCCGTTTCTGAATGTTTCAGTGGGGTTCTCCAGCCAAGTAACATGGACAGAAATGCATATACAGTGGTACCTCGGGTTACATACGCTTCAGGTTACATACGCTTCAGGTTACAGACTCTGCTAACCCAGAAATAGTGCTTCAGGTTAAGAACTTTGCTTCAGGATGAGAACAGAAATCGCGTGGCGGCAGTGGGAGGCCCCATTAGCTAAAGTGGCACTTCAGGTTAAGAACAGTTTCAGGTTAAGTACGGACCTCCGGAACGAATTAAGTACTTAACCCGAGGTACCACTGTACAGTCATACCTTGGAAGTCGAACGGAATCCATTCCGGAAGTCCATTTGACTTCCAAAACGTTCGGCAACCAAAGTGCGGCTTCTGATTGGCTGCGGGAAGCTCCTGCAGCCAATCGAAAGCTGCAGAAGCTCCATCGGACGTTCGGCTTCCAAAAATAGTTCGCAAACCGGAACAGTCACTTCTGGGTTTGCGGCGTTAGGGAGCCAAAATGTACGAGAACTGAGCTGTTCAAAAACCAAAGTATGACTATATTAGGGGAAGTTGCTTTGGAAAATGTGTACAATAGGCAAAACTGCATACAAACATGTGTATGCCAGGAGAAATTTGCACTTGGGTGCTGATGAATTTTCTTGAGGGATTTGTAAAAAATTAAAGATGGGGGAAATGAGGAACCGGGAGAACCCAAAACTGACAGATTCTATGCCCCTATCTTAGTTATGCTAGTAGGAGTAGCCAGATGTTTGATTCATTTACAGATTATTTGCCCTGTTCTAATTAGAACCACCACCGGCCTCAGACTGGAACAAGTAACTCCCTTAGACACTGATTAAATGATCAATTTAATCAGAGTCTCTTCCAAGCACGTCTGATTCTTTAAACAGTGTGGACCGCAGACAAGAGTCTGCAGCTATCCCACAGAGTTTCTGAATTACAACATGCTTTAGATTGGAATATCTGCACTTTACTTGACTTTCCTGGATTACAAAACGTTTCTCCGTCATTCCCAGAGCATGAGTCTCCCTGCACAGTGCATCTCTCAATAAAGGCTTGCATTTGCATTATATTCAGATCATATTGCAGCTGCTACTCTAAATGGACAAACTATTTTATTAAAAAGAGGATTGCGGCTAGTCCAGTGTGAGCCTCCCCAAAAACATTAAAATTGTTTTCTGGAAGAGTTCAGTCTGTTGCAGTAAAAACAACAAAGAGCCTTGTGGTGAACAGATTTATTATGGCAAAAGTTTTCATGAACCAGAATCCACTTCCTCAGATAACGCTGAAATATAATCCTCAACACTTCAGACGTTAGCATAAAGGCACAGTTAGATGATCTTGTGTCAAAGCAAGGGTCACCCCACGCTTCCCCTATTACTTTCCTCATTGCAAAAAGTCTGAACTTTGGGGAAAATAGAAGCATTCTAAATCAAGTGTCTCCTGCCAGAAATGAGGGAATGTTTGTTTGTTTGATGTATTTATATTCCACATTTCCCCCAAGTTGGGATTCACTTCTACACGTGTAAACTCCCTTTCGGACTAAACATGTTATAACCATGGGAATTCAGTGAATGCCTGGGGCTGGAACGGGACTCCTTACTGGCGTAATTAAAAATGGAAAGCGTAATGCTGGTGGTCAACAAAAAAGGTTTAAAGACTGTTTCAAGGCAAATCTAAAAAAATGTAGTATAAACACAGACAACTGGGAAACACTGGCCTGCGAGCGCTCCAGCTGGAGAACAGCCTTTACCAAAGATGTCATGGACTTTGAAGACGCTCAAACTCAGGTCGAAAGGGAGAAACGTGTGAAGAAGAAGGCACATTTGGCAAACCCTCATCATGGTCAACTCCCATCCGGAAACCTATGTCCCCACTTTGGAAGGACGTGTGGATCCAGAAGTGGCCTCCACTGTCACTTACGGACTCACTGTTAAGACTGTGTTCATGGAAGACAATCTTACTCGGCCACAAGTGGTCGCCAAAGAAGAAGAAGAAATTGTATCACGAGCAGAGAAGCACCAGGGCAGCTATAATTTTAGGTTAATTCATCCAAGGCAAAAAAGAGAGATTTGGGGGGGGGGGCATCTATTCTCATTCTGTTCTTTTTATCTTTGAACCTTTGACTCAGCAGATTTGTGGAAAACCACAGCTTGGCTTGAGAACATGTTCAAGATTTAGAAATGCCAACTGGCAGACGTTGTGGCAGATGTATTTCAGGAAAGGGACAGTGTGAAAACCTTTGATGTGCGTAACATCTCAAAAATAAATCACTGTGTCCTTTTCTTGCTGTTTGGGGTCCAGGTTGAAGAGACGGGGGAGAGGCAATTTTTTTCTTTTTACTAACCAAGAAATGAAGATGTTACTCTGACAATAATGATTTCAAAGGTAACCTAGGCTGCAATATAATGCCCATCTACTTGAGAGTAAGCCCTATTGAACGCATAAGAATGTACATCTATCTGTACAGTGGTACCTCGGGTTAAGTACTTAATTCGTTCTGGAGGTCCGTACTTAACCTGAAACTGTTCTTAACCTGAAGCACCACTTTATCTAATGGGGCCTCCTGCTGCTGCTGCGCCGCCGGAACACAATTTCTGTTCTCATCCTGAAGCAAAGTTCTTAACCTGAAGCACTATTTCTGGGTTAGCGGAGTCTGTAACCTGAAGCGTATGTAACCTGAAGCGTATGTAACCCGAGGTACCACTGTATAGGGTTGCACTGTAAAAATATGGATTCCGTATTAGAGCCAGAGGAAGTGATAATGAAGTCTCATATGGTGAACTGAAGACTAGGAAAACGAGCTCAGAGAAACTGAAAATGACAGATTCCGCCCTCATCACAACATAACTAACTTCACGGGGCACAAAAGAATTATTCTTCCAGTAAAGCATAAGTAAGATTTTTCCGTTAATCAATTTCCAACTGAAAAGCAAGAGGTCTGAAAATGGGGGCAGAAGCATTGCTAAAACGACACATTAAAAAACCCACCAAGGGCTCACCTTTTGCAGCACTTTCTAGGCAGAGATCCATGCCTTAAAGTGCCATGTCTGAGCACCTTTTTTGCCTCAGAGTTTTGCCGGCGAATTCCTGCTCTTTGACGTTCAATAGGAACAAACATCAGTTTGCGTTTTCAGTGGGAAAGAACAGGTTTTCAAGGGGAAAGCCAGGGCAAAAAGAAAACTGCTCGGCCCTTTAAAGCATAAACCTGTGCCAAGAAACGCAGCACAAAACGAAGTCTGTATGAGCCCTAAAGGTAAACAGAACACACTGCACCATTTAAAAAACATAAAAACGCTGTACTCCAACTATGTTTGTTTCCCCCCCTAAAAAGACGGCTCCACTACTGTTCGTCTTTAAATGTGAACTGAGTTGGATTTCTCCCTCTGCTCTGAGTAAAACTTTGTTGGAAGAAACACACAATGTTGTGTAGATGGGAGGCTGCACAAAAATTGCATGTATAAGCAGCCCCAATCCCACACCAGTGGACACCCACCTTCTTCTTCCAGACTATCTTTATTTTGGGGTAGAGACTTCAGTCGCGTAACTGGCAAATTCAGGATGTGCAATCCAAGCTGATTCATGCTGCTTGTTGGGGGAAAAGAATAAACACTTCTCCAAAAGACTGGACTTTTGGATGGGAAAAATGAACTGGAAGGTGTGGGATGACACTTGCTTTAATGCAAAGGCTGTTGAGCTGCCTGCCAAGCAGATAAGAGTGGGTGCTCATTAAATAGCCAACGCCGTCTAATTTCCCTGCAAACACATCAGGACAAACGCTCTACAAAACAGGTAATCTGGAAGCACCCTAACTCTCTGCTCTAGTAAGAGCGTGTAGGATTGCAGCCGCCTTAGACTCCTTCAGTGCAGCAAGATACAGAACCTCTCTCTCCACTGAACAATAAATATTGTGATTGAGAGAGTTCTGTATTGTTGTTATAATGCAATTATTTTCAGTGTTACATTTCCGCGGTAATAGAAATGATTGATGATCGAAAGATCCCGGTAGCACAGAGAACAATCGGAATGTTTCAAATGGGTTTTCCCCCCCACCCCCTCTTCCCAGACTCTCTGGCTACGTTTCGGGTTTTGTAGCTCTTCAATCTCTGCCTTTGGCTGGCAATCTCTGCTGCTATTGCATGCTGATTTGTTCCTCTAAATAATGGAAGGCCCGTTCTAGTGAAGTGTTGCACCTGTGACTAATTCTGAGAAAGTGCCTGTACGTAAGTACTGTCAAGGCCTTGGACCACGTTCAAGGAGAGCACCTCATTTCCCAAGGGTTTGCCAGTTGTATAAAATACTTCTATGTCTTATACAAATTTCTAGTTGTATAAAATATTATTGGCAGTAATATTTCAAAATTCACTAACTGAGCAACGGGTCAAATTATTAGTGATTATAATGTTAATATAGGCCAGTATTCAATCAGGTTTCACTGAAGGGAGACCCACTGAAATGGATGGACCTAACTTGGCCATGTTTATTAATTTCAGTGAGTCTACTCTGAGCGATACTTAGTTGAATGCCATCCAAAATTGGCAACAATTGTTAAAAACGAAGAGACAGCAGTGGCAAATGTTTTCTCTTCCTTCTGTCCTGGGATTGAGTTCCAACTTTTATCCTGAAACCAGAGAGCCAGAACCCATCAAAAGCGGAGCCCTCTGCTGAAATCCTATGCACAATTAACTTGGGAGCAAGCCCAGCTGAATATGGTGGGACATACATCTGAGTAAGCTTGCATACACTTGCCCTGTAAATCTCCCTTCTCTCTGAAATCCATCAGTCTTTTAAAAAAAATTCACTTTGTCTGGACTGTGCCCAGAATTTGTGAGTTTTCATCAGTGGTTTGCTTTGGATAATCTTTAAAGTATAATAATGTGTTTTTGTAGGGCAGGATAACATTTGTGGTCCCTCCACCTTACAAATTTTTAGAAAGATTCATGAGGTTGAGCATGCTATAAAATATACAAAGCAGGATCAGAAATATACTCTGGAAGATTAGTCATTTAGTTAAAAAACAGCAACCCTTCTTCCCAATCTGAAATGTATGGGTTTTAAATCCATGACAGATTATCCACTTGCTAAGCCTTTTAGGGGGAAGGGTTTTAAAAGAAAAACATACAAAATAAATCTTGAATCTACTGCCTACTGCTTTGCAATGCTGAGAAACTGAGAAAACACAGTTCCTTTTATTGTCGGGTGGTTAGGTAAAACTTGGCAGGAGACAGGAATAGCTGAAGACGGCAATCTGAAATATACCTTCTGAGAAACAAATCTCATGGAAATTCATGTGACATTTACAGGTAAATATGTTTAGAGCTGGGGTGGAAATAACAACCTTTCCTGAATATGTATGTAAATAAGGAAGTCAGGCAGCAGACCAATATGTCTGAAGGCTTTATTTCCTTTTTATTAACTTTTGTAGGGAGGAGAAAACCCAAGCAACTAATGTGAAAAACACAAACCCTCACCACTGCTTTTTCGGCACTTAAGAACATGATTTTGGTATCAACTGCACCCCTTAGTGTCTAAAAGGCAAACAGAAATAAACACTGAAAATCGATTGCCATCCTCACACCTCGACTTTAAGTGTGATAAGACCCACAAACAAGCAGACACAATGATTGACGATACAAGTTTCCCGTACTGTGGAGCAACAGATTTTCCATTGTTTATCTTCTACATACGCTGAATGGAATACATACAGTACAGTATAGAAGTTTACATTTCTTGGGGCCCAAAGAACATACGTATATAATTCCACCTGCCACACATTTACCAGGACCGTCTCTGTTCTCTCATACTTGTCCTTGGTCCTCGCAGCTTGAGGAGGATGGGGTTTATTCAGTCAATTCCCCTTTGTAATCCGTTCTGCTTAGAGCATTATTTTCTCCTGCTGTACCAGTTTAAGAGGCATAATTATTACCCTGGGATTGCTAAGCAGGCAAGAACATGCTGTTCCCATCCATAGGCCAAAAGAGCCACCAGCTACCATTCAAGCAAGAACAGCAGTAAGGGAAAAGGAGCATGGCTAGATTTGGGTCTAAATGCTCCTAGTGCAGCACTTTCTTTGGCCTTGGTTAAATTGGTCTCTCTCTCCCTTCTACCTTTCCCCTCCTCTCCGCTCGTCGTGTGACTGCCTTGTCTTTATAGTTCCTAAGTCGGATGGCAGGACCAGGCTCTCACTTCCCCCTTTTCTTTTCAAATGATGTAGGCTGCTTCGGGAGATGACAATTGCCTGACAAGCAGGTTAAAAGAAAAATACAGTAAATGAATTAAACTGCCTGCTTTCTCATTGTGTCTAGTGGTTGGAGGGAATGCGCTGAATTTGTACCTAATACTCCAGCAGTTCCTTCAAATACCCTCTCTAAGAACTTTGCCTGCATTTGCTAAACCTTGAAACACTGCAGATAATGGTAGCGCCGGGAAGGGAAGCTATATTTACGATCCAAAGAAAAAGAATACAAATCTCACATGAGCAGGACATGAGCATTTCTAAGCTGTAGGAAAATGTATGATCTGAAGGTTTCCTAAACAGTTTACTAGGGAATACTGGCTGCCAGGCACCATGGAAATATTATCATTTTGCCTTTCATTTTCAGCTCCACTAGGCTATTCCAGCTAATATAATAAAAGTATATATATTTAATATTGGATAGGAATGTTGAAGTAAATCTTCAAGTTCACCCCAAGAGCCCCTGAATTGTGTATACTGTACATCTCCTTAACTCTTGTTTCATGATATTATTATTATTAGCAACAGAAAGGTCATTTCTAGAATTGTTCCTAGAATTGGAAGAATTTCTTAACTGCGGCATTTAGGCTGAAATCTTGTAAATGCTTGCTTGGGAATAAGTGCCACTGAACTTGGTAGGACTTACTCTAAGCATATATATATACAGTATAGGATTGCATTGGTAGTCTATCTGCCCTCTGTACCATTAAAAAAAACCCAAGCCCACCTGATATCATACACACTATGTAAGTTGCTGCTTACAAAAGTGGAGTAGGAAATTTTACCCAAAATCGAATTGTACAAGTTATGAAGAAGAACCATTTCACAGCAATTCAGTATCTGGTCAGCAAAGCAGTAATGTGGTGGTGTTTTAAACCCATTTTAATTTAAATGAGGTGAAACTTTACAGTTTTAAAACGTATTTTTTCCTCAGTACATTTTCAACAAACACCATGTTAGTGAGGATCCAGTGTCAGCAACAAGAAAACTTGCCTGCTCCAAGTTTGAATATGTTATGGCTGTGTAATGGATTTTCACCAAATTGTTAATGTAATCAAACTGAGTACAGATAGGTTAGAGGAGATTCTCCTCCTCACTCTCAAAACCCGCAATGATTTCAAAACAAATTCTCTCCAAAAGCGCACGAAATGTATAGCGGAAGCTACTGCATATAAGTTGCAACCCCTGCATAACATGTAACGACAAATATTTGTGTGTGTATTGAAGCAATATAGAATCCATTACACCGAAATTGGCTAGCTAACATCAACATAAAGCTGCCATAGCCAGAGCAATAGCTCACGCTAGCAGAGCCCAGCTCCTGTTCATTTTGTGAGCTGCGGTGAATGTAATAAACTAACAAAACATTAAACGGAAGGTCATAATAATTTCAACATGTCACTTGGGACAACTCAAGATTTCCTCGGGATTTCAGGAAGATGGAGGGACAAGAGATGGAACATTTGCAAGTTTTGAGATTCAAACACTTGGGGGAACTCCCCCCACACACACACAAAAAAAATACATTTCAGGAAACCTTAAAAAGCTCTCCTGGTTCTCCACAAAACTGTCCCTGAGCCCAAGCATATAAACAACTAATGAGCCGCTAGCTACAACACCAGTCACATCTCCCGGCATCTATTACACATTTTATTACCAAAGGTCTGCTGTAACTATGGATATATTTAGCGATTTAAGCTCCGGCACATTAGCTGTCTCGATCGCTTGGCTAATCTCTGACTAATTTTCCTTGCCTGCGTCAGCTGAGATATTACGGCTTCATTTGGATAATGCTGCAATATAAACACTGCAGGCTTCTGGTGCCACACATCTCGATCTCCAATAACCGTGTCCGCATTCTGTTGCATTTGCTAGCTGGGGTATTATCTACCTCCCATTATTCCAGAAAACATCGGTAAGGCCGATATAATGCAGATAACATATCCACGCGAATGCTGCAGACTTTGCTGCCTTAAATATTTCTCTGATCGCATTTTTCGGGTTTGGCTGCGCATGCTGCTTGCGCTAGGATTTATCATGCATTAGGGAAAAGAATGCGGGGGGGGGGAACCCCTCAATGTGATACAATAACATAGTGACACAATACAGCGATGATAGCAAACCAACCTTTTTACCCCCCCGATTGCTTGTGTCTGGAGACCGCGTCCACCACTCTTCTCCACCGAGGTTCCTGGAATCTGATATCAGCTGGGCTGGAGTTTCTTAAAAATGAAACCTTCTTTGCTGGGAGTTTATGAGGAAGTTTGGCGAGTTTTACAAGCCCTTGGGTAAATGGCAGACGGTCGCCCCATGGAGTCAGATCGGATCCACTGATGGGGAAGGGGAAATAGAGCCTCCAATGATCTGTTGAAGCATTAATGAGCTATGCAAGCCTGGATGTTCAGGTTTCTCACCCAGGCCTCGAACCATGAGCCACTGGTGGTGAAAGAGCTTTCCAGAACTCTGGGGCTTTGATCTGTGGTTGCAACATTCCCTGATGGAACTGGACTGAGCGAGTGGGCTTCTGACAGTGATAAACAGTGTGTCAAGGAGGGGGGGGGCAGAAAACGCCCCGAGAAGACAGATCCCCAAACACATGCGGACAGGTGGGCAGATGGCATAGGAGAGAGCGAGAGAGAATGAGAAAGGGGAGCACAAGGCAAATGGATCCATGCATTGCCACGAACCGTGAAATAAACCCAGGTTGGAGGCATGTGAAAAAGTTGAGAGACAAAGAGAGTTATGCTCTCTTTCTCAGACAAACACATGACGGGATATGCACTGGTTGGAAATGAAGCCGCGTGGACACCCCAAACCTTTGGCAGGCACAAACAGTATCGAAAGAAGGATCGTATACGACCATCACAATAGATCATGAGCGTAAACATCACAAATGTGTAATTAAAAAGGTCATCTGGGAGGGGCCTGGTGGCTATGAGATGATGGCTATGGGAAGGGGGCATGGTGTAGCAACTCCTCCAGCTTTTGCTGGAAAATGTGACTTTCCGCTCCCATCCCGCAGGTCAGGAAAGAGGAATTGCATAAAATGGGGGTTGCGGGGAGGAAGAGAGGTGGCAATACTGTGCCGGCTCACCTGGGACAACGGGAATGAGGCCTGTTGAATACCGTGGGACTTACTGCTAAAGAAACATGCACAGGTTTGTGCTGTCACATAGTTGCTAAGGATGCAAGAAGGAACCTTTTTCGTTCCACCCTGTTTTGCCACATTCAGCACTGTTTCTCTTGCACAGCCATTTGCCTTCTACCCAAAATTACATTGCCCCACTGTCCACTGCAGTGGAATTATTTGAAGTCCGGTTTTAATTAATTTGAGGTGTGTATGTCCAAATGACCACGTGCCATTTCAGGGGATTAGTGTACAGAGTAATGGGGTGGAGCTTCAAATTAGAAAAGGCACCACTTTCAATCTGAAACTCCACCCCATCCTACACTTCCCTTCAGCGGCGTAGCGTGGGTTGTCAGCACCCAGGGCAAGGCAAGTAATTTGCGCCCCCTAACCCGTGGATTTGCGCCCCCTAACCTGTGGATTTGCGCCCCCTAACCCGTGGATTTGCCCTAACCCCAGATGTTGCGCCCGGTGCGGCCGGCCCCCCCTGCACCCCCCACGCTACGCCACTGCTTCCCTTCCCTGGAAAGGTACCTACCAACAGCCCCCAGAGTCATCTGGACTTACCTATATAAAATCATTTTTTAAAAAAATCAAATTAATTATTTAAATGTACCCAGTGTTGCATAATCATAGTAGGGTAAATAAGTATTTGGAACACAGTGGTGGCAACCAAATAATTGCCTGTGGAGTTAATGAATTACCAAATATAAAACCCAGTTTTTTTAATGGGCACATTTACTGTCTAAGTTAAGAAATGAGAGCAATCTCTTAAATATTTTTCACACCGTTCAAGGGTACCATTGGTCTGAAATCTCTAAATAAATAAATAAAATGCAGTAGCGTCCAATATGAAGCAACATGAAAGCAAACCCAAAATATAGCACAAGCGAGAAAGACACACTTGCAAGCTTCAGTCAGCAGAGTAATTGAGGTCTGAACCACAGTTTCAATCCCCCACTGCTCCAGCACTGATTAAAAAACAGGACCGTCATAAATAGCTGTCGCAGCAGTCCATACAGAGACACACCAGTTCCATCCACCTATGCCCAATACAGTGGTACCTTGGGTTAAGTACTTAATTCATTCCGGAGGTCCGTTCTTAACCTGAAACTGTTCTTAACCTGAAGCAGCACTTTAGCTAATGGGGCCTCCTGCTGCCGCACCACCAGAGCACAATTTCTGTTCTCATCCTGAAGCAAAGTTCTTAACCCAAGGTACTATTTCTGGGTTAGCGGAGTCTGTAACCTGAAGCGTATGTAACCCGAGATACCACTTTATGCTTAAAAAAGAAACCTGAATCCCCGATCCCATGCATGTCCCTCTATAACAGCCTTTGCTGATCTGCTCTCCTGATATTTTGGACTACAACTTCCATCAGCCCCAAGCAGGATGGCTATCCTGGCTGACGCTGATTAGAGCTATAGTCTAAAACACATAGAGGGCACAGGCTGGTGCATCCCGTTTTGCTGCTTGAGGTGAAACCGGAAGGTACCGTCACTCTGCTGATGCCACTGCTGCGTTGTGTGGCCTTGTCCTTGAAGCGGCAGTGGCAGTTTCTGGAGAGATCTCGCGGAAACTGCTACCATTGCCGCTTCTCTGGCAGTGGTGGTGGTGGTGGCAGGGCAGATGGAGCCTCATGAACAGGCCAGCCCTGGGTTGGCGAATGCTGCTCTAAAATAATTATCAGTGACTTCAGTGGGATTTACTCAAATTAGGGTCCAGAGGATTACATTCATACCTGAGATTCTACCTGACTTTTAGAAGACATCTGAAGGCAGCCCTGTTTAGGGAAGTTTTTAATGTTTGAAGCTTAATTCTGTTTAATATCCTGTTGGGAGCTGCCCAGAGTGGCTGGGGAAACCCAGCCAGATGGGCGGGCTATAAATAATAAATTAATTATTATTATTATTAGAGGTTTTCCTTCCATTTTGTATCCAAAGCAGATAGTTGTCATCAGGGATGCCTGAGGATTTCTTGTACTGCACCTCCCAAGCTTTAATGAGTGGATCAGAAAATAGATATCCTTTGGATTTCCCACGTTCCCAAAGTTTACATTTGATTAAATATATGCGGAGTTTGTGAGAAAATCTATTTTGCAACATACATTTTCTGAGAAAACCTATTCAAGGATACAAATTTAGATTCATATTTAAATTGGGATTTTCATGCATCTTTTAAAAAAATTCCAGATTAATGTGGAAATAACATGAAACGGATTTATAAATGAACAGAGACACAGGTAGCACAGAATAAATATATTCAGAGATTTCAATCCCTAGTTGTCATATCCGAGAGAAATTGGTCCAGCTTTGCTTCTAGCAGCCAGCTTTCCTTCTAGCAACCACAGCAACAGGCAAGTGAAGTGGATAATTTCTGGCCGAGGTCAGTGCTAGAATACCTTGCTCTTCCATTTAGCAAGAATGTAGAAGCCTGTCGCCATCCAGATGCTGTTGGACTCCAACTCCCAGCAGCCCCAGCCAGCTTGGCCAGTGGTCAGGGATGAAGGGAGTTGTAGTCCAATATCTGGAGGGCCGCATCTAATGCCTGTTCCAAAACATGACTTTATAATTGTTCTTTTTTTGTTATCAAAGACTTGTATGAATTTCCTGCCAGCCTCCTTGACTACAGTATTTTTCAGCTGAAAGACAGGATGTAAGTTATCTTAAATAAACAATACTTGCGGGGATTTAACTTGTTCGTTTTAAATCCAGTTTGCCTTTTTTTATCTGACAATAATAGGGAAGATTAATCTTAAAGACTCCCAAAGCGAAATTTCCTTCCATCAAGTGGGAATGAGGGAGAAATGTTATTCAATTAGCGTTTAAAGGTGAACTTACCTAATTCTCATGTTCCAAATCAATTCATGAACTGAAACAGCATCCTTCAACATTTAAACGCCTCCGGATTTTGCAATGTGGTTCTCCAGCCAAGTAATTGCATACCCTAGGGCAAAGTGTGAAAATAAATACATAAAAGTGAAAATAACATAGAAAATTGAGTACATGATAGAAAATTGCTTTGCAATAATGTGCATATTACGAGTAAAGCTTGCGAATTTTCACAAAGTGTGTGTGTGTGTGTGTGTGTGATATGAGAATGTGGAGAACTAAATTTATTGTTGGAAAAATGAGAACCTGAAATTGACATTTTCCCACATTCCTAATACCAAGTGTCACTTTTGCTTATTAAATTGCTTACTAAAGTTATTAAACCCATCTTTTCAAATCCTTAAAAAAGAAAGTATATTGAGATGTTGGTAATGCCCGTTTAATTATTTGGTTTCATTCAGTAAATTTAAAATTAAATAATCGGTTAAACATGTCTAAGCAGCTGATAGCACAAGATAATACTTTATAGAGGAGAAAGTGAATTTGCAACCAGAAAAAAGCAGGAATTAAAAAAAAACACCACCTGAATAACAATGCAATATTAATCCTAAATGCACAAGAGAAGAAGTCCCATAGTGGGGTGGGGCTTATTTCAAAGTAAACATGTATAGGATTGTGCTGAAACATACTATCAATTAAATAGCTGTCAGATCAATTAAAACTAAACTAGAAAGGGAGAGGGAAATGGCACAGAGGCATTTGCAAATATCAGAAAAACTCACAAATAAGATGCTAATGATTAATCAGTGCTTTTTTTCTGGGGGGACACAGGGGTACGCATACCCCTAAACATTTTGTGAATCTAAGTTTGGCCTTATTGAGGGGCAGTATTTCAAAATGAGCAGGAAAATGAGAGTACCCCCTAAACATTTTTTAAGAAAAAAAGCACTGCAATTAATAATTAGGTTTGGGCCCAAGAAGCTATGTATGTTGTGCTTCTAATATTAATGCATAATTTGAGTTAATGGATTCAGTAGAAATAAATCCCAACATACAATGATCTTCAGATGTTTTCATGCCTGCAATGTACAATTTAAGATCAAATTCTAAAACTATGCCCTGGAGCCAAGTACAGTAATCTGGACTCACTGCATCAGGGTCGCCAACTTTCCAGCCGGCCTCTGCAGCTGTGCTTTTCACACAGTTGGTAAAGTTTATCCTGATGCTGAGAAAAAAGCTTCTTCTGCTGATTTCTGCAAATCAAACTGGCGTCAAGGGCGCAGGAGCAGGCCAGGCTGCTTCCCCCTCCATCAGTTGGCAACCCTGCTCACAGGGTTTCTTCTTGCTGTTGCAGCCTGATAGATTTCCCCGGTTCCCAGATTGCTGCACAAGCCCCCTTTCCACCCGCCCTCACTACCCGTCCGATGGGCTCCTTTCGCCGCCCCCCTCAGCTGTCCAAAAGTCTTGAAAGTGAAATTGCTTGCTTGCCATTAATCTCCCTGTTGTTTTTACGAGGCTCTCCCGCCTCTCCTCCCCCGGGGTGCCCGTTAAGGATCAAAGGTTAATTAATGCAGAGCAGACCGTGACCGCAGTTATTCTGACCCCACAAGGCCAGGTGGTCCCAGAGCCCCGATATACAAGATGCGATGAAAGGGTGACACGGCCCAGGAATTTACAAGATGATGAGGCGTGGCGGGTCGGGTTGGGCAAAGTGAAGAGAGAGGAGGCCTTTGGGGAACTGTCCTCCTCAGGGTCAGCTGCGAATGGGGGGGGGGATGAGGGAGAAGCATTATAATAAGGGGGCAGTCCGACACACATCTTGAACCAGGCCCATTTTAAATGCTAAACTATGGATTGGCGCTATGGGGATGAGCCTCAGGCTGCGTACACACGATATCTTCGAAGCACGTTCCCCACCCCTTCAAAGAATTCTGGGCCCTGTAGGTTATTAAAGGTTTCTGGGAATTGTAACTCTGTGAAGGGTAAACTACAAGTTCCAGAATTCCTTGATAACAACACTTTGGAGGTCCCGAGCCTCAAGGAGGTCAGATTGGTTTCAACTAGGGCCAGGCCTTTTCAGCACTGGCCCCGACGTGGTGGAACGCTCTGTCACAAGAGACTAGGGCCCTGCGGGACTTGACATCTTTCTGGAGGGCCTGCAAGACAGAGCTGTTCTGCCTGGTCTTTGGTTTGGACTCGGTCTGACCCTTATGTTTCCCTCCCTTTATGGTCTTGATTTATCAGCTATTTTAAAATGAGGCTGCATTTTAAATTGCATTTTAACCTGTATTTTAAATTGGGGTTTTTTCCTTTCTTTTTCTCCCCCCCTTCCCCCCCCATTATGTTTTTACTGTGATTTTATTGGTGTTAGCCGCCCTGAGCCCGGCTCTGGCCGGGGAGGGCGGGGTATAAATAAATTATTATTATTATTATTATTGAGGGAAAGAATGTGCTCCAAAGGTTCTTTAAAGGTAGAAGTGTGTACACAGCCTCAGGCAAGCTCTTTCCTCTCCTCCCCTTATGGGTTATGATTCCTTCCCTACTCCCCCAGTTTAAATAATCATTTACGATCAACGAACACTATGACATCTGAATGGGAAAACTGGTGTTGGCACTCGCCCTGTAAGCCAGGACTGCAAGCCGGGATACTGTACAAACCTAGCTTACAATTCAGACTTTTTAGCAGCCTTGGCAAGGGTTTTGAAGAGCGTTTGCCGCTCACAATGCCTCTTGCTCTGAGGAAGAAGGGCAAGGTGGCTCCCAGAATGATGGGAGTGGTTGCATTTGCTACAGAGGCATTGGCAAAAACTATTTTAAATGGTAAACTGGCAGGTCTTATGCAGAGAATGGGGAAGAGTGGACAAGGTGTGATGGGGAGCAGGAAGGCGGTGGTCCCAGACAGACCAATGAAAGCAGCTTCCCCTGACCCACAAGTGGAGATGGGGCTTAATATACAGGAGGCGACCATTTTGGGTGCATTCAATTGACGTACAACCACCAACACGTGGCCCTTTTGGACCCAGAAGAGGGCAGAATGGGGGTGTAACAGGGGCAGAATGTAATAGGGCTGGGTGGGCTGGACTTATGCTCACTCTACCAAGGTGCGCAGGGGCCAGGAATGGAACCTGGCACAAAATGGTTGTCGTCTGTATTAAAACTGCAGTCAAATGTGCAAATGTGTGTGCACATGCCAAATATTTTTGCAACAAAAAGGTGCAAAGACACCGCTATCAGATGGTGAAATAAGTGGACAAAAAAAAAAGAAAAGAAAAGAAAAGAAAAGAAAAGAAAAGAAAAGAAAATAGCGCAACAAATTTTATATCCTGTTTTTCTTCCAGGGAGGAGTAAACGAATCTCTTCCTCCCCCTATTTTATCTGTACAACAGGCCTGTGAAGTTGGTTAGGCCGAGACACTGCAACCTGCCCAAAGCCACCCAGTGAGTCTCATGGCAGAGCAGGGATTTGAATCCTGGTCTCTCCCAGGTCCTAGTCCAACACTAACCGCTATTTCACACTAGCTCCCAATATGCCTGGGAGTCATCTGCAGGATTATCTAAAAGTGATTTCGTAGATTCTGCATTTAATTTTATTTTAATCTTCCTGTTGTTGGTTTTTTTTTTAAAAAAATGTTTTTAATTTTATTGCATTATGAAAAAATGTTATTGGGGGCAGAGAAAGTGATTGTGGCAAACCCACTGGCCATGGTACCCCTGAATGCATAAATTGAATGAACTCCTTCATGAAAGACAATGAACAGGCAGACAATCACAATTGGCTTTGTTTTCAATTAATTTTATTTTTTAAAAAACCTGCATAATGTTATGCTGAATCCAACAGAAACTGCTCATCCAAATTTATTGAATTCCTCTTTGCCCCCTCAGAAAAGAGATGCTGGTTGCATCTGCATCAGCTGTTTATTGGCAGTAACAGCATAGATCAAGCGAGTTTAATATACATTATTTACATGTGCCCCACAATTGCTTCTTTTTCTGGGCAGAGGTTACGGACCATATTAATTTGGTATCAAGTACTCGCTTTAAGGTTTAATTATACCCATTTAATTGTGAAATATATTCCAGTGTTGTGAGAGTCGACTGATGGACAACGTAAGTGGTTTCTGAGAGCCCTCACAACCGCAAAGAGACTGATCCTAGAACACTGAAAGAACAAATCCTCACCAACAGATGGGCAACAAACTGAGGACCTGACTACATGGCCTGTATTTGAGGGTGCAGCATATCAAAGACAGCCGCCACCAAAACAATACAAGTATGTGTGGCCTACATTGAGATATATGACTACCCTGGCATTCTGTGCTAGTCG
This sequence comes from Podarcis muralis, assembly GCF_964188315.1. Lineage (NCBI taxonomy): Eukaryota > Metazoa > Chordata > Lepidosauria > Squamata > Lacertidae > Podarcis > Podarcis muralis. The sequence goes on from NC_135667.1 coordinate 17,703,701, forward strand.
TTGTACCATTGTGAATATCTGCATCTCAGGAGCTGCATATGCACTATATGTTTAAAGCATATTTAAAGTACCTCTACTCCCATAGAATCCTGGGGACTACAGTTTTTTGCAAGTGCTGGGTAGGGTGGCTCTGTGAGGGATAAACCACAGCTTCCAGAATTATTTTGTGGTGTGTGTGCTTTAGGTATGTTTTCAATGTATGGTTTGTATGCTACCTGTGTTTGAAGTATCATTGGTAACTGGGAAATGGATATAAAGCCCCATTTCTCTCTCCCCCCCCCCCCGGGTGCCTTCTCCCATCTCCTTTCCCTGGGTCCTATTTGGCCAAAGAGGGGGGGGGGGGGATGAGGAAAAGTATTCACAACAGAGAGAACTGGTGGCTGAGTTTGTTTTTCCTCCTCCTTCCTAATCCCTTTTTCCTTTTGTGTCATGTCTTTCATATTGTGTAAGTCTGTAGGAAAGGGCTGGCTTATAACTGATCTTTGTAAGATGCTTTCTCAGCTGAAGAGCAGGGTAGGAATGCTTCGAATAAATAAAATTCAACCGTGATTATTATTACATTGGTTGAGAACATGTGGGCTTTGTGATGTCATAGCTATGACGTCACCTCAACGCAGGCCAAGGCTCCTTTCTGGCAACCACAGCAAAGGGTGATGCCTTGGCTAGTGTTTTGGCTAATAGCCCAGGACATTGCAGGATCCCATGGATGCCTGAAATGCAATGCAAATGCCATGGCAGTTGTGAAGGAATTCAAAGATATCTACCTGGACAAGCATCTCTTCTGGAACCCACAGCTCAAAACAAAACTGAAGGCAGACTTGGATAATTTCTTAGAAGAGCTCCCTCATCAGAAAATCGATCAAAAAAAATACATGGCTGTTATTGGTATGGCTGCACCCATCCCAGCGCTCCTGCCAGGGAACCCATGATTTTGGGGGGCAAATATTAAGAATTCCAGGGTCCAAAGGCACCACTCTGACCTCTGCATCCCTTAATAGGATCTGCATGCATTTTTTTTAGCATTGGAACTTTAATTGTACAGGTTGTGGGCTGGATAGCATATTATCATATGAACTGCATAAATTGCCCTGCCCTTAGTATTAAAATGTTAGAGGCCCAGTCAACAAAACCTAGTAGCTTATGGCATATCCTAGATGCGACAAAATAAGACAGAGAGTGCAGAAGGCAGCTTGGGCTGGGGACCCAGCCAAGAATCAGCCTCAAAATCTAGAACTCTGAGGTAAATTATTTCCTGCCAGGTAAGGCCTGAAAAAAGGCCTCCCTGACAGGTAACCTCACCCCCCTCACAGACACTCACTTCCCTAGGAAAGAAGGATGTGACTTAAGCAATATATTTTCTGTGTGTGTGTGTGTGTGTGTGTGTATGTAACAGGACAGTGGAGATTTAATTTAAGGAGATACTGTGCCTACCCACCACCTGAAGTTTGGCAGGTAGATAGGAGATAGCAGAAAATTTGTCATCAAAAAATCCTCCCTAGACAGGCCCACCTGGCTTTTTCGTCCTTGAGCTCTTATTGTTTGGCTAAAGAGGGCTAATCCCACAGTTAAGCAGAGGGTGACTGAGGGATGGAGTCCAGTTTGTGGAGAACAGAGACAGGTGCTTGTGGCCTGGCCTGCCATGTGCCCCCTAAGCTAGTCTGTGGTAAAAAAAAACACTGTGTGTGTGGAACTGAGGAGAGCAGCCGCCATACTGGCCTTCACCTCTGGTGAGAAAGTGTCCTGACTGAGGCCTTTGGTTTAGTAAATTGACAATTTGATGACTGGTGGCTATCACTACTGAATTTTTATTTTACGGTGCTTTTGTGTGTGGCGTGCTTTCAGTCTGGGTTTAAATCTTATTGTTCTTCTCTTGATGCTGTGCTCTAAATCTAATTCGGAGGATTTCTATTCTTGAAAGAAAGATGGGGCACCAATCTTCTCTGGCATATTCCTACGCCTTTTATTCGAGTCAGAAGAAGTTAGCTGAGTTATCGTTGAGTTCTTACGCTCCAATAAGAGGCCACATGATAGCAGTTTCAACAATCGCGCTTGGCATGGAAAAAGTGGAGGGACTTTCCTCTCCCTCTCTCCTAACATTGGAACTCATGGACATCCAGTCAAGCTGAATGATGGACTAGGTGATCCACTGGATCCCTTCCAACTCCACAATTCAAGGATTCTAAGTACTTCTTCACACAGTGCGTAGCTAAACTGTATAACTTGCTCCCGCAGAAAGCAGTGACAGCCACCGACTTGGATGGTTTTAAAAGAGGATTAGAGAAATTAATGGAAGATAAAGGCTATCAATGACTGCTAGCCAGAACGGCTATGTTCTGGTCAGCCACTGTGAGAAGAGCCGCTGGCCTGAACCTGCAGGCATATGTTATGCTCTTATGTCTGTATAGTTTTGTGTGAGCTGCCCTGAGGTTTATTTTGAAGGATTGCATAGAGATTTGACTGAATAAATATTGACTCCGGTGGGATTTAACTCCCAGGTTTACATGGGATTGTATGCATAATAAATACATATTAACATGCAGACATACAATAATAGGGAGAAAAACAATGGAAGGAAGAGGAAAACAAGCTGCAATTGCTCAGAACAAAAACTCCATGTTCAAAGGCATTATACACCTCTTATCTGTGGAGGTGCCTGGCTTCTACATCAGGCCCTGCAAGAAAGCTTTATGGGGAAGGAGGCAGACAGCGCTCAGTGATTCGCAAGGCAATTCAGAATAAAAAAAGATGGAATGAAGCTGGCTATTTTTTCCCTAACTGTATCCCCCCCCCTCCATTCTCTTCAGATGACTTTTCGCTGGCAGACTTAGGTGCCCACTTCAAACGCTGTTTGAAACACATCATGGAAAATGAAGTTAAAGGTAGAGATTATGCTAAAATGAATGGTATCACATGGCCATCAGGAATATATGACTGTTATCTTCCAAATGGCTGTAATATGTTGCATGTATGTATATTGGAATGTGTTCAGCAAAGTGTCTGGTGCGGCCTCTGAAGGCATGCTCCTCAAATGTAGGTCAAGATAATTTTACTTTGGCTGCCCAGCTCATTCATATATCTGGCCGGTTGTTGCCCAATCTTTTACACTGTAAAGCTTTCAGTGCCTTTTACCTCACAATCAACTAGGCGTCGCCATCTGGTGGTTTCTTCAATATAGTGCACCGCTATCTACTGGGTAGGTACTGTACTGTGTTGACAAATCAGTCTATGAGTGCTTCCAGATGGGACTTTAAACTTCCAAGTGGGTTGTTCATAACATTAAAGACAAACACACAGAGGATTTCCCACCGAAAGGGAAAATCTGAATTAAACAGGGAAGAAATGCAGGCTGGCATCATGGGCGTAGCACTGAAAGTACTAAATCAATTTAGGTTCAGTTTCCCCCCACCCAAGCAGATGCCCCCCCCCCCCGAAAGCTGGCTCCCTGCAATGGGGGTATTTTTACCCGTGATTTCCCAAAAGAAGCTCATCAATTTTGGCTGCCCACCTAACAAAACTCCTGGCTTCTTCTGAAGCTCAGAGCATTGTATGGACACAGTAAACAATGTGCATCCACTAAGAGCTCCACTCTCACAATAAACACATTCATCAAAACTCTGCTTACAGCCCATTCCCACAAGAATAGAGTGGGGTGTTAGCCTGCATGTATACAGAAACCTCCTTGGATTAATTTTTGTGCTATTCAGTTGCTCATTTAAATTGGCCTCACTTGCCCTCATTGACACCATCATCCAGCCAAATATGATTCATTATATGGCCTCATGACATTATATTCACTTTAGGATTCTTGATTGGGTGGGCTCACCCATGTAACTACTCTGGAGGAAGGAGAAAGAAGCAGCACCTTGGGAGGGAGAGTGGCGCCAGAGCAGTTGCCAAGGGAAACAGTGGATCCATAAAATGACAAATAGGCACACTGTCTTAAAAAAAACAACAACACTTTTAGAATAAATTTCCACTCCACAAGCTCTTGGCTCAAAAATAAACAAAATAATGATCCCAGTCCTATTTCCCATAAAATAAAGGGGGGGGGGGATGTAAAATGTGGCTCAACAGGTCATGCTCAGATACATGCATGTTTCTGATCACAGTGGTTGACAGCAGGTTTGTTCATATTTATGTAGCTCTGCTGCCTCCTAACTGAATTATAAGCCTGAATTATATAGGCAATATAGTTGTTGGGCGACCCTGCTGGAAACCCTGCTGTTTCTGTTGTTATCTAGGTCTTTGGGGAGGAATTTGGAACTGGAAGAAGCGTTTTCTTCGACTCTGCTCCTCCTGCATGCTGTTAAACTTTGTTTTAGAGGATAGATCGGATGAAAAACATGGGGCAGGGAAAAGCACAAAATGGTGGTGTGTGTCATGTAAACCACCCTGTGATCTTCAGGGTGGCATATACATTTAATAAATCAGAAGAATAAATAAACAATTAAAAAAAAGAAAAACCCAACAAAAATCTACATTTTAAAATGCGCATTTCTAAACATTCTGGCTTATATTGCACTCCCACTGTTGGCCCTTCCTCCTTTTCAACATCACAATTCATCATGCAAAGGGACGGCGCCAGGGGTCCCCACGGCATGTGGGGGTCCCTGGGCCTGCTCCTCCTCTTTGTCAACTGATTTCTTGTTTGCCCACATCTCTCTATGACATAGAAGTGCTGGAAAGAGGAAGGTGGTGCCACTGCCTGCCTGCCTTCTCCCTGGCTCTCTGCCTAGCAGGCAAGCAAGTGGTAGCAATTCAGTGGTGGCCAGTGCCCTGTGGGACTGTTCTTTCAAAAGAGAGCACTTTTAAATGTGTAAAACTTGAATTGTTGTGCAAAACCATAATAAGGACACAACTGCATGAACAGTTCTGTCCTTTATCAGGACAGGCAAGGGATGGCCTTGGCTCTCCAGGGGAACATAGAAAACACGTCAGAACTTTATCTTATGTGCTGACCACAAAATACGCGCAAGACCAATGTCCGGGGGAAACGCCAAAAGCGTGTTCCCGGAGATTATGACGTCCTCCCAGATAAGAGTAGGAAGAGAAAGATCCTTTTATGGTCAGAAGTACAGGAAGGAAGACCCTTTTATGGTTGAGAGTACCAGAGCAGGAACATATGTGATGTCAACCTGGGTACATAGGCCGACGTGGTTGGGCTCCTAGGGGAGGAGTGAGAGGGTGCCTGGAGGATATATAAACTGCATGAAACCTGTCATTTCTTTGGACTTGCTGGGGACTAATCACGCAAGTGCCTTCTGCTATCCGGAGAGCAGAATAAACTCTTTCTTTGAACCAACCTCAATGTCATTTTGACTTCCTTCCTCCTGTCCCGGAGCAACGCAGACCCAATCGGTGAACTCTAATAAGGCTACAGTAAGAAGACGGGAAGGCCTGGCAGGTTGAGGTTGGTAGGGCAGTGCCCCATTAGCCTGAATGGGCCAGCCTCCATTGGCAACAACCATGGGGAAGAGGAGGAGGAGCTGGTGAACATGACCGTGAGGAGGTCAGCTTCCTGACGGAGGGGGCCCCAGGGTGGGTGTCTTGTCCAAGGGCCCTGTGAAACATGGAGCCCACCTAGACCTCCTGCTCTGACCGTTTGCTTTTCCTTTGCAGAGGCTCAGCTTCCTAAAGAGATGGATTCGTGTTTTCAGAAGACACTGACTGTTTTTCACGAACTATTGCCCAGAGTTGCAACATGTAAGCTGTGCATAGCTTGGCTGAGCCATATGGGGCGGGTGGGTGAAGGGGTTGGCAGGTGAGGCAGGCAAGGGTAGCAGTCCCTAGTTACAGTTACAGATAGGTAGCCGTGTTGGTCTGCCATAGTCAAAACAAAAAAAATTCCTTCCAGTAGCACCTTAAAGACCAACTAAGTTAGTTCTTGGTATGAGCTTTCGTGTGCATGCACACGAAAGCTCATACCAAGAACTAACTTAGTTAGTCCCTAGTTAGTAATAGAAAAATAAAATGAATAGTTGTAGATAGGAGTTATATGGGACATGGGTGGCGCTGTGGTCTAAACTACTGAGCCTAGGGCTTGCCAATCGGAAGGTCAATGGTTTGAACCCCCGCGACGGGGTGAGCTCCTGTTGCTCGGTCCCAGCTCCTGCCCACCTAGCAGTTTGAAAGCACGTCAAAGTGCAAGTAGATAAATAGGTGAGAAGGTAAACGGTGTTTCCATGTGCTGCTCTGGTTTCGCCAGAAGCGGCTTAGTCATGCTGGCCACATGACTCGGAAATACTGTCTGTGGACAAACGTCGGCTCCCTCAGCCAGTAAAGTAAGATGAGCGCCACAACCCCAGAGTCATTCACAACTGGACTTGACTGTCAGGGGTCCTTTACCTTTAGATAGGGGTTATAGGTCCTTCTTTCTCCCTTTGCACCATACAAATACCCACTCATCCTCTGAAGTTAAATACATGCTGACCAGATCAGCTGTAAGGGAAGGTCTGCAGGGGCCAGTTCAAAAGTTGGCAATCCTAACTGGGTTACTGACAATGGTGTGTGGGCGGAAGGGGGTGTACAGACACACACAACTGCCAACTTCCTTCCTTCTTTCTCTTTGCAGATCATTGCAGCAATGAATGCGGTGAGTAAAATGAACTTAGAGAGTTCATTTTTAAAAGGAATTAGTTCGACCTGTCCCCAAAGGAACTAATTCTAGTTCACGTTCAGCCCTTTGAGAAATGAACTAGTTTGGTTCACATACAGTTCACAGTTCAATTCATGTCCATCCACATGATTCTCTGTCATTTTCTAACCCCTCAACATTTAGATTTTGTGTGTGTGTGTGTGTGTGTGTGTGTGTGTGTGTGTGTGTGCATAGCCAAAGACCTTACAGTGTACAGCAGAGAGCAAGGCAAGGCTTTCCTTTAAAATCACACAACATACCCTATAAAAAGTTTACAGCATAAAAATTTAAAATTAGAGAGCATTAACATATCCAGAACGGAGCTTCTTAGCTGCCAGAGCAAATTTGGCTACCAGGTGTGTAATCTGTAGGTCTTTATCAGTTAGGAGCACTATAGTCTGCCCTTCACAGAGTTACAATTCCCACAAGCCCTTAAACTGTAGCTCTCATACTTATTTTAGGGAAAGTATGTGCTTTCAAAGTATTGTGTCTCTGCAGCCATACAACTTCAAGCCCGTCACAATCTTTTTAGCGGTTTTGACCGCTAAAGTTGGTCAAAGCGGTTTTGACTGCTAAAGTTGGCATGTCCTGGATTTCTGGTTCTCGACCATACCTGGACAGGTATGGCACCTCCTTTATAAGGAAGAGATCCTGTTGTAAGTGGAGCAGGGAAAAAGCCATTCTCTGTCTTTCAAGACTTCCTTATCAGAGAGGGGCTATTGCAGAAGTGTTCCGACTTTCTCCTGCCAGATGTTGGAGAGGGAGGTAAACACCTGCCAGATGTCTGGGGTAAATGGATCAATTCCTCCTACCCGAGAACAAAATGGCTGCAAATCAGTGCTTACATGCATAGGCTTCCTCGGTCAGAGGAAGCCTTACCTGAGGTACTGTTGTTTACATTCCCTGGCAGCAGCTCTCCAGGGTCTCAGACAGAGAAAAGTCATTCATTTCACATGCGATCTGATTGTTCTAGCTAGGCATGCCAGGACCAGATTTGGGGACATCTACATTCAAAGCATGTACTCTGCGATTGAACTATGGCTCCTTCCCTCAGGAGTCTCTTGAGGCCTCTTGCTGCCAGAGGCAGAAACCCCAAATGATCAGCCAAACCCTCCCACCTAGTTAATACACGAAACAAGCCCCAGGAGAGTTCTGCGCTATTAGAGCTGATAGCTTATCAGCCAGCTCCTGTGGATCTGCCATTAACAGCAACATGATGTTACAGCACAACCATGTCTACACATGTAAAGGGATGCCCTTGTCCACGTGTATCCAACTGATATGCTCAGAGTCAATGCACACAATGGGGCAAATTAAACTGCTGCTATGGTCAATTAAAACCAAGCAACAAACCAAAGCATAAAGAAGAATAAAGAAGGCAGAAGCCAAAATGTTTTGCTATAAGAATTTAAAATTTCTGTTTTGTTAGTCTCTCTCTCTCTCTCTCTCTCTCTCTCTCTCTCACACACACACACACACACACACACACACACACACACACACACACATTCCAGTTGGACTGGTGGCTTTGGAGTTAAATCTAAAAGTCTATAGGGATAAGAGGAAGGTGTTGAGTGCCAGATAGACATGAATACAGCTCAGCTAGTTTAGAGTGGGAAGTTAGAACAGAACAGAAGCATTGCTGGCTAGAAGCAGCATAGCTATCCTGGTTGAGAAATTAGAGAAACAGAATGGCAGAAACAGAGGTGGCAGTGGAAGAAATAGGCACTGAAGGAACAAAGCACAGACTTTGTTCTCTGTACCTGAACCAAGCTCAGCATCCTTTCACCCGAAACTCCGTTCCATGTCATCTTCCAAGCTTTCTTAGTCTTAGAAGCCTAATTTAAAGGGGGCGGAAACCCTATTGCTGTTGTTAAACAATTGCAGATCTACTGCAAATCAGCCAGAGGTATGCTAAGAAATCTGCTCACTCTTACCTTAAGTAATGCCAGTGAGTACTAAAGTGACTACACTTGGTGTCAGTGCCTCAGGTGTGGAGCTTTTCCTGTTAGGGCCTTTGAGGAAATCAAATCTAGATGTGCCAAGGATGACTTGGGTGGAATCTACACACATATGAGGACTGTTCTGAAAAGGCTACTTCTTTTTTTAAAGCGTTTTTTTTTAAAAACAAACAACAACAACACAACACCATTGAATTTTCCCTGAGGCTCACCACCGCCATCTAGTGTCACATTGTATATTGCACTTAAAACACACTTAAAACGTTTTATTTGCAGCTGTATAGCTGACTCCTTGATTAGGTTTGAGTTTGGTGGGTAGTAGAGAGCTTGAATTGACTGCTTTACACTCCACACCCGGTACCACAAGTGCTCTCACTCTGATATGCTGAACTGGTAAGAGTCTCCCTTATTGATCAGTAGCAAATAAAAACTATTACCTTTCTTGTCCTGAATGCTTTCACTCCCCTTCACTATGCTTTGCATTCAGGTGGCAGTAATGCTCCTGAATGGTTTTCCATGGTTTTTAGGTTTTCCTAAAGCCATGGTTTTCCCAGTAGTGATGTATGGAAGTGAGAGCTGGACCATAAAGAAGGCTGATCGCTGAAGAATTGATGCTTTTGAATTATGATGCTGGAGGAGACTCTTGAGAGTCCCATGGACTGCAAGAAGATCAAACGCATCCATTCTTAAGGAAATCAGCCCTGAGTGCTCACTGGAAGGACAGATCGTGAAGCTGAGGCTCCAGTACTTTGGCCACCTCATGAGAAGAGAAGACTCCCTGGAGAAGACCCTGATGTTGGGAAAGATGGAGGGCACAAGGAGAAGGGGGCGACAGAGGACGAGATGGTTGGATAATGTTTTCGAGGTTACCAGCATGAGTTTGACCAAACTGTGGGAAGTAGTGGAGGACAGAGGTGCCTGGCGTGCTCTGGTCCATGGGGTCACGAAGAGTCAGACACGACTAAACGACTAAACGACTAAACAACAACAACAACAACAATGCTCCTGCATACCAGTGGCTGGAAACAGCAGAAGGGGAAAGTGCTCTTGTGATCACATCCTGCTTTCCGCAGGCTTCCCATAGGCATCTGGTTGGCCACAGTGAGAACAGGATGCTGGCCACTGGCCTCACCCAGCAGCTTATTATGAAATTTCAGTGTCAGGGTGTTTGAGTTATATTTAAAATGACTGGGTTGTTGTTGTTTTTTGCTAACACCAATGTGCTAAACCCAGGATGGCAATGCTTATCTTCACACACGCACTACTTTCTGTTGTTATAGGTGTAGGAGTGTGGCAGACCAGAGGGGTGGAGGCATAGAATCAGTTGGTGACCCCTATGTTCCAGCCTCAAAGCAGTAATGAACAGGAGCTGCACAAGGCCACTGCCATCATTTGAACTGAATTTATTACGGTCCCAGACCAGACTCTAATGATAAAGCGGGATATCAAATCCAAATTCCTCCTCCTCCTCCTCCTCCTCCTCCTCCTCCTCTTCTTCTTCTTCTTCTTCTTCTTCTTCTTGTAGTGCCATCATTTATTCCCAAGAGATTTGTTCCCAGGGGAGTTTGTGTTTGGTGAGCCAGATTGCTGTGCTTGTCCCACTATCTGTCACCTTCTCTCCAGTTCACCCTCCTTCTGCCCGAACCCAGAACCCTCCTTCTGGTCCTCTCGTTCTGCAGGTGTGATGAGCTACGTGCTTACTCATTGCTTCACGTGCCTCGTACGGACTTACACGTGCAACAAGAAATACCGGTGTGGAGGTAAGAGCTGAGAAAAGGGAGCAGGCTCAGTTTGGGGCCCACAAATCTGTGGCAGAAGACAGGGCCTGGCAGGATTGAGATACAAGAGAAAGACGCCCGAGGCCAGTCTAAACGGACCCACTGGGACTAGTTGTAAGAAGGCAGGCAGGAAGGGGAGCATTGGCTGAGGGGAGGAGATGGAAGTTGGCAGGGCAGTGTCCCATTCGCCCTAGAGGACAAGCTTCCACTGGGCTTGACAGTGGAATACGGCCATGTTGCCCTTCTCCCCAGGTGAGCTACAATTTTTGGGGGTGGGGGTGGGAATTCAGAACTTTTGGGAGCAAATGGGAGAGCTCCCCTCCTCCAATCCAAACCTTGCAACGGCTTCTGACAGCCAGTGGAAGGAAGTTGTATGCGGCTAGTGTCCTTAGAATCATAGAATCAAAGAATTGGAAGGGAACCCCTAGGGTCATCTAGTCTAACCCCCTGTGATGCAGAAATCTTCTGCCCAAGGGATGTCTGTTTTAAAAAGCCATAAGACCAGAGAGCAACCATAGGTTGTTTATCCATCCTTAGCAATACCTGGGCAACAGGCTGAGCAGGCACACAAGTCACCTACTCAGTTTCCCCCACTATGGTGGACCAGGTTGTTTTTCTAATTTGCATCTATTATATAAATGAGCACATGCACATTTTATGTGAATAAGTGAATATGTGACTCTCTCTCTCTCTCTCTCTCTCTCTCTCTCTCTCTCTCTCTCTCTCTGGTGATGCCCAAGTGACCACTCAACTCATCCTGCCCTGAGAATAAAATTCCAGCTCCCAGATTTCTCCACCAAGCCCTTCACCAATCCTCTTCCCCCACCTTGAACACAATAATCCCCACCAGGCTCCTTCCTTCCCAGATGGTCCCATTACTACTTAGGTAATAGCTTTGCTGGGCTGTATATCATAGGGACTGTCTTGTTTTGACTATATGTAAGCCGCTCTCTTTTTGGCTGAAGAGCAGGGTACAAACGCTTTAAACAACAGCAACAACTAACAACGTGTCCCTGTATAAGTAAAACAAGGTGCCTTCTTAGAGTGCTGTTTGTATGTTCTAACGGTTTTACTCGTGGGCAATCAATGATAATGTTGCATATGTGGCGGGCAGTAGTGGATTAAATGTTAAGTACCTACAAGAACAGATTTTGGATACTTGGATTTTGCAGAAAGGAGGATACAAGTGGAAATGGATGAAGATCTGGTTCTGGACTGTGCTCTGCAGTGGCACAAGCTTAGTCAAAGTGTGAAGAAATACATCTTCTACCGGGTAGGCAGTGCCTCTGAGAAGTGGCCTTCCCCTTTGCCAGCTCCCCAAAAATCTACCGCCACTGACTTTTGACCTGTAACTCCCCACCCATGCCAAGAGTTAGCTTATGTGTCAATCACATTTTCATGCTGCAGGGTTCAGGGCGACATACATGTGCCCTTTTTTTTATGCTCATGACAACCTTGCAGAGAGTGTGACAGGTGGCCACAACCTCTGTGAGCTTCATGTCTCAGTAGAGACTTGGGTCTCCTTACAGTGTTTCTGAACCTGTGGGTCCCCAGATGTTGTTGGACTACAACTCCCATCATTCCTAGCCAGCATGACCAGTGGTCAGGGATGATGGGAGTTGTAGTCCAACAACATCTGGGGACCCTAGTCCAACACTTTGAACCATTACACCACTCTGGACCCCACTTTAACAAGGAAATAAGTTGGAGTTCAAATCTGTGTGGAAAATATATTATCTGATGCTGATAACGTCTAATATTTATAACTCACCCTTTGTCTGTGAAGCAGGCACCCAAAATAAACAAAGCCATAAATTACACAACAATAACAACCACAGAGCACACTAAACCAACAACCAGCTAACTAAATTGTCTGGGCAAACAAGTAAGTCTTAGCTTTGTGCCAGCTGGGCTTCTAAGGGAAGGGCTGTCTCCCACATAACGGCAGCACACACCTCGCCCAGCGATGGAAGATGGGAAAGAGCTTCCTTTGAGAATCTTACAATATGGGAAGGGGAAGGTGATCCTTCTGGTATTGGGTCCCAAGCCATTTAGAGCCTTAATCAGAAACAAAATCCCCCATTACTATTATGGGTGGTTATACAACCGCAGAATCTAGTTATCGATGGAGGTTTGGGGTCAAAGGCTGCGGTTTCCTCAGCTATGCAGTCAGACCAGGTTCAGGGCTCCAAATCTGATGCTGAAGAGCAGGAGATGACGGAACCTGGGGCTGACAGATGGGACCCCGCTGAACAAGCACCCAGATCGCCAGGGTCTGTAGGGCTAGAGCCGGGGATCCTTTCACACACCGGAGTCTGAGGAATCCAATGTCTCCTGCTGCATCTCACCAGTCTAGTGCTCCAGGGAGCACCCTGGGAAGGAGACTGTGGAACAGAGAAGGTGTGCCTGTCTTTTAAGTTATCCACAAGGGGGCAGAGCCTGGAAAAGGTAGTCTAGACAGTAGTGGAGGAATGGGGGTGCAGTGGGTGTGGGCCAACCCGGGTGTCATCACTGAGGGGGGATGACAAAAATATGAGTTTAAAAAAGAGGGCTCACGAAACTTTTTAGTTCAGTCAACAAATGCAACAAAACCCAGCTGGCACTAGGCGTCACACTGCGGAGGCTGGCACTTATTGCAGGGCCTGCAGCGTGCCTGAGCCACGCGTCTCTCCTGGGAGTGACGTGGGACCTTGAGCGCCTGAAACGAGAGCGTGGAGCTTGCATCTGCCCACCGCCTCTCCCTCAGCTGCCCTACAGCTGAGGGGGAGGCTGCGGAGAGGCAGCTGAGCGGCTAGCTACACCACTGCGTCTAGAGGCAGATTCTTAGAAGGGCTCATTCTGCGTTCAACTTTTGTTGAAGCGAGTTGCTCAGTTGGGGCTCTCTGTGGTGCTCCCACTCCCTGTGGGGGCCTGGCATTGGATTTGAACATGGACAGTGGTGGGCTGAGTCAAAGAGGGCTTTGCAGGGGTTCCTGTCAGCAGGAAAACACATACATGCACGAAAAGCCACTTCTTTCTCAACGCTAGTGTCCAAATGCAACCCTTCTTCTTAGGTAGTGAAAGGCAAGCTGCAACCGATGAGCAGCAGTATGGATTCCTTTCTGGTAAAGAAGGAAGTGAACGTAAATGACTCGGGCAGATACCGGTGCGATATGGCAGATTTGAAGGGAACTGTTTCTAGCTACCTTGACTTCCTAGTACAAGGTAAGTTAAGTGAATATGGGGAAGAGTGGACTATGTTAAAGGGCTCAGATAACATACCCCCAACACACACACACACACACACCACGTCCAAAGTACACATGTGACTACATAGGTTAGCCCCCCACCACCACACCACTTGCATGTGAGAAGGGGGTCTGCACACGGACTGAGTCTCATGCATGAAGGCTCCTCTATGCAAGGGGCAATCGTCAGCCCGTCATGAGCAGCGCAACTGTGTATGTGCAGAGAACCCCTCCTCACATGTGCCTAAATGAGCAGATGGCAGTGCATGTTTAGGCGCCAGGGGCATTGGAGTTTAAGGTTATCCCACATAGTTTGTAATGCCTCCTGATGCATTCTCGGGAGGGTGTTGACCTGTTGATCCACCTAGTCCCAAACTGTCTACTCTGACTGGCAGTAGCTTTCCAAGGTCCCATAGATAAGGGCCTTTCACAGGCCTGCTGCCTGATGTTGTTTAAGTGGAAATGGATAGGGAATTTTCACCTTATATGTACATTTTTTTAAAAAAGTGAAGCATTTTTTAAAAAATCTCTTTTTTTAAAACCAAAAAGTCTTCCAGAGAGGCTTTCACTCTAAAGGACATGACACAAAAGGAAAAGGGATAGGAAGGAAGGAAGACAGGCAGGCCGGCAAAAAACCCTCAGGCACTATTTCTCAGCTACAAAATTCTTGTCCCATCTGTCTCTGTCTCCAATTGCCTGATGAACTGGCTGCTGGCGAAAGTTGAGGAAAGAGCCTGATGGAGCGGACTTTTCAATGGAGCAGATGGAGAACATGCATTTCACCGCAGAACCATGTTGCCTGCTGTAGTTATATGGCCAAAGGGATCTATCTAGTAGCCTCTGTTAAGATGAACTAGCTTTCATTTTACTTTGCAGAGCTGTAGTATTGGCAAATAGCCAGCAGGGGGCAGTTGAAACTCAAGGCAAGGTGTAGTAAGGCATCCCAGATAGCCATACATGCTTATGCAGAAGTACGTCCCATTCAGTTCAGTGAAACTTATTCCTTGGTGTGTTTAGGGATGTAGCCTTATTGGACAAATAAAAAATAGGTTTAACTAATTATGTCTGCATGCTTGCATTTGGCTAAATAATAGTTTTGAATATAAAATGTATTTTATATTTACCATTTGATGTTGCACATACAGACAGCAACCATATTGCACACATCTAGTTGATGCACGACTGACCTGAACAGGGCGGAGTGGGCTTTTGTGCACTGCACCGACATGCAGGGGGAGGTGGCCAGGAATGTAACCCCTGTGCAAAATGGTTGCTGCCTGTATGTAACAGCAGACTCCATCCTAGGTCCCCCTCCAAACTGCTGTTTCTCTGTGGGTGAATTCTGCAGCATGTTCTTGACACAATGATAGTGCGCTACTAGTAGATTCATCCTGCTTTATTATTGGTGGTATAAAAAGTCACAGGATTTCAGCAGGAAGTTACAGGTTGTGCACTGATTGGAAATGAAGCAGTGCGAGCGCCCTGAAACTTTTCCCAGGCACAAACTTAGGATTGTGTGTGACACCCCCCCCCCCAACAACATCTTGATCACATGGCATCATGAACACACAATAAAAAGGACTTCCGGAGGAAGAAGAGACGTTCTTACCAGTGTGAGAGGGAAAGAGGATCGCCTTATCTATATATTTTAATCTTGTTTTTAAGTTGTATTTTAATCAATTGTTTTTATACCTGGTGTTAGCCGCCCTGAGGGAGGCTTGGCTGGGGAGGGCGGCGTATAAATAAAAATTATTATTATTGTTATTGTTATTATCATCTAAGATGGCACCCATCAGCCTTTATAAGAACCTATATTAAAATCTCTCTCTCTCTCTCTCTGTGAGTGTGTGTGTGTGTGTGTGTGTGTGTGTAAAAAGCATTGTCCACTTAATCAGGGATGCCTTTTAAAAGGTTATTTTAAGGAGTTTTTAACTAATTCATCTAGCTGATATATTGATTAAAGGACCTTCTCTTTCTAATCTCTTTTCTTCAGTGGTGCCTGCAGTTGGGAAGACCACGTGGTTCCCCCGCCCGTCACACACAACGATGACAGTCCCCCTTGCCTTGGGGATCTCATCCAGGGCTCCACCCCCTCAAGCCGACTTCTCCGTTTGGATAGTGATTGGGGGCACAGGCGGGTTGTTTGTCTTCATCGTTCTTGCATTGTGAGTCCTGGGGGGCTGGGATGGCACCCCGAGGGTGACTGGTAATAGGTTAACACTAGGGTACGCCAGGCCCACCCCTCCATCTCGAGAGCCTCTGTTCCCAAATGCCCACTTTAAGCTTGGAAATAATACAATGCCCTACTCAGCAGGCCAGCTGGCACCTTTGAGGTTGCACCACCATCCCAGAGGGCTAAAAGACTGACATATGGATATAGACTGCCACCAGGTGTTTGTGTATGTGTGTGTGTGTGGATGGAGAGGTACACATAGCAGTGTATAAGGCGAGAGTGGTAAATGCCTGGTAAACTCTCTGTAAGATGATCAGTAACGGCAGAAAAGCTCCCTCAGATCCTATCAAAAGGACAACAAAAAATGTTTGATTACATTCCCAGTGGGAGCCACCTCAGATTCAAGCCTTGTGTCAGGTCTGTTAATGCTAAGCGGCTTCCCCGAATCCTTTGCAAGATATTTGGGCTCCATGACACATACATAGAGTTTCATGAGTGGTCAAGGCCCTGAGGAAAGCATTCTCTGAAGCTACAAAGTTTGAAATCTGCTGACTGAGTCTCTAATTCTTTCTTTCTTTCTCCATAACCCCTTTTAACTTTATAGCCTGTTTGCTTACTTTCGTCGTAAGAAGGGGGAAGAAGATGAGGAAGATGATGACGATGATGAAAGTGAAAGTGGATCCTCAGAGCTGGTGGCAATGTGAAGTCTCAGTCACACACACCCACACCCTTTTCAAGTTCTTCAGACACAGATTCCTGCCCACAGGCGCTCTTATATTGTACTAGCTGGTCTACTTTATTTATTTAACAGTAATTGATAAAGATAGTGGATATCTTTTAATAGATAAAAGCCCCTCTTGGGTTCTGTGGGGGAGAGTATGAAGACGGCATCAGGAAGACATAACTTTCAGGGCTCCGAGATGGCTTGCAAACAGCTTCCACACAACCTGTCTGGTGAACGTTCAGCCTCAATAATTTGCAAATAAGCTAGTCAGGGTTGAGTTTGCTACCATATTTAACAACATTCATCCCGATTTGTTTATGGGGAGACGGATGCAACGTTGCCTAATCAATCCCACATTATTTGACCTCATTCCTTGATTGCGAGGTCCATTATTTTGAGGAAGGAGGTTTGTTGCACAAGAGCTCCAAATCAGGTTTAATTCCTTAGCCTGAATTTGCTGGAATGTGATTGAATCCCAGTCGATTGTTGACAGTCTGCAAGTGCCCTTGCTGTACTTACTAGGGAGGACTAAAAGTTTGGAAAGGGGGAAACCATTGACCCAGATGGAGCAATGCAGGAAGCACGTAATGTTGCTTTTTTTCTGAGGAACAGTAGCTTTAAGGAGAAACTGTGGGTGGGGAAGAAGTGCCCAACCCTTTCCCCACTGTTTTTCCAGTCTAAATTCTTCCTCATATATATAATGCTTGGGGCGGGGGCAGAGAGCAACTGGGTCTGTGTGATATTTACTTATTTAATGTTTTATGGGAAAGGAGAGCAAACCATTAAGACAGATGTGGGGCACCTGTGGCCCTCCAGATTTTCCTTAATTACAACTTCCACCAGCATTCAGAGGCCAAAGGTCCTCCATGCCTGTGTTATTAAGGGGACTGAAAGTCAGAATTTGAGTTCTTTGAAAGCAGGCAGGAAAGATCTACAGAGGTACAAGGAGCCTGGAAACCAGGGCTATCAAAAGACCCGGGTGCACAGGGAGTGCAAGTCCCAGCAGGATTAAGACTGGCCCTGGATGGAGCTGAAAAATCTATCCAAAGTAGGACTGGAACAAGGATTCAGGCAGGCACCAGAACATGGGGCTTGTGGAGCAGCAAGACAGAAGAGGAAGCACTTATAACAAAGACACGTTCAGAGGAACCAGCAGGCTATCTGAGGAGTGGAACCATAATCAGACCTGGGAAGACTATATGGAGCCTTCTTTTTCCACTCTCCTGCCCCATGTACTCACCCATAAGACATGGCATTGCAAAAGACCAGGGGGCTGCTGCCTTCTTTTCCTGGCTGATACCAGCACTTAAACTTCTTGGGCATTGTGCATGATTTCTCCAGGCTTACTGAGCTTCTCCTCCACACAAGCCCTGTACAGCGCCTTGAACCAACCTAAGCCAATTTCACGAGGGTATTATAAAATACAACAACAACAATCTACCTGTATTTGAGGCAGCGAGAAATGGTGTTTATTTGGAGACAGCAGGCGATGATGGTTACAATGCTGAAGGTCTCTGTGTTGGAAGAACAGGGTATACACACATGGCTATCTTCCTTGTCAGGCTTAACTTGGTGGCTCTTTCCATGGCAGCTTTTCCGCTTGTGGAGAACAATCGGCTGGATGATTTTTAAATAAGCAGAACCCCACAATTGTGCAGGCTGAACACCAAGGACCCTGCCTCCCGCATCTTATGACTGGTTTACCCTAGCCGATGAGTTGCCATGTCACACCCATGCCACATATTCCAAGCACATTCCATCCCCAGAAAAAGAATCCTGGGAATGGCAGCTACAATTCCCAGTACCCTTAAACTACGGTTCCCAGGATTCTTTTGGGGGGGGGGAAACCATGTGTGTTAAATGTATGATGTTACCAGGAGGGCAAAGTCACAGGCCTTGTGTGCACTGTTGGCTCTCGGGCAACAGGAGTACAATGGAACCTTGGTTCTCGAACCGCTCCATTCCTGAACGTTTCGGCTTCTGAACATCAAAAACCCGGAAGTAAGTGTTCCGTTTTCGAACGTTCCTCAGAATCCAAACGTCCGACGCAGATTCCGATCTGCAAAAAGCCTAGCTGTCAGACAGCCGGAAGCTGCGCCTCGGAATTCAAACCTTTCAGAAGTCGAACGTCCTTCCAGAATGGATTATGTTCGACTTCCGAGGTTCCACTGTATGTGCTTTGAAGTGGGTGTTTCTTTCATGCCTACACTCTCAAACTGCCTTCACTTTCATACAATCCAACTTGGCAAGTCAACAGTGTGGGCAGTACAGGTGTGGGCAGTACAGAAGTGAAAGTGTTTCACAGCTGAAATGGCTGGTGCAGCAAACTGTTCTGAGGTTACAGACAGAGGTACATAAAAAAGAGGACCCAGCACTCTTTGACCCCTGCAGGGGGAGAGCTCAGCTTCCCTCTGCCTTTGCTCTTCAAATTATGGGGAATGCAAATTTTCTTGCCAGTTTTGGCCCTTTCCTGCATGCTTCTGGTATACAGTGTCTTTTTTTCTTACTACAGATATACAATTATACAGTATCTGTATGTATGTATATGTGTGCATGCACGCATGCATTAAAACCTGAGGCTGAAAGGCTGCTCTGGGGAGGGGAAGCTATACTTTGATGTCACAGGTGCCCAGCCAGTCAACAGTCTGCACAGCCCCTTCTACTTCAAAGCAGTAAAAGTTATTTCCCCTGCACTTGGTCCTCAAGAGAATATTGTTTGTGTGAGACAAGACCGGGGTGAGTCCGCTTTCTACAACAGAGTGGGTCCTGTTTTTAGGTAGGTCTAGTAGTTTGAGAGTGTAGCTGCAGCAGGCACACCCTAATAGTCTATGTTTGCTTTGAAACGTTTGGCAATATTATCTCAGTTTAACTTGTCATACCTTCTTCCAAAAACTCCAGAGAAACACAGGGCTCATCCACACTGACCAAGGTATTCTAACAGAGAATTTCCTCTGCTCTCACCAAACTAAAGACTTATTATTCACACTTCTGTTTGCCCCATGATTTCTAGGCAAGGGTCTGGGAGGTTTTTTTCTTTAGTCTTGCCAGTTTCCCCAGGAAAACCTGCTGTTCACTGCTGAATCGGAACAAACGCCAATTGGGTTTTCAGCAGATTGACTTTGTTCAGATTGGGCAGTAAACAGGGAGCTTTGCTGAGGAAACCCACAAGACAAAAACCTCTCAGACCCATGCCTAGAAATCATGGGGCAAACAGAGAAGTCCTTAGCTTGGTGAGAGCGGTGGAAATTCTCTGTTAGAATACCCTGGGCCAGTCTCACAGAACCACAATTTTCAGGGATTCCAGTAAAGATGGAATGGCTATAAATTAAAGCAGAATTAAGCCTTTGCTTAGATGTTTCCACATGAGAAGTTTCTATAGCTGTGCCCGGATCCTGCCACAAGCCCATTCGCCTAAATGTCCCAGCAACCTTTGGCTACTAGGATATGACCCACCACTACCATCATCTCCCTTGTGAAACAGATCCCTCCATATCCAGCTCCCTTTGGGAGCTTTCCCACCCCTGCACCCCCAGACCAAAAAGAAGTGGTCCCGAGCCCTGTGTCTGCATATGCACCCTCTACTTTGCAACACCAAGTAAGAATGACAGTAAGGGTCAGAATGGCATGAGCGGTTGAAGCTGCATTTCGCCCTTCCAATCCCATCTCTCTTTGAGCAGCCACAAAAGATGGTTCAGTCCCCAACACAGATGTTTTCCTCCCTCCCGCTCACCCCCCCCCCCCCGCTTTCAGTAAAACATGAGGTTGCCACTGCTGGTGTAGCCCATTCAGGGCAGCCCCAGGAAATCTTTGCTTCTCCCTCAATGTGCCAGGGGCTTGAGATGGCACGGTCCAAATTGTTTCTGAGCTGGCACTTCCTCTGTTTAACTCAATAAAACGATGGTATCTCCTCACACCAAGGTAGAACCTGCACTTCTCATCCTGAGCCAGCATGCATCTAGATCTATGGGGCCACGCAGATGTGGGCAGAGCTGGTGTTGTTCTCACGGTTCAACCGAGCCAACATGACCTCTTGAAGATGCTTTGAGGGTAGACCACGGCACTTCCTGTTCTATTAATGAGTTGAAACCATGCAGGCATCCAAGGTTCAATGTAGCGTGACCCATATGCCAAAGCTTTAATTCAAGATGGCTTCCAAAGTTGTTAAGAACCCAGGTTCCAAGGAAGGTGGTGTTGAAAACTGATGCCCTTCCAAACCTTTTTTTTTTTTTAGAACTGCTTCACGGTGGCATGGCAGAAAGGCACACATTTTAATTCATCTCCAACGTTTGTAAAGGTCCTCGATGTCTTGAACCATCCCGATGCAGCAGGCTGGCTGGACCACTGTCCTTGCAAATATTGGCTTCATCCATCTCAAGCTAGAGGACAGCAAAGGGTTTCTGGGGCTGTCGGGCCATTGAAGATGAGGTGCCTGGTGCTGACACAACCCAAACATCAGGGTGCTTAATTCTTCTAAGAGAGCAACTGGGCTTGGCATGAACCGAAACAAAACCACCCGTGACAATGCTTGACATTAAACTGCTCTCTCGTTCTCACCCATTCAAGGTGGTACCCAGTGCCGGCAAGGCCTTACAGGGTATGCAGAGGATTCTCCCCCTTTCCCTCCAGGCCTTGGGGTCTCCGAATGGGCTGCTAGCACCCCGCCTACCACTGCTCCACCATTAAGTCTATCATGTGGTTGACGCCAAGGTCGGTTGAATCAAAGAAGTCCGTGCAGAAGATGCTGCCCCCAACAGGACTGCTGGAGCCGAGGCCTGATGCTGAGCCCGAGGTCAAGGCCTCTAGCCAATCGACCGGGTCAAATCCAGCACGGGCACCATTTCCTTGCCAGGCATCTGGGGGAGATGGGGGCATCTCCAGAGAGTCAGGGGAGAAAACAGAGGACAGTGAGTCCAGCGACGCAGAGGAAGAGGAGGCCGTCGAGAGGAAGTCGTAGGGACCAGGAAAATCAAAGATGGCGGAGGTCACCAAAGGAGCTTCGCTGCTGGGCCGCGGTTTCTTTGGTGGTGACGCTTCTTGCGGGGATGGGGCAACTCGATCAGGGACTTTTGGGTTCAAGGCAGGTGCTTGAAGGAGGTCACCTGGAGCAGATGAGGAGAAACGGGATATAACTTGGCACAGCAGCACACCTACCGTGCCCTCCTAACCGTGAGCTCGTTCAGATCTAAGCCGCGCAACCTGTTTCTGTGTCAGGACTTTGCACGGGAAGGCATGGCTAACAATGGCTTTGGGCATGTGCAGAATGCCTGCCGCTCACCATTGAGTAACCAACAATCCTGCCCCACCTGCCTGGGGTTCGGGGGTTATATTTCCAGGGCAGAGAATATGATTCTGAAGCAGGGTTTGAGCCCCAGATTCCTAGTCTTCTGAAATAAATGTATCATTGCCCCATTGGCTCCATTCTTGGAGCTTCTCCCATAGCAAATTGTGGTTTACGGCTGCCCCCTACCGGTAAGCTGGGTTACGGGGGCCATTTCCTCACCTGAACACATCAGTGGTTCCTCTAAGATATCTTCGATCGATTGGCTTGGCACCAGCTGCAGACAGGGAAGGAAAAAGAAGAGCAGTTACAAAGGGATCCCTCACGAAGCCCAGTCATTCAGCCAGCTCTGGGGCAGGGTCCTTTTTTGTACAGAAGTCTTCTATGCAGTGATGAGTTTCAGGCAGGGGGTAAGCTCAATATGGCCTAGATGCTCATCCTATAAATTTGTTTTCAAGACTTCAGACTTGGAACATGTGGGATAATTATAATTAAAAAGGGGAAGAGTTCCTCAGTGCATGTGCAGAGGTTGGAGAAGCCCAGCTGGGCCTCCTCGCCCCACAGTACCTGAGCTTTCTGGATGGCTTCTTGGAGCTCCTCCTCCAGGGACCGGGTTCCTGGGGCTGGGTCCGGGGGGCTGGCTGTTATTTCAAGGGGCAGCTCCATATCAGAATTAATCGGCTCACAGGAGGCAGGGCACAAAACCTAGCAGGAAAACGGAGGAAATACAAAGTCTAGCGTTTTCTGCCCCAGACAAAAGCCCTCCCTGCTACCAGCCCCACTGATGCTACCCAACCAGGGCTAAAGCGGACTTCTTTTAAAATGTCCAATGCTCATTGGTTAGCAGCTCATTGGGTGATACGCCCCACAAGCCCCCAAACTAAGCCCTGCCACATGCCTGCGCATGCAAACATGTGCCTCTGTGGCAAGGATTTTTTGGCCTAAGCCTTAGGGCTGCCAGCTGCTGACCTTTAATGTCTAAGTTATCTGAGGCAACAGGGAGACAATTTGGTTTTTGCCCCCACCCCTTGCTAGGAGACACCATTAGCAAAGGGGCCACCCCTACTTATTTGAGCAACAGGTTAAGATGGGGGAACAAGCAAACCAGTACTCCCCTAGCAGATAAACACGCAGTTCATAGGATACAGCTCTGTATCAGCTTCTCTAGCCGTAATGTTCTCTAGAACACTTGGGGGGTTTTGAATTTAGAGAACAGATGACAGCGGTGGGGGTGAGGCCATGGCATGTGGTGTGTATTATGCATGTTATGGAGAGAAGGTGCTTTTCTTTCTCCCCCATACTAGAACTCAGGGTCACCCACTGAAACTGACTGGCGGTAGATTCAGGATGAAATAAAGGAAGTCCTTCTTCACACTCACACAAATGCACAATCAACTTGTGGAACTCCCTGCCACAGGACGTGGTCATGGCCTTAAAGACTTAAAAAGTAGATTAGATAAATCCATGGCTTGTTCCGCGGCTATTAACCATGCTGAAGCCTAAGGTTGCAGCCTAAAAGGATGGAGTCTCCATGTTCAAATGCACCTGAATCCAGTGGGAAGAGGGGCTTTTGGACTCATTTCCTGCTTCCCAGAGCATCTGGCTTGCTACCATGGGGAGCAGAATGCTGTGGACGTTCTTATGGCTCAGCAGCCCTCTAGAATTGCAAATCTCAGGTGGCCTCTCTCCCAGCACTTTGCTTTAATCCACTGGGATAATCTCCTTCACACAGGCAACCCAGGAGGCCCCTCACTCTCTTTTGGATCAGCTGGAGAATGCTTGTTTGCTCACCATGAAGCCATCTTCCGTGCCTTCTCCTTCCTTGGCGCATTCTCTCTTGGGGATGTAGGGCGGTGGTGCCCCCTGCTGGCTGTGGGGCAGTAGTGCTCCCTTGCGGCGGTTCTTGATCCGTTTGTGCATCTCCAGCTCCACTCGGAGGTCGTCGTCGTGGTGTTTCTGCTCCCGGTGGAGTTTCAGCGCCAGGCTCTCAGCCACCCGCTGCTTCTCCCGCAGGGCCTGGGCCTCCTCCTCTAGGTCGGAGGGTGACAAGCGGGCACTGGAGAGTGGGACAGGGGGGGGCTTGGCCCGGGCCACCTGGTAAGGCTTGAGGCGCTCCAGCAGGGCTGGCTTGGTGCCAGAAACAGGGAGGCCACGCTTCCGGAGCTGCTGGCGGAGTTCGGAGACCTGGGAATCAAAGCAAAGGAAATTAAGGCTGGATCTACACCGGTTGTAAAAACGCTATAAAAAAACAAGCAATAATAGCTCTTAAGGCAATTTCCAATTGATGACGGATCGCTGCTCTACAGCACCCTCTGGTGTCACATTTTTATAATGCATTTTTAACATTATAACTGGCCTGTGTAGGTTTGCCCTACAAAAGCTGCTATAGAATATTACACAAGACACCAGGAATGGTCAAGTGTCAGGCATGTGGGATTAAGGCATTTGATTTTTCATAGGACTCTTCCTCACCCCGCAAAGATCCGCCAACAGGAGCATGGTGGTGCAAAAGACTGGCATTCAGCATTAAAGAATTCTGAGCCCGGGAATTTGCTTTGAATGCCAGAATAGAACGGAGCTCACAGTCCTTCCATGCAGGCCACCCATTCCTGGTTTTCTTCCTCGCTTTCGCTATTCATCAGTATAATTTAGAGTGCAGGCCTAGGGGTCAATGTGTTGCAGCTATTGTTAAACAACTGACAAGTCAGGAAACCTTGCCGATCTATTGCAAATCACACAGCCTACTGCCCACCCCTAAAATACACGTGTGTGTGTGTGTGTGTGTGTGTGTGTGTGTGTAACATTGTTTTATTGTTACATGTTCCCTTCCCTGAGCAATAAAAAGATCCATGACAGCACACTACCCAGGCTCCGCTTGCTCTAGATAATATTAATATTAACGTGTTTATCAAGTAGGGGGATAAGTGAAGGCATGTGCAGCATGCAGACTTTTGCCAGGTGGCCGATTTACAAGTCCCACCACATTAGATTCCTGGAGAGAAGCACCCAAAGAAATACCTAGAGACAGTGGCGTAGCATGGGTTGTCAGCACCCGGGGCAAGGCAAGGAATTTTCGCCCCCTAACCCGTGGATTTGCGCCCCTTAACCCATGGATTTGCGCCCCCTAACCTGTGGATTTGCCCTAACCCCAGATGTTGCGCCCGGTGCGGCCGGCCCCCCCTGCACCCCCCACGCTACGCCACTGCCTAGAGATGCTTCAAGCCCTCAGTTAACTTAGATCTCTCTTCCCCCTTTCTGCCCCATTCTGTCTTCCTTTTGTTTGGAAGCAGGGAAGTCCAGCCCTTTAGGGAAAACGGGGCACTGCCCCACTGACCTTAGCCTGCAGAACTCAGCAAAGAGGAGCAGGAGGATGGGGGGGGCGCAAAACTTAGTTATCTCTGCCTGTCCTTGGCTCTAGCTCCACCTGCTCCTGGCCTCTCTGACTGTGGCACCAGACGCCAATAGCTGGGAGAGAATGTGTCTCCCCTTCCAAGCTCGGATAGTTCCTGGGCCCCTCACCAAGAATCTGCCAGATGAAAGGAATGGCTGGTCAGCAGCCTTCAAGGGGTGGTTATGACAGGCAGGTGAAGTTGCACATACCCTGCAGTCTCATCTTAGAAGATCAGGAATTACCAAGGGGTATAATTCAAGGATGGAAGCTTCCCCAGAGTTCCCTGCCTTCATTTCACAACTCCAGGTGTCCATCTTTCTTTCTTTCTTCATATCTTTCCCCCGCTACCATTTTATTTCTTGGCTTTTGCTTGCTTTTGTTTTTTAAAGTCCTAAAGCCTAAAGTGGCTTCCTAACAATGAATAAATAAAGCAACCACCACCAAATAAAACAGAATCGGCAGTAAGCCGTGGGAAAATACCATTGAAACAACAGCTCTGAAATCAAAGGCGGCTTGGGGTTAAAAAGAAAAATAAAGTCTTAGTCTGGTGCTTTATTCTAATCACTAGTGCAGGGACCAGTCCATAATCGGGGCACCAGCACTGAAAAAGCCCACTTCGGGTGAGGAGTTTTTAATGTCTGGCATTTTATTATGTTTTTATGTTTTGGAAGACGCCCAGAGTAGGCAGGGTATGAATAACAAAGTTGTTGTTGTTGTTGTTGTTATCCCGGATGGCAGAGGGCAAGAGACAGGGTTTTGGATGCAGATTTTAACTCATGGGCAGGTGGTTCATGGGAAAGGAGGAGGCCTGTCCTTCTAGGTGGAGAGCCTCAGGCGTGGGTGCAAATAAAGCCCTCCTGTCTTCTCCATCTGGCCCTTGGCAGTTCCCTCTAGGCCACTCCCTTTGGCCCTGCTCTGCCCCTTCCCAACAAGAGCTTGTGCCTGGCTGGACTGTGTCCTTGCACCCTGACAGTGCCTCTTGCTCACCTGGATGGAGGGGGGTCGGGGGTGAGATTATGTGAAGAGACCTCTGGCTTTTGTGTGAAGAAAGGAGCAACATCCATTGCTCTGCCCGCTTCCTGCCTCTGCCCCCCCACCTTTTGTCCCCCCCCCCACCTTGCCCATGTGGCCCTCAGAATGTTGCCCCCTTGTGCTGACGATTACGTGCCCCTCCTCTAGATCTTCCCATCTAACCCGGTTCTTTGGAAGCCTGGCTCTCACCGCAACAGAACGGCTGAAGCGGTTATTTGCAACTGGACTTGATTTGCAGAAACCATCTCCGAGAGCGGAATTCCGCCCACGCAGAATCCGATGTGTGATGGCTGGGAGTTCTCCTGCCCCAACTCACCGTTAGCTCCTCCAAGTTGGCAGGCAGCAGTTCCGGTTTGGGTGGCGAAGGGGAGGTTGGCGTGGCTGGAGAGGGGAGAGGGAGCGGGTGAGGTCCACTTGGTGGCGCAGGCGTCCCAGCGAAGCTCAGGACCTGCTCTGGAGCACTGCTGGGCGAAGGGAGAAAAGAGAGGCGTTGACGCTGGGTTTCCCCATCCCAATCTTCTCTCCGGCCTCGCTAGTGTGCTTTTGTCTCGGAAGAGCATTCCCGGAAGCAAAACGGCTTACCTGGCTGGGACAGCGTGCACGGCACGGACGCAGAAGGTGGCTGGTGACGTGGGCGTGGGCTGCTGCTGGCTCATGATCTGGAGCTGCAAGAAGACCTGCTGCTGCTGGAGGACACGGGCGTAGGCCGCATCCATGGGCACCGGCGCCTGCTCCCCCTTCTGGTCGGGCGGCATGTACTGGTGGTACTTGAGCTTCTTCACTTTGGGGCGCGGTTCCTTGGCCTTCTTGGGGCGCGGGGGCTTCCTGGCCTCAGGCACCTTGGATGGGGCCTGTGGGAGGCATCAAAGTGTGTGAAAGAGAGCAGGAACGGGACTCTCAAAAGACAGTGGTGCATAGTGGTTAAAGCAGGGGGGCTTTCTAGAGCTAGGTAATGCTGCTACCTTGGGTCCCCCCCCCCCCCAATTGCCTAAATTCTTGGGCCTTCAGCACACGGGTTAGCAGCAGAGGGAGAGGCCAAGGGCCAGTCTCCAATTGTCCTCCCTGCCACAAAACAACATCTGACTCTGTCCTTATGCAGGAGCAAAGGTAGGGGGTGAAAACCAGCCACCTGATTGTTTGTTTTTGCATTGGGTTATATAGATTCACTTCTTTATTAGCCTCCCAACTAAGTAAAGGTAAAGGTAAAGGGACCCCTGACCATTAGGTTCAGTCGTGGCCGACTCTGGGGTTGCGGCGCTCATCTCGCTTTATTGGCCGAGGGAGCCGGCGTACAGCTTCCAGGTCATGTGGCCAGCATGACTAAGCTGCTTCTGGTGAACCAAAGCAGCACACAGAAACGCCATCTACCTTCCCGCCAGAGCAGTACCTATTTATCTACTTGCACTTCGTTCTTTTGAACTGCTAGGTTGGCAGGAGCAGGGACCGAGCAACGGGAGCTCACCCCGTCACAGGGATTCAAACCGCCGACCTTCTGATTGGCAAGTCCTAGGCTCTGTGGTTTAACCCACAGTGCCACCCGCATCCCTCCCAACTAAAGTAGGGATGTATGAAAGGCAAAAATATTCAAGAACCCTCAGAACAGGTTTTGTATGGCGGCAGCAAAAATGCCAATAAAACCATTTCAGTCAGTGAAAAGCAATAAGGCAGACTTAGCTGGGCACCTGAATAGCAATGAGGACAGCAGTGGACATGTTTTCCCCTGAGGGCAGCTGTGGGATGTAGTTGCTGCCGTCACCACCAGTATGCCTTGCACTCCCCCAGAAATCTTTGCTCACTTTTTACTACGTGAAAATTGGCAGGGTGAGGAGAGGAAGTTCCCCAGCAGCTCTGTTCAAAATAGGCAGCTATCTGGATTCGGCCTGCAATTCATCCTGCAGCAATTCATACTTTTCTCTGATAAAAGACAGAGCAGTGGACTTCTGCTTCCTCCCCAACCTCCCCGTTCCTGCTCTTGATTGTCTCTACCTTGAGGAGTGAAACGGAGGGCTTGGCAAGGGGGCTCCCCCCTTGGGGAGGGAACTCTGCCTCAGAGGTGGATGAGGACACAGGAGGCAGCTGTTGATCCAGGATCGGAGGGAGGTCCAGCTGCAGGGAGAAGAGGGAGAAAATGGAGCCCAAGTACCCTCCTAGCTCCCAACTCCTGCACCTCCTTCTCTAAACTGGCAGCCCCCAAACTTTCCTTTCCTATAAAGCCAAGCCTCCTTCCCTTCTGAGAATTAAGCTTTCATCTTTCCCATCAGCTGGCATGCCCCAGTTTTCCCTCTTGTGTATAATTTCAGCTGAGAAGGAGAAGACCTGCAGCAGTGGGAACAGCGAGAGGCAATGCTTCTGGGCAGAAAGTGGGACAGGGCTATAAAGCATCAAAATCGAGATGTGGAAAATATGGAAACAACGAGGAGAGGCAGGACTGAGATGTGGAGATATGCTTCAGAGATCCAGATTGTGGGGCGCTCCAAAAAAATTAATAATTATAATTTGGACTATAACTTGGTCTTTTTTATTTTAATTGGAGTATTATGATTGGATATATTAATTGGATGTTTTTATTGGAAAATCAATAAAAACAATTAAAAAAAGAAAGAAAGTGGGACAGGGCTTTGAAGGAGGTGGTAAGGAGCTGGGGAGGCGACGGGGGCTGGTTTACTATATGGTACCTGCTCACCATGTCCAGCCTTAAAACCCGACATTCTGCCCTGAAGCCTAGAATGGGAATTCTTTGGCATGTGCACAAAGACGTACGAAATCAGCAGTTGAGGACAGGATGCTGGACTAGGTGGGCCTGTGGCCTGATCCAATAAGCTCGCCTTGTGCTGAATGCAATCTTGGGGCGGTGTGGAGGCCGGGGGAGAGCAGAGCACACAGGCAGTGCTGGCTTCAAGATTTGGGCAGTGTGGAGGATGGAGGGGCTGAGTGCCCAAATAGCACCTCAGAATAGCCTCTTCAGATAAGACAGGCAGCATTATTTGTTAATACTGGGAGTAGTAGCAGTCACGTTACAACCAAAGGTCAGTGTCATCATTCCCAGAATTGCTGCCCTGGAACAATCTCTCTCTCTCTCTCTCTCGGCCTCCAAAGGCTTCTGACGTCCTCAGTGCCCCCAACCCTCTCTAGAACCAGGAATAATTTGGGAGTGTGGGTGTCCTGTGTGAAGCTGGGGAAAGCCAATGGTGGTGTCAAAGGTTTTGGCTTCTAAGTGAAGCAGAAATTACTCTTGGGGTACAGGATTCTGTCCTTCCATCCTTGCCACTTTAGGCCTCGGTGGGTCGCACATGTAAGGGTTTGTTGGAGTGGCAATCGAGGTACTGAAAGTGGCAACTCTAACTTGAAACTCCCCACCACCACAGACTGGCAGCAGGCCTAGTTATGTTAACTACTGGTTAGTTCTGCTGTGTATAATTTTGAGGGGGCGGATATTATTGTGTCCTGCAAAAGGGAAAAAGAGGCCAACCCCTCACAATTCACTCATCATTGTGATTCTTACATCCTGCAATATTCAAACATGCCCTGTAGAGGGCAGCACAACCACATCATATACAGTGGTACCTCGGTTTAAGAACAGTCCAATTTAAGAACGATTTGGTTTACAAACTCCGCAAAACCGGAAATAGTGTCTTGGTTTGCGAACTTTGCCTCGGTCTAATAATGGAATCCAAATGGTGGAAGGGCACTGGCGGTGGGAGGCCTCATTAGGGAAAGTGTGCCTCAGTTTAAGAACGGTTTTGGTTTAAGAACGGATTTTGGTTTAAGAACAGACTTCTGGAATGGATTAAGTTTCTAAACCAAGGTACCACTATATATTTATTTTACTTACTTGGAAAGAGATATTATAGATTATATCTCAGACATGAGAATCAGATATTAAATACTGAGAGGGAAAGCTGGACACTTACAAAAGGTTACATTTCCAGGAGTATACACCAAGTGCCCTGTTCTTATCCTCTGTTCCCCCTTTCACCTCATGTCTCTTCAGCATGTACAGGTGAGTTCTACGCAGTTGCTTACCTGAAAGGCCGCCGTTGCGGTGGAAGGGTTCCCATGGGCACTTCCAGGAGACAGTGCAAAGCACGGGGAGGAGGAGGAGGAGGAGGAGGAGGAAGAAGAACTACTGAGATCTTCCTCAAAGGTGAAGGAATCAGGAGCAGCGAGAGTTGCATCTGCAGATGTTTTGAGTGAGAGAAAGGAGGGGCGGCATTATTATAGCAGGGTAGAAGAAACAATTGTTGTTTCTCACATAATTTTCACACTGTTGTTAGTTTTTCACATCGTGAAATCCAGGGATGACTTAGGGGCCTGTTCCATGTCATTTGCCCAAGTGCAAGGATACCTAGTTCTGGCACTAATCCTAAACATGTGACCGGAGGACAGGGGTGGGGCGGGTGGACAAGCAAACACACAAACAAACAAACAAACAAACAAACAAACAAACAAACAAACCATTGTCTTTGTCACCTTCAAACTTATGGAAGGTGGCTATCTGCAGCAGGGAACCTCTTGACAGTCTCCCCATACATTTTAGAACCCTGGAAAATCAAGAGTTCTAGAAGGTGAGTCCCTGTGTATACAAAAGGCTCCTTGGTGCGGAGGCTCACCATCCACGAGCTGGAAGGCAATTGAGAACTGTGACTGGGTAGAGCTTGTTTGCTTATCCTTGCAGCCTGGCCCTCGCCCCCAGCCACACATGTTTAGCAGATGCATTGCCTGAGGAGGGAAGGAGGGTGATTTGATGGGTGCTAACAGAGCAGCAATTGGAACCCTGCTCTGCACACATTCCACCCAAGGAGCCAAGCGGCATTGGCTAGTCCCAATTAGGCAGCCCTTTTGCAAACCTTTTGCAAAAAGCTCCCCCAATTTCCACCACGTTTCTTCTCATAACAACCTCGCGCTGCCAATATTCCCATTTTGCAGATGAGAATGAGGCAAAAGGCTGCGTGCCAAGCCTGGGACAGAGGCAGGATTCAAACCCACTTATCCAAATTCAGCTCCCTAGCCCTCACTGGAATTTGCTCTATCCTGTTACAATCCCTCCTGCTGGGATTGCGCCAGAGTCCAAGAGCTTTCCATTAAGACCTGCCCCTCCATAAACAGCCACTGGATCCCTCCTCTCTCCCAGGCAGGATTCCCCGTTTCCACTCCATGAGGCAGGAGGATTCCCCAGTAAGGAGAATGCCAAGTCAAGTCCTTACCTGCCATAGCATCCTTGATACCTGGATCCAAGGAGAGGATGTTTTTCTTCACCAGCTCAAGTGGTCCAGGGCGGTGTAGGATCTTCTCACTCAGGTCTTCGGCCAGGCGAGCCTTCTTGTCCTGCAGCTCAGAAGGGTCCCCCGGAGACACTGCAGTGAGAAGAGCAACTATCAGAAGAGCAGGCTTGTGGGATCAGGCAAGAGGACCCTGCAGGCCAGAATCCTCCCTCCCAACAGGAGCCAGCCAGATATTCCTGGGACAAACTCCGCAAACAACGTTTGAGGGATGTA
The DNA here is from genome assembly GCF_964188315.1 of Podarcis muralis. Classification (NCBI taxonomy): domain Eukaryota; kingdom Metazoa; phylum Chordata; class Lepidosauria; order Squamata; family Lacertidae; genus Podarcis; species Podarcis muralis. The sequence goes on from NC_135667.1 coordinate 17,735,394, forward strand.
GTCATCCCCTGGGGTGACCTGGAAATCCAAGGTCCATTTGCCTTATTTCCACATCAATTTGTGATTTATTTTTAAAAGAAGTCCACAGAAAAATAATATGCATATTTCTCCTAATGTGTGCATTTTTAAATGCCATTTTGCCTAATATTTTGCAAACAATTTCCCCTAATGTAATTTCTGCACATTCTTTTCGCTAATTTGTGTGTTTTTGCACACACTTTCCTCCTAATGACATGCATTTTATCTGCTCCTTTTGGTTGGCGATCTGCACCGCAATATTCAGAGAAGCGCTGTGAGTCCTGGAAGGCCTGCTTCTTGCCCTTGCCCTTTCCCACCAGGCCTGGGAGGGCAGGGCCAGGACGGACTCCAGCTACGAAAGCTGAGGCTGCAGAACAGATTCTTGAGCTGCAGTACTGCTTAGGGATTGTTCTTGCTGTTACTGATACTAATTTTTTGTATCTTTATTTTAGACCTGATTATAATTTATGTGGAAATTGTTCAGTATGGTTGTGTATTCTTTGATGTCTTACTTATTGTTTATGACTATTTTTGTTGTAATTATGTGTTTTTTTCATGTTGTGAGCTTCCTTGAGCATGGTTTGATTTGTGGGAAGGTGGCATACAAATGAAATGATATGTATGTATGTATGTATGTATGTATGTATGAATTTCAAACAATAGCTGCATTTGGATGAATTAGGCAGGCTCACATTAAAACATAAGCCAAACCAAATGCCTCCTAGGCAGAAGTTGCTCCTTACCTTCTGACAGCTGGCCCTTAGCAGTGCTGGTCTTGTGGGGCCGGGGCGAGACTTTCAGCTTGGCAATCTCATTGGCCTGAGGAGAAAGAAGCAGAGGAAATTTTAGCCTCCTTAGCCAGGTGCTCAGGTAGAAGAGCTAGGAGGCATCTTTTGCTCACTTAGGCTCTGGAGAACCACCGCCAGTCAGAGTTATGCCTTCCAACTTTTTTCATACCCAGGAAGACCCTACTTGAATTGCAACCCTGCAACGTGGAATCCACGTTTAATTTTTCAGGTATGCATGCCCATGGCCAATGCATAGAAGAGGGAATTTTGGTAGCTGTAGCTTACGGGACTAAGATAACAAAAATTTGCACACACACACCTTACAAAATGCCATATTTTTTTTTAATAAAAGTCCAAAATGCCTGCCTTCCATTTCTTCTGCGCTCTCTCTCTCTCTCTCTCTCTCTCTCTCTCTCTCACACACACACACACACACACACACACACACACCTCTCTATTTTTGGGCTGGGCTGCCTCCAGGCCTGAGCAAAAGAACCACTAGCAGTGGCTCTCTTCCTCCAGTGGTGGGATATAAATGCAGTAAATAAATAAATAAAATTAAAAAGCACCTGCCATTTTAGATATGCCTCTGCTGCCATGCATAAATTAGTCCGCACTGTGATTAATATATTTTGATGTCTTTTTATTTTGCAATAAATGATGGTGGGGTTTTTTTTTGCATTTGAAAGTTTGGTCTGGACCACGTTCCTGCTTGCACACCACACTCAGGTGTGCACCCAGAGCAGTGGCCTCTTGCTTCCTGCAAAGTCACTCCTTGCTGGGAGATGGGTGCTTAATAGAGTCCGTGAGCAGTGGACTCTCACAGAGTCCCATCAGACACTCGTAGCGCTGCTTCCCACTCATTGTTCAAAGCCTTGAGCCCAGCTGGTACTCACCCTGTTCTGGCCCTGGGTCCCATTGGGCTGCGAGAAACTTGCAAGGGGTTTGTTGAGTGCTGGAGGGTTGATAAAAGGGAGCATGTTAGCAAACTCTAAAAGAAACTGCCCGCCCTACCTGCTGATTTTGGCCTGTCGCTCTGTTGTTGCTAGTCCATAAAGAAACAGGAAAGAAAAGTGGCAACCTTATCTCAAGGTTAGAAGACCAGCTCTTCTTTCCTTAGCACCCACCCACTGCTTTATCCATGCAGAAATCCCCTTTGCAATGTGACTCCCTTCACTTTGCACATTTTTGCAAAGGGGTGCGAGGGAGGGCTCACCTGGGAGTAAGTGGCGTTTGGACAGCTGCTCTTGGGACCGCCGGTGTTCCATGCGCAGCTGCAGAACTGCAAGGGAGGTGACAATATATGAATAATGGTGATTACTTTATTCATCTCGGCCAACAAGCAATAAAAAAACAAAACAGTGAAAAATTCAACTCTTAAATCATTTGGCGCTACCCAACCTCCCACCACAAAGCTAAAATGAAGCCAAGAATTGATATATAACTCCAGATTACTGATGTTGACGAAGTTTGTAATCACTTGGGCTGAGAGTTGTTAGGAGATCCCTATTCACTGCCCAGAGCTAACAACTCTCACTACTCTTAACAAACTACAACACTCAGAATTTGTTGGGGGGGGGGGAATCCGTGGCTGTTTAAAGTAGGATCACAGGGCTTTAAATGTATGGTGCAAATGTGAACAGGCCTATTTGCCCAGCTCCTACTGCTCAGCTGCATTATGAATCTAGCACTGTTTCCCCCAAAAGTTCTTCTCTGGCTCAGAATGCGTAATTAGATTCTTCAGGGGTTTGTAAATCCCAAGATCAGTATTCAAACGAGCTGCTGTTGCAATCACTATACAGTCATACCTCGGGTTACAGGCGCTTCAGGTTGCGTTTTTTTGGGTTATGGACGCGCCGAAACCCGGAAGTACTGGAATGGGTTACTTCTGGGTTTCGGCGGTCACACATGTGCGGAAGCACTAAATTGCTCTTTGCGCATGCGCAGAACCTCTGAATCGCAACCCGTGCATGCACAGACACGGCGCTGCGGGTTGTGAACGCTGCGGGTTGCGAACGTGCCTCCCGCACGGATCATGTTCGCTGTGGTTGTGCTTTGATACGCTCCCCCTGCTCTCATCTGGTTGTGAGCTGCTTTGGCAAGCCTGTGTGGAAGGGCAGCCTACAAATTAAATAGCTACTACTACTACTACTGCCACCACTGCCACCAACTAAAGCCTGCAGCTTTGTAGATGCATGCAGAACATTTCTTTGCTGTCAACCTACTTCCTCTCAGTTAAACCCTTAACTACTTACTGTGATTACCAGCAGCTCTCCTCCACAGCTGATGCTGAGAACTATAGCTCCCAGGGGGGCAGTGCAGAAAAGTGAATATGCACAGCACAACCGTTACAAGGGCAGGAGGGAGCCCTTGGGAAACAAATGAGGGGGGGTGAGAGTGCACAAAGGTGCCATTATCCACTCCTGAAGTGAAGGGAAAGGAGTTTGCACTCACTGTGGTTTGAGATTTTAAAGTGACAAAAGCAGGCTAATGAATACATGTTAGGCAGAAATAACTAAAACAGATTACACCATAGAATTAAGGTCTTTCGTGGTCTTAATCGGATTTCAAACTTGCAAACCAGCAAGGATCAAGAAGCTCTGGAGTCTCAAATGTTCAGTCCAGCAACCAACTGAAATATTGGATGCTACTTTGCTTTATCTTTGACCACTGTTACTTATTCAGGGCTTGCTCCAGAGAGTGGCAATGCTGGGCATTTGCTGGGGCCCAAAGAGCAGCCAAAGGCTCACCTAACACTGTTACAATTTCCAGAGAATATCCAATAAGATCAGATGCAGCCAGAGAATTTTCTTATCTCCCACCTCTTCCAGCTTAGGGGCCACCAGTGAGGGCGCCATGCCCAAAGCCCCCCAAATCCTGTTGCTAACACAGTCAGTATTTATGTATACTGCATCACAGTACACATGATGTTACAGAGGTAAAAACAGACAGATCGCTGGCCCCAAGAAACTTACAATGGGAGATATGAGGGCAGGGATGAAAAAATGTGGGTGCTGTAGTTGGGACTAAGGAGAAAAGTTAAAGGTCTATGGACAGGTACTTTTTGAGGAAGGGTCTGAAGGAAGGCAGGGAGGCAGCATAACATTTGATTCTGGGGAACTCAAGACTGTCCACAGTGCATTGAATGAGATTGGAATGGAGTGGGCAAGATGTCTGTTGACTTGAAATCAAGGGAAACCGGATTGGAGAGATCACCCTATTCAACAACCCAGGATGCATCCAGGTTTGCAAAGGAGTGAGGCAAGGTAAGGCAACACAATTTTCTCGGGAATTGCTTTTCAATAAAACAAACTGGGAACAAAATGCATCAAGCTTTTACTGACTGCTGTATGATACTGGGTAATTATACTGTGGAATTGGAAGGGGAAATTAAACTCGGGGTGGGGAGAGAATCACACAAAACTGGCCTGGAAATGAATATATAAAAATGAAATGGATGCAAATTAAGTACTGCCCAGAAGCCTCTATTTAAACAAACAATGAAAATATTGAAAAACTGGGAATTACATCTTGTTTGACCAACAAACGACTAAATGCAGCCCTTTTGGAGGCAAATCCAAGCATCAGAAGAAAGGTCTGCCTTAACGGAATAAATTCATAATTACTTGTCAATGAACAGCAAAATGAAAGCTAAAGGAGAAATTTACAACTCAGCACTGAAACCTCCTGTGGATCTATGCCATATAGTGTGGTGTAGAAGTCTGTTATACCTATGGCTGGTTGACAACATTAGCTGATGTAGTATGACATTAACTTGTACATAAAGAACCGTGGAACGATATATGCACATAATATTCCTTTGTTCCCATATGCCATGGGAGAGACATGACAGGGGATTGGTGTAAAAGAGCTGCAATACGAGGCCATCTATGATATCAAGTGTAGAAGGGCCAGCTATTTGGTCTGCCAAGCAAGACAACAGGTGGACTTTCCCACAGTACAGAATAGATTCCCAGGGATCAAGTGCATCCCCTTGGCAGAAATAAAATGTGATGAGGTGATCCAATGACGAACCCGTTTGGTTCCCAGTGGAAACAACATGCTCAAGATGGAACGGAATGGCGATGCGATTCTGTACATTCATGGAGGAGGAACGAACAAGGAATAGCCAGATAGAATTAACTTAGGAGGTTCTGATTTGGACAAGGACAAGAGCAAATCTGCAACCTCCTTGGTTTACTCTGCCTCTTTTACTACCAACAGTGGATATGTGCCCCTTAGCATAACCGAGTTATGCTAAGGGGCAAAAGTAGGTGGAGAAAGAAATGCAAATTTTGCCTCTGTACAGTAGGCTGGTTTCAGCACGCACTCATACACCCCTCTCCATACAGCCAAGCAAGAGGCATTGTTCAAGGACACATTCCAGCCAGGGGAAAACATTTGAGAAGGGTGCAAAGTGAAGGCAGTGAGGGGTGCGGCCTGGGGGAAGGGGGTGTGGCCTGGAGACAGCCCTGAGGGCCAGGTGAGAGGCCCGGAGGGCCACATTTGGCCCCTAGACCTGAGCTTCCCCACCCCTGCTTTAGTGCTATGTCCTATGCATTAATTTAACTGGTAATAAGGAGCCAGCGTGGTGTAGTGGTTATGAGTGGTGAACTCGTAATCTGGTGAACCGGGTTGGCGTCTCCTCTCCTCCACATGCAGCTGCTGGGTGACCTTGGGCCAGTCACACTTCTCTGAAGTCTCTCAGCCCCACTCACCTCACAGAGTGTTTGTTGTGGGGGAGGAGGGGAAAGGAGAATGTTAGCCGCTTTTAGACTCCTGAAGGGGAGTGATAAATCCAAACTCTTCTTCTAATAATTCTGCCCCTTTCTCCACCCAGAATCCTTAGCATTTCCATTCTCTAAAGAGGCCAGGAAGTTGGGACAGAATTCTCAGCATATACTTAGAAAACTGCAGCTCCCACTGTTCCCTGGGAAGGGAGCCACGGCAATTTGAAATGGAAAGTGAATCAAGTAAGCCGGACCTGGACTACAGTCACACCACACATATCATATCACCTTAAACAATCATGGTTCCCCACCCCCAAAAGAATTCTGGGAGCTGTAGTTTGTTATGGGTGCTGATAAGTTATTGGGAGGCCCCTATTCCCCTCACAGATCTACAGTTCCCAAAGCTCCCTGTGAAGAGGGATTGACTGTTAAACCACTCTGGTAATTGTAGCTCTGTATGGGGATTGCCGGGGTCACCAGCACAGAGGCACAACTATAAAATAAGTCCAAATGCACCGGAAACTTAAATTAGTCTTGCCATCTCCAACCTTGGAACAGAAGCAGTTTTCAGGGCCCTTTAAAAACAAACAAATGAAAACCATGTATATAAGCCCACAGAAATTCAAATGCTGCTGCACTGGGGACATCGCTGGGAAGGATAACCTTGTCCATGCAAGAGCACCAAAGGGATATGGCTGAGCGGGTGAGCCCTCCCCTTGCTCTGCCGTCAAACAGCAGGCACGTCATACCTTTGGAGGGTGGGACTGCTCCAAGCGTTTCTATTCCTGTGCCCGCTTCTCTCCTGCCTGGGCATTTGTGTCCCGTTGTCAGCAGCAGCTGGGGTGACGCCACTCGCTATTTATTTAAAAGGCTGGAAACACAAGATGCCCCAAACTCCCAGGCCCAGAGGCTGGCTGCAAGGACTGCTTGCGGGGAACCCACCACCAAATTGCAGACCCTCCAAGTGTCCTTATTTTCCAGGGACACCCCAAATTTACAGAAGCCGTCCCAGTTTTTTATTTGATTGCAGGTCCCGCTTTTCCTTAGGATGTTCCTTTTTTCATCGGAGAAATGTTGGAGGGTATGGAGTTATGTGACCTCAGAGCCAAGGAGATGATACAACTTTCAGAAGACATCTGAAGGCAGCCCTATATAGTTTTATTATGTTTTTATACGTGCCGCCGCACGGAGTATTGTTATTATTATCAATATTATGGAATAGGATGTCCCTATTTTCTTTGGAGAAATGTTGGAGGGTATGCAAATACTCAACATGAGGGGTAAGACATGGGGGTGTTGAGTGTTTCATCGCTTTGGGGAATTGTAGCCAGTTCCAGGCCTCAGTACCTGCGTACACTCCACATACTGTACTTAAAGCATCCTGGGGGTTGTTTTAAGGCCAGTTTCCCTCCTTTTCTAGTCACTTCCGGGTTCAGTGTGATGTTTGCGTTGCAGTCACACACATATTGAACGCGCATAAAACGGCTGTTGCCTGTAATCAATACACTGATTGAATGTAAAACACATTTTTGCATCAGTGCTTCACTGCCGGAGCCTTTTTGAGAAACTGGAGGAAGCAGGATAATTTACAAGTTAATAAACAAAAGCTGCCACTGCACATATACTATGTAAAAGAACAAAAGTTTACTACCCCAGCCTTCTCTCTCCCCACTTCTCTTCTTCCCCGACCTTATACTGTCTATAATATTATTGTCTCAGATTGAATATAAGATCTGCAGAAAAGATTCTATGAACGAAAAACTGAGGCACTGTGTGTACTTCTGTACTTCAAGAAAATCTTTGATAAAAACATTTTTTTTAAAAAGTTGTCACACATTATTCCTGTGACTGTACTGTGTTTTTAACTGTTTCTAATTCTAAACTGTTGCAACCTACCCTAGGACCTGCTGGTGAAGGGCCAATAGTAGTAGTATTAGTAGTAATAATAAATATTATTTAGGGGCAGGAGAGATCATATTTTTCATTATTGTTATTATTCCCTAACACCAGAACCAACACAGCCACTAATACACAAGGAAACAAGTGTCCCAAATGGTCCCTGCAAAAGCTTTAGCAAACCTACCAATTAGAAGCAATGCTGATTTTCGTATGTCCATAAGTATCGCACAAGCGGGAGCTATATGTGTGGAGAAATCACGAAGGGTGGTTTTTCACAGGAGAGAAACATGTGAGGTTCAGAAAAACACCATAGTTGCCACCAAGGAATGACTATGATGCCACAGGCACGTTGACTGATTACTTAGACTGGCTGGGCCTGAACAAAATGGCTGCTGGACGCCAGGGTTAGGTTATGAGGTACCAACGGAATGGGAAAGTGACAAGTGGTCGTGAGGAAGAGCATGACCCTGGTCCTTACAGCTGACTCATATGGCTGTCACACACCATACATTTAAAGCAAATGATTTTCCTCAAAGAATCCTGGGAAATGTAGTTTGTTCTGGGTACTGGGAATTGTAGCTTTGTGAGGGGTTGCTCTGTGCTGCACTGTGCTTCCTATTGCCCAGTCTGGTCAAGCAAGTGGTCAAGTGACACATTTATTGGCTGGGCAGGGGAAAACCTTAAATGCATTCCTTAAAAAAACAAAAAAAAAAACACCCTTTAGATTTGAAGGTAATCCAGATATATTCAGAATCAGGGATGGTCCTCTCTCTGTTCTGCCTTAGGTACCTCCGCCTACATAGACAGGAAATGTTGAGTTGCCAGAATTAAACTCTGTGCATGTTCAGAGGCACTCAGTCTAAGCTGATGCAGGTTTTGAAAATGGAATGTGCCAGACCTTCCCTTCCTTCACTCAGCCGGTGCGCAAATCTACGTGAACAACCATTCAAAGCCTGAAGACGTATTCACAAATAAATATCTGGTGCCAACAGTAACTGAACAGGAAGAGCAAACAGTCTCTCATGGGCTAGGAATTTCTGAGGGGACATTTACTGGGACCTTTCACAGGTGCCACAGGAGAGACACTGGCATATGAAGGTGGCATGCTGGCAACTTCTGGTATAAGACCCACATTGTGCACCTGTGTGGTGACGTTGGGATCGAGAATATCATCAACCACATTGACTTCAGGGTTTGTTTCAGCCTCGCAGAAACGTGGCTGAGATGTGTTCCATTAAAATCCCCACTGATAGGGCCCTGAAGGGCTTATTTCGGAGGGAAGTGACACTCTGTGCCCTTAATTCAGTCCCCGAACTAGTGGAGTGGTGAACTGTTGTTACAAAGGGACAATGGGAAAGCACTCTGCACATGCCTATAGACAACTCCTCTTTACTTGCTCCTAGAGCAAGACCTGAATACAAAAACCTGGCTCAAGTTAAGATTTGGGGGAACTGGGCCTGTGTTGTGGCTTCACGCAATGCAGTGTGGTGAGCCAGTGCAGTGGTTAAAGTGTTGGACTAGGACCTGAGATACTAACATTTGTATCCCCACTCAGCCACGAAGCTCCCTGGATGACCTTGGGCCACTCTCTGTCAGCCTAACCTACCTCACAGGGTTGTTGTGGGGATTAAATGAGGAGGAGAAAAGGCGGGATATAAATGCAATCAGTCATAGGAGCCAACTCATAGCGGCCAAGATCCCTTTGTGTCCCCCCTACAATAAAATATTTGAGGGGGCTGAGCCTCCCCAAAGTTGATGGGCATTGCCATTCAAATGGTGCTGACACAAATCTGTCCCTTGGGCCACAATTCACCACCAGCAAGGTCTCCTGTGCAGATCAGAGACTTTGCTTAGCTTATTGACCTTTCCTGCAACTAGCAGAAGCTGGGAAAACCATTCAGAATAAGCAAATCTGTTACCAGTTCTATCCATCTGCATCATTTATTTTCTTATGCGTATATCTTATGTTGATTCCCCCCCCCCAAAGCAGCAAACAGGATAAGGAAAACATAAAATGATATTTAAACTGTCTTGAAAACTGCAGCAGAAACCGTAGAAGCAGCAGTAAAACTACACAGAACACCTATGATTTACGCACGCATGGGAACTGACATGACCTTGCTTGTAGAATGTGTCTTGCCTTGATTTACTTTTTTTATAACTCCAAGCAACAAAATGCAGCGTGGGCTGTTCTCTTAAGAGGACAGGAAGGTGCCTTCTGCTTAGTCAGAACTTTGGTCCACCTAGCTCAGCACTGTCAGCTCTGACTGGCAGGAGATGTGAGGGGTTTCCAGGCAGGGTTTTCTCACACAGCTGCACCTGGAGGGGCTGGGAATTGAACCTGCGACCTTCTGCATGCAAGGCAGATGATATACTCCATGAGCCACAGTCTTTCCCTTACACAGCAGGATATCTCAGGAGGGTTCTGAGGAGAATGATTTATTTATTTTTAATGGAAGGTGAAACAGTAGGCGTTGAGGTCCCCCTGTCTTAGCCTGCCATAATTACCACCCTGCAAAAAGTCTATTTTAAAAATTTAATAGCACCAAGGTGCCTAAAGCCCCACTCAGATCCTACTTACCGGAGCGGAATTTGCTTCGGATCAGCATGGATCGTTCAGAAGCCAGGAGTGTCATCTTTGGAGTCCTTGCAGGTATAATCCCAAATCTGAGGTAGGCCCCATGGATATTCAGAAGAGGGGGAAACAGGAAAAGAGGGGAAATGATGAAGAAGTCTCCAACTAGGAGCTAGAGAAGCCAGCAACAGACCTTTTGAACCGAGTGCCTGGGCCTAGGGACGCAGAGTTGGATATCAGCAAGAGTGGAGACCAGGGACACCTGGGTTCAAATCCCAACACAGCCATGACTCTCATTGTGACCTTGGGGCGGTAACTTTCAGCCTCACCTGTCACCTACCTCACAGGGTTGTTTTGTAGATAAAATGGGGGGGGGGGGAGTCATGGATGCCTCCCTGAGATCCTCAGAAAAAAAGGTAGGCTTATAAATGCAACTAATCTACCGCACTGGGTTGTCCTTGTAAGGCCAATGCTGTGTAAGGGTTAGCGACTACTGGACTAAGATTTGGGAAGTCACGATTGTTCAAATGTCTGCTCAGCCATGAGCTTCACTGGGTGACCTTGGCCCAGTCACTGTCTCTCATCCTAGCCCACCTCGCAGGGTTGTTGGGAGAGATAAGTGTGATATATTGAGCCCCTCGGGGGTGGGGTGGGGGAGTGGGCAGGTGGGATATAAATCTAAACAAATAAATAAATAAAATTTCGAGGGAGGGGCAATGGAGGGAGGAGCATTCCAGTCCTCCTGAGTTCCTTGCCGGGGGCGGGTGGAACAAAATAGCAAAATTTTCGGAGCAGGCAACTAGCGGAAACGCAGCAGCAGGTGGAGCAGTTCCGTCGCTAAAGATGCAGTTGGAGACGGGGCTTGACCTGTTGAGTTTTTGCCCTGTTTAAAGGGACAGGAGCCCAGCTGGCGGCGTGTGTGCAAGAAAGAAGAGCGAGAGAGATGGTTTTGTTTGCTTTTTTAATCACCTGCTGTCCGCCTGCACCCGCGATGCCCTCCTCGGGGAGAAAGCCCAGGAGGAGAGTGCCCTGCCTGTGCCATCGCCCTAAAGCCTCTCTCGAGGAACCCAGGAGTCCGGGCTGTCCCTTCCGCTTCCCCGCTACAGCCCTTTTCAATGCCAGCCCCTTCCCCAAAGCCCAGGGGGACCCAGGCGCCCCGACTCACCGGAATGGACGGTGCAACCCTTTTCCTCCTCCTCTTCCTCCTCCTTCTGCTTGGCTCGGGGGGCGCTGGGAACCGTCCGCCCCCGACGGCTTCTCCGGGAGGGTCTGCCGGCGGCCTTTCCGGGGGGGAGGGGGTGGCGTCCTTCTTTTCCTCGCTGCCTAGGTGAGGATGGCAGCGGCGAGGGACGGCCAGGCGCACGGACCTCCGGAGGAGAGGGTTGGGCCGACGGCTCTGCCCCCCGCCTGGGGGTCGGACGCCACCGCGCCCCCCTCCCCGGGCAGCTGGGATGTCCCCGTGCCTCTGCCATGCGCCCCCTCCCCTCTCCGAGGGTGCCACCTGCCGCGACACCCGACACCGGGAACGCGCTGCTGGCTCAGCAAGGACCACCCCCCTCCGCCATCCTCCCCGTCTTCGTCCTCCGCCCCCTTCTCCCCACAGATCGCCACCGTCCCGCCTCCTTATCCTGGCCAGGAGATCCTCCAGGCTGCCCAGCAGAACTTGCAATTAGGGACATCCAGGAGTCCTGGCAGCATCCCTTGCGAGCACCGAGGGCTGGTACTTGGTAGTGGACCCCCCCCCCCACTTCTTCAAGGAACCCAGGTGTCCTAGCGCCCCCGTCCCTCCGCACGCTCCCCATTAATTAATTAATTAATTAAGGTAAAGGGACCCCTGACCATTAGGTCCAGTCGTGACAGACTCTGGGGTTGCAGCTCTCATCTCGCTTTACTGGCTGAGGTAGCCGGCATACAGCTTCCGGGTCATGTGGCCCGCATGACTAAGCTTCTGGCGAACCAGAGCAGCGCACGGAAACGCTGTTTACCTTCCCACCGGAGCAGTACCTATTTATCTACTTGCACTCTTACGTGCTTTCGAACTGCTAGGTTGGCAGGAGCAGGGACTGAGCAACGGGAGCTCACCCCATCGCGGGGATTCGAACCGCCAACCTTCTGATCAGCAAGTCCTAGGCTTTATTCCAAGGAGCTCAAGGTAGAATACAGCCCCCCCCCCCTCATTTGATCCCCACACTAACAACCCTGTGAGGCAGGTTTAGGTTGAGAGGCAGTGACTGGCTCAAGGTCACCCCACCTGGTGAACTTCATGGCCCAGTGCGGATTTGGGCCGTGGTCTCCCAGGTCCTAGTCTGACACTCTAACCACTACACCGCACTGGCTCTCATCCCTAAGCACCATCCCCGCCCACCCTTTTTTCTCTTTCTCAAGGCACTCAAGAGTTCTTTCCACACAACACCCCTGGGTGTCATCTCACAGTCACTACCTCTTTTCCAAGAAACTCCGGAGTTCCCAGGAAACACATCTGCTGCTGAGGTTGGAACCCTCAGGTGCTGGGTGGGGGTGCATAACTCTTTGGGCCTTTGCCTGGTCCATGGGACTTTCCCTAGACCATCCCCACTCCCTTGGTCTCAACCCCTCACTGCCCCTCCAATGCATCCTCCATAGCTGCTTTCGCCTGGCTGCAATGTGTCCTGGAACATTTCACCCCACACAAAAAATAAAAAATGCTGGGCACTGTAGTATTATCCCTTGCAGAGTTAATTCCCAGCAACCCTTAACACACTACAGTGCCCAGAATTCTTTACGGGAGGGGATGTGCGTTGAATGTGCTTTCAAGGTAATAGTGTGCACACAGCCATAATGCATGTTGCTTGCCCAGATGAAGGAGCAGTATGTGGGCGGGTGCATAGAAACCTATGACTTTTTAAGGGGGAATCGTCCCTGTTGCAGAAAGCTTGCTCTATCCCATCTTTGTCTTTGGCTCCACCTGGAATGAGAAGGTGGCTTGCTCATGATTTTCCTAGGGAACCCAGGAATACTGACTTCTCTACGTATCCCTTAGCACAAGCATAGGGATTTTAGAAAAAGGTTTGCTTGGGATACCAAGTCAGATTAATCTGAAAGATTAGAAGTTTGGATGGCTTCCATACACACCATAAATGACTTCTCCCAAAAGAATAATGGCCACTGTGGTTCGTTCACAGTATTGGGAATTGTAGCTCGGGGGGAGAGAACTATGGTTCCCAGGATTTTTTCAGGGTGGGGAGCCATTTGCTTTAAATGTGCTTTAGATGTATGGATGGCTTTTTTGCTGACAGATAATCTGGCAGTGTACGGCCTAACCTTTTAATTATAGCAGTTGTGTGCTCAACACCGGAAAGGCATCTGGAGGCATCTGCATAAGCCATCTGCCCTGCAGTGAGGAGCATATACTTTGCACATGCACAGAGGCTGTCACTCCCTCCAACAGCAACCTCAGTGTTCCCAGGCAAAGTTAAATGGAGCTGAAACAGGGACACAGAGAAATAAGAGTGGCACTTGGGAAAAAAGAAGCTGAAAACCAAGCAAGGAGGAGGGTGGGTGAATTGTCTTGCTTGAGACCCTAGTAGCTTCTGCAGGAAGGCATGGCTGGACAGAAACCCTCCTCTTGGTGCATGTGCGGATACAGTGAATTTTTTTTGTGGGAGGTCCCACTTTTCTCTTTTTAAAGTTTCTCCAGAGGGTTCCAGACCTGAGCCCTCCTGGCTCTGAAAATAACCCCCTGGTTCTGTTTACAGGACAGGGAGCTGCCTTGCTGGAAACAGAATTGACCATCCTGTGCAATTCCTCCAGGTAGCCCTAAATGCAAACTGAGCAGACCTCTGTGTCGCTGCGCAGAGACTGGCGATCGAAACAGGGGTCCTCTCATCACTGAGCCCAGCACTGCAAAAGACCCAGAGTGACTGAGGTGGGCGCTCGCTGGGTCCCCTTTGCCCTTTCCCTGCGGCTGCTGTCGGGCCACAGAGAGCGTTTCTTCACACAACAGGTGTCACCTGTTGCCAGCCGTCAGGGGCCCGCGCTGGATTTCACTGACGCGGCGGATCAGGTTCTGACCAGGGTATTTAAAGTCAGACATGCTCCCTGTCCTGCCCCCCTGCTTTGGGCCCTGCCCCTTGGCACCACCCTTGGACCCACCTTCCTCTGGAGCCCAACCAGCTCTGGAGTTGGAGCGAAAGGTCATGCGTGTGTGCATGTGCGCGCACACACACACCAAGGGGAAAATGTGCAGATGTGTGCCCAAACTTCACTGTGGTTGGTATGTACAGGATGGGACGAGCATATGGGGGGGGTGAATGGATGATCAACACTGACCCCTCCTGGTTTTATGTGGAAAAGGACACCCTCATGGGGAATGCAAAAGCAGAGCTGGGAAAGTGAGTGAAGCAGACAGAGGGGACAACGGGGTATTGTGGCATACATGCACCCGTGTGCAAAAGGGAGAAATAAAAAAGTGTGTTTGCTATAATAGATTTCTACAGGACGCATAGCCATGTCTCAGAAAACATTTTGTATGAGCGTACGTTCAAATATCCAAGTGAAAAGGCATGCAGATAACGAAGAGCACACTCTGCTTTTCTCGTTAAGGATTAACACAAGCCCTGGCCCAGTTCTTTCTTCCTCCCTGTGCATTTTAATGAGAAACCTGGTGATTTACAGCCTTAGGTGCCCTTCAGGGCAACATAGGTGTATTCTTCCCCTTCTGGTGTCTGTAGGGCCATATGAATGACTCCTGCAAGCTGGAAATAGCAAGGAAGCAGATTTTGGCTGGATATTGGAGGCGCCTGGGAAGAGCTGTTTATCAGTGGTGCAGGCTGCCTCAGATGGCGGTGGGCTCTTCTTCAGCTGAGGTATTGAAACAGAGACTGGGCGGCTGTTCCTGTGAAGGCTTCCTTGGTTACATCATTCCCGGTGGATTGTGCATTAAGCAAAGATGATCTCTAAGAACCCTTGCAGCCCTTTCAGGATTTTATGCGTATCACATTCTGAGCGATACCCTCCAGCCTCCCCAAGGACCGGGCTGAATGTGTGCGCCAGTCTCCCAGTATTGCTGCATTTGGAAGTCGGACAGTACAGGGAAAGGGGCCTCATGATTCAGAGCTGAAACACCCTATGTAAGTCTGCTGAATTGGCTGCTCTTTCCCTTGCCCTTCTCTCCACGCCGGCCACTGCCGCGTCTCAGGTGAATGGCTCTGGATTCTTACACCTTGGCTGTGATATCCTCGGATCACTCCAAAACCAGACCCTGGTACGGTTCCTTTGCTGGGAGCTGCATATGGTGTGGGTGGCTGGCTGGGTGGACGGGGTGAGCTCATAGGTCTTTCCCAGGCTCAGATTTCAGAGATTAATTCCAGGAGCAGCCGTGGACCTGACGCCACCGACAAAGATAGCACTTGTGGCCTGGGACAATGGGAAAGAGGCACGTCCCAAAGACAGCGAGGCCTGTGTGGAGAAGACACCAAAGAACATCTCTTCTCCCACTCCCTACAACCTAGTGTTTCACATGCGCACACACACACACACACACACACACACACACACACACACAATTAAAACCAAACAAATATATGCCTACAAGGAGTCCTGTAACCAAGACACTCTCCTCCTTGCACTCCTAATATCCTCCCGTCCTGCAACACTGTGCAACTCCCCATTTATGCGTGTTCAAGGCACATGTGACTGTGCATACGTCCATTGTCTCCCGAGACAGATGGATGTCAACTGGATTTTTTTTATGGGAGCTTCCCATCACATCAAAATATCTGTCCAATGTTTTTGTCACAAGTTAATAATTTTATTGCATTGGAGGAAAAAGCACTACATAGCTTTTGCTATAAACAATATATGCTTTTCACGGGGCCGAAAAGTAACAGCGAAGTTTGGGTCAGGGAGAAGCTTTGATCTCTCAGAGAAGTTTCCGGGCTTCTGGTCCTTGAGATCAGTGTCTGCTGCCAGGTTCCGGCAGTGGGTACGAGGCTGCAACTGAAAGCCTGAGATGTCACAATGACCTTTGACCTTCAGGACAATCCTGTATTCAGACAAGCAATAACTGGTTCGGATGATTCCACCCTTCCGAAATCAGTTTGGGGTTTCCGTCTGTCCACTGGCAAGGGTTTCCAGGGGTTCAGGAGCCATTTGATCATTGTGGTGGTGTGTGCCCTGCTTCTCATTGGCTGGGATCCAGCCCGTACACTGCCCTTTGGTTGGCTGGAAGAGATTCGCGCTCCAGCTCCCAGAGGAAACGTCGCAGGCGTATGAGTTGGCGATGGAGGGTGTCGTCTGACACAGGCTCTGAGAGGCGCAAGCGGAAACCATCACATGGAAGGATCAGGGGCGGGTGGTCTGTGAAACTCTCAAATATGTCACCTGTGGGAAGACAAGGCATTTCAAAACAACAGGTGTGCTCAAGCTGCTCTCGAGGCTGCTGCACCCAGAGGATTAGCTGGAAATTTCAGTGCCCTGCGTAGATTTAAAAATGTGAGGCCCACCCTGTCTGTCTCACACCCGTCTCCCCGCTCCCAGCTGCTCCCTGGGCAACTGCACCAGTAGCTCTACTCTAAATGACACATGGATCACACCCTCTGGATAAGAGGTAGGGACAGAAATTGCTGCAGTTTGTGTGACCGTTTGTGGTCAGGTGTGGAAATCAGGCAAGCAAATCGGAGAAGCATTTGTTCTTGTCTTTTTAGTCCGCAGATGATACGTAATTAATGACGTGCCCCCTTCCCCCGGGCTTTCTGGTGTTTCCTTTGCACTGAAATGCTGTGGAATTGTATATTAATTATGTCATTAAAATGAAGGACATTAAATTTGGCCATAACAGACAGAGATGAAAAACATATTTTTTTGGCAGAAGCTGAACTGCAGCAGAAACAAAACAGTGCTGCTTGTCACAGATACCAGTCCAAACAAAAATAGCACTGCCTTCATACATTCCTGGTAAGAGACGATAGGAGAAACTGCTAACAACATGAGATGTGAAATGCTTTCACATTCCAATTTCCACATTTTGAGGGCAGAGAGAGGGATAGCAGGGGATGGGCGTTTGGTGTAGGATGTGGCAGGTCCCCAACGTGGAGTTAATGCAATGATGGGGAAAGCTTCACTTGCTGAATTTCTGCCTGATGAGGGCACAGAAATCCTGCCAGAGGTGGTGAGAGCTGAGCCCTGTGTGGGTCAAAAACAAAGCATCTCCTTGACTTACTGTGTGCAATCTCATCTCTTTCCTTTTCAGGTGGGCTCCAGCATTCAGGAGACACTCGCCCAGGTCCCAGCTGGTAATTTGTGAGCACATGATGGAGCTGAGCCGGGGTCAGTGCCGGATAGTCATTTCTCAGGCGAGACCAGGATGTCTGTGTGCAGCAGGGAAAAGAGAGGTTAGCAATAAACCCTGGAAGAAAAAGACCCATGAAACACCCATTCTTCCTTAGTGGCTGCCATGACTGGCTAGCTCTTTCTCTATGCCAACCGCAGCATTTGCCTTAATAGGGGCAGAAACTAGACTTGATAAATCATGTGATAATTGACATATTAAAAGAATAACATTTCCTTATGAATGAAAAAATAGCCCTGAAAGAAGAAAGAAACTTCCTTTGTATAGCCTTGCTGCATAGCAGGCGTCATCTTAGGAGAGGCATGCCTTCTTATGTGGGGGGGGGGGGAGCAGGGTTTTTTTTCAGCCGGAACTTCCCAGAACTCAGTTCTGCACCTCTCAGGTGGGCACCATAGCCATTCTAAGAGAAAGAAGGAGGTGTTCATGGTGAGTTCTGGCAACCTTTTTTCTAGAAAAACAGCACTGGGCAGGAGGATGCCTCTTCTAAGATGGCAGCTGCCACCTGCAGTTTTGACAAGCACACACATTTTTAAAGAAAAATTAAGATGTTGGCTGCTTAACGAGAAAAGCCTTCCCTTTCTCAGTCAAGAGATTTTAATTAAATTGATCTAAGCAGTTCATTGGCAAAACGCTTTCCAAGTGTTAGCAGGAAGATACAGAAAGGCCACTTCATTGACACTATGCCTAGCTATAAGACACAACCATTCACCCTATAGCTTTTACCCCTGTGACAGTGTGCCCCAAGCAGATACAGGGTAGGAAGGCGCTTACAGAGCCAATGAATCTAGATCGGCTCATACAAATATGAATACTATTCTGCAACAAGATATGTGGGATTCTGCAACTTACATATTTTATGCAAATTAGTATATTTGCATGTTGTTAAGGGTGGGTTTTTTACATGAAGTATTTGACCTCTGTCAGATATAAGGAGGCATCAGCAGCAGGGCTGGCAACATAGCCAACACATTTGTACAAATGTCATGCTTCTGAGATGAATGCATCTTTTTCCATAGGGACTAGAATTTTTTTTAAAAGGGAAACTGAGAACCTCAAGGTACTGTTTTCTGAGCCCAACAGGAAAACCTGCACTGGTGTGGACTTGCAGAAACCTGCACCTGTGTCAATTAAATCAGGCTTCCTTATTCCTACACAAAGCAAGGAGGGTGGGTGCTTCAAAATGTTGTTCACTTTTAATAGTCTCTCCAGCACACTCTCCTCTTAAAGAAACAAACCATAAAAGAGGAAAGGGGGAGAAATGAAGCTTCCCTCCTCTGTGCCTTCAGCCACCTGTTCCCAGATAAAGACGGTGACACCTAGTATTTGTGGTATGTGTGTGATTCTGATGCCCAAGAGTTGAGCCGCTGCCACCCTAACCCTCAAGCCCCAAGAAGGGGGAACAATCACCTGAAGCAAGCTGGTTTTGGGCACACACAGTAAGTTGGCCGTGGTGCTGAGCTTGCGGAAGAATTCAGTTGCAATGTCCCCCAGGCCCACCCCTTGTAGCCAGTCCAGCACCAGGTCCAGGTTGGTTCGGATCTGCACCGCCTTGGCCCACTGGAATAAGGACTGGTGGGAACTGCCTGGAAAAAGGGGAAAGCATGTTAAGAACATAGAGCCTGGGTGATCTTCCACCTTCCTCGGCAAACCGTCTTGGGATCCCCCTGCCCATCCCCCTCTGTTCTGCAAATGCTGAATGAGGGAGCCACCGCCCCAAGCCAGCCTGCTTGTTTCCTGTCCTGCTTGGGGGCAGCCCTGAACTATGGGACAGGCAGGAAACAGCCTGTTTCCACCAGAGACCAGGACAGAAAATAGGAGGAAACAGGAGAGGGAGGGGGGAGGGTTGTGAGGGGATTTGTTCTTCTCACTAGTCAGGGGCTTCAGGCATTCTCCCTGGGCATTTTTGCAATATGAATAGTGAAACCTCTCCTGTTTGGAATGCTCACTCAAAAAAAGAAAAAGAAATAAGAAATCTGTCTCTCCTACTTCTTTTGCTTTCTCAAAATGGAACTTACAAGTGATTTATGCCTCACTGTGAAAACATTCTCAGATCTAGCACGTATTATAACTCACTGCCTTGATCCCCACACACCCTGTGTCTCACTGGATTGCTCTTGCTTCTCAGAAGACCCAGGAGTCCTAGTCTGTCTTACACTATCACCGTTATTCCATCTGGCTCCTCCACACACTCAAGAATCGCTTTCATACAACCTGTTTCACAGTGCATTCATCCTGATCTATGTGCAGGGAAGCTGTGAGACAACGTGAGGCTAGGCGGCATTAAGGCACAAGATGAGCCTGCTGGATCAGACCAACAGACCCGTCTAGTCCAGCATCCTTTTCTCACAGTGGCCAACCAGATGCCCGTAGTAAACCGACAAGCATGACCCGTGCAAATGGGAGCGATGGGAGGGCATCCTCTAGCGCCCTGCTCATTCACAAAATGGGCTATCGAGCCTTTCTTCTAGTTCCCACCCTGAGAAGCAAGGAGCTCATTCTAGGCTCACCTCTCTCCATGAGAGTGTTAAAGAGCGAGGCATTGGAGAAGAAAAAGAGATATCCAAAGGTCTGCGAGACAAGGTCAGGGTGCAGGTCACAGTCACGGGTCAACTCCAGCGTGGCCTGGTAGATGGCAAGGGTCCCCTGGATTCCTTCTGGCATGCTGCTGAGCTCCGGCACGTGGGACAGGTCAGCTGTGGCCGTGAAGGGGTTACTGTCTAGCAAGGCAGGAAGAGCCGAGTAGAGAGTCTGCTGGGTGAGGAAAGGGATGAGAAACACAGGCTACTACAAAGGGTGGGTGGGAAGAGAAGAGGAGGCGGGGGGGGGGGCTTTACCGTCAAGAGTTTGCTCACCCACCTTAGTGAGGTAGTACACAGACTGCTGAAATGTGGACATGATGACTTCGTCCAAGACCGCCATTGCCTCATCACAGGTCTCCAGGTCACTGGAGAGCAATGCATTGTGGGAAGCTCCTGCAGAGATGGGGGAAGAGAGCGAGTCTCAGGGTGTAGCTACATCACAGGAAAGCAAACTGGTTTCCCACTCATTTGCTCTCCGATGGGAACTGTAGCACTGTAGTGCATCTTTACTGCAGCTTTCTCAGCATCCTCCCCAAACTGTAATTCCCAGGATTCTCTGGGGGAGGCCTTGGTAAACTGGCATAATGCCTTATTCATCTGGTAACAGTTGTGTGTAGAGTGTCTTGAGAGTTCTGTGATATGTCCCTCACATAAGGCTCCACCACAAAGCTTATGCAGAGGTTGGGTTATGTCCTGTCTTTATTGAACATTTGTTTTGATTGGTTTGTGGGGAGATTTTGTGACAATGAGCATTCATCCTGATTTGTTTGTGGGGTGTTTCCACATGTTCCCAGTGATTATTTGTTCCTCCTGATACTTTTTAATCCATTTCCCTGTCACTTTAATAACTGTGAAAAAATTGTTCAATGTGCATTCCTTGTGCTAGCACGACAAGAGTGCTTCAGTCCATCTGAACTGGATTTTCTGTTATGTGCTTGAATCTCTCCTGCAAAATACTGACCGTCTGGAGGCACCGGCAGAAACCATAAGCTCCCTTGCTATTTGAACCCTTCTCATTTCTGGAAAACCCAAAGAGCCCTCATTCATCAAGTTCTGACCCTCAGGGTCTTCCTTTATCTTTCTCTTCTTGGCCCTCTGTTCTGATGTATGTCCTAGAGAACCCTGGTATCCTGACCAACAGCTACCCTTCCACTCTCCTCTGACCCCAGGGAATGTTCAGGATTCTTGGCTCACCCTCCAAGTCCAGGTCCTTCTCAATGTCCAGGACTCTTTTCTGCACGAGGCTGAGCAGCTCCATCGCGTTGGCCATCCAGAGCATCAGGGGGCGCAAGTCGGCAGCCACTTCCTCGATGCTGAGATTTCCCAATTCTCCTTTGTCCTGCTGGCTGCAGGGATCAGACAGCGCAAGAGGGATTAGCGCACTGCCGAATGACAGGAGGGTGCTCTCACCTGCTGCCCAGAGGCAGCTGACTCTTGGCTGGGGCATTAAAACAACAGCTGGGCTGACTACTTGGAATTCAATCCATTCCACAAATTTTCAGAGTTCACTCCGAGTTCAGGATTTCTTGACATATGTGAACTTTGCTTCCAAGGGACTTAGGTCTTCATTACTTGTGGATTTGCCTTCCACATTTGCAATGTTGCTATTGTGCTGGCTATATTATTAAGGAGGACTTACTAATATGTTGTCACCTATGGACCTTTCTGGATGCATTACAGTTGTTACTCATTTCTGCAGTGAGCTCAAATTGCCTTCCCACAAGTGATCTACAGCAATTGAGATGTTGCATTTTCACAGCACCCTTGACTGAACTATCTTTTTTGCATCACAGAAAATGCAGTTTGTCCCCAATTACAGTGTGCTTCTTCCTCTCCAGCAGTGGAGCATACATGTGCCGTTTGTTTGTTTGTTTGTTTGTTTTAATGGTGAAAATAATACTGATATTCTCCTTCAGAAAATCTGCCTCTTCCTGCCACCCCATATCAGTTATGTTCCCTCCCCCATCAAGTTATCATGCTATTGATTTTGAAATGGTATTTGCAGAAAGATCTATCACACAAAGGCCAAAATTAAAGTCTTTTCATAGAAGTGGATGGAAGGAGCTGACACATGCAAATATATTGGGAGGTAGTAACTTATACAAGAGTGGGAAGTGTTAAAGCTTCAGGAGGCTGGAAGGAACTAAACCAAGGAAGGGGGAGCCTGTGGCCTCCTAGATCAGAGTCCTTCAGCCTGGATCCCTGGATGTTGTCAGGCTACAACTCCAATCATCTTGTCAGCTTAGTTTAGGCAATTGCCACCTTAGCCTTAAGCAATTGTCAGGGATGATAAGAGCTGTAGTCTCACAACATCTGGGGGCCCAGGGTTGAACAGCACTGTTCTAGATGTTGTTTGGACTCCAAATCCCCAGCTTGCAAGGCCAATCATCAGGGACAATGGGAGCATCTTGTTCAGTTCCCTCATCCCTGAACTAAACAATACAAGGATGTCTTCACCTGCAACATACCAGTAATTTGTCATGCATCACACAATATTTCTTCAGTTGCTAGTCACCTAACTGATATTTGTCTCTTTATGTCAAAAGTAACTTATTCGCTAGACCGCTACATCAAATAAAGCGGAAGCCTAGAAAGTCTGTAGCTCCCTCGGAGACAGAGAAAAAGGGTCTGGACTACCGGTGTTAAATTGAAAATGCCCATTGTGCTGTTTGCATAACTCTACCCCTTCACATTTATAGTGAAAGCCCCAAGTCCCTGGCATCAACCCCAATCCCATTTAATACCAGAATGTGTCCATGAGGACTGCATTCAGACATGGCAACTTCAAGAATTCATCCTAGGAAACAATTTAACAGTTTGACAAAAACTAGGATAAACTGCTCAGATGCTAAGTATAGCACCTCCCAAACATCTTGCGAGATGCGGAACAGCACCTTCCGGAAGCCAAATATGAGACATACTTTAGCTCTTACTTACTTTTCCGGCTGTCTATCTCCAATCTCTTTTATCTTCTCCTGGGAAGAAAGATATGAAAAAATAAAATGAATTATGGAGATTTGGAAACCCAACACAGAGTAGCCTCAAGCCCTTTCCATGCCTTAAAGCCAAAGGGAAAGAAATCCATGGAAAACAGGTACTGAAGGAACTGGTGGGGAAAATCTATTTCCTTTCATTACATTTACAACTTCCTCTTAGGAACCCAGTGTTTTCTACATGCTCTCTTATACCAGCTCCAATTCTGCTTAGCTAGAACTACTTTAGTTGCCTTCAGGGAGAGCTTAAGGGCCAGAAGGATCCATGTTTTTACCTATAACCATAAGAACCAGCTTCTCGCTGCCACCGAAATGCTCCAAATGCTGGATTCCTTCCATGCCATGCCTGAATATCAACTCCATCTTAATAGCTACATACACAGACCTACATAAAGGGCTTCAGAACTGGATATGGAGGTGGAGGGAATACAAGGGAAGGACATCAAAGCGACGCAAAGGTCATGAACCGAACTGCGAGTCACTTACCCAAACAGCCTCCTTGACCAGCTGAGCGATTCTGGCTATCAACCTGGGGAGGTGTCCTGGTTCCAGCTCCCGGGCGGCGTGTTCCAGGCAGAGCCCAAAGAGGAAGGCAGGGCCCAACCTGCAGTTTGGCGCCTCCTGCAGCCTCACAATCTCAGCCAAGAGGGCCTCCTGCTCCTGGGGCCGGTAGCGCAGCTGAGGTTCTCGGCTCTTGAGGTAGGCCCGGAAAGCTTCCTGCCGCTCCTGCAGGGAACGGCCGCAGGCCTGGCACGCCAAGGCCCCCACCAACCCTGGGGACACCCAGGCCTTGGGCAGCCAGGCCGGAGGCGCAGCTGCAGCTCGCGGGTCCTTGTACATGAAGAGGAAGTGCTGCCCCATTCCCAGCAAGTCTCCGGGAGCCAGCTCCACCTGGCGATGGAGTGGGGCGCCGTTGTGGGTTATCAACGCTCCCCGGAAGGGCCGCACCATGGCCGAGCCCCGGGGCTGGCTGGGGTCTGCGGGGGGCACCGAAGACACAACACAGCAGTGGCGCGGGAGGATGTCTGGGGCGCTCAGGAACGTGTCCACATAGTTGGATTGGTCCGGAGCCGGGCAGCGCTCAGGGCGGCCGAAAATGTGTCGGCGGCGTGTCATCACGTGGATTACAAACTCCTGTTGGTGAAAGAGAGAGAAGGGAATAGAGCAACACAGGAAGAAAATAGGAGTATAGCATCTAGATCAAGGGAAGTAATAGTGCCACTGTATTCTGCTCTGGTCAGACCTCACCTGGAGTACTGTGTCCAGTTCTGGGCACCACAGTTCAAGAAGGACACTGACAAACTGGAACGTGTCCAGAGGAGGGCAACCAAAATGGTCAAAGGCCTGGAAACGATGCCTTATGAGGAACGGCTAAGGGAGCTGGGCATGTTTAGCCTGGAGAAGAGGAGGTTAAGGGGTGATATGATAGCCATGTTCAAATATATAAAAGGATGTCATATAGAAGAGGGAGAAAGGTTGTTTTCTGCTGCTCCAGACAAGCGGACACGGAGCAATGGATCCAAACTACAAGAAAGAAGATTCCACCTAAACATTAGGAAGAACTTCCTGACAGTAAGAGCTGTTTGACAGCGGAATTTGCTGCCAAGGAGTGTGGTGGAGTCTCCTTCTTTGGAGGTCTTTAAGCAGAGGCTTGACAACCATATGTCAGGAGTGCTCTGATGGTGTTTCCTGCTTGGCAGGGGGTTGGACTTGATGGCCCTTGTGGTCTATTCCAACTCTATGATTCTATGAAAAGATCAGCCACAGCGGTTGTCATCCTGCTAGTGGCCCTGAGCTACCCTGAGCGCATGTGTTGGGCCAGTGGGGCACTTGGTCGAAACATTGGCCTTTTAGGCCAGGGGTGGGAAACCTTTTCAGTCCCTTCCTTAAGGGTGGGCCCACACCAGTGGTGGGTGGAGCCAGAGGCAAAAGGGATGGAGCAACAGATGCAACAGAAACAAATAAAGATGAGGCTTTGGAGAGGTAAGAGATCCTCTGGGTGCTCAAATAGTCACAGGTCAGCTGTAGTGTGGCTGATGCAACAACTAAAAGTTCCACTGTGGGCTCATTCACACTTCTTTTTAAACACAGGTCTGGGATTTCCAGGTCTGTGCCTAAGCAGGTTTTATTTTGCCGCACAGCTTTCCCCAGAATAACCTGCGTTTTACCACTGAATCTGCAGAAATCCCAGTTCTGTGCCTAGAAACTCAGCACAAAAGGAAGTGTGGATGAGCCCTAAGTCACCACAACAGAGGTTTTTATACTGGCGGCTCAACTGTGGATCACTAGGAAGAAGAAGGCATCCCACCCACCCACCCCCACGTAAATGTACGGGAAATCTTGCTCCCTTTCTTCTAAGAGGTTGCCTGAACTAAGCTTGAAGAAATTCAGTGGATCATCTTAACTTCACTCAGGCTTGGGTTACACCTGTTTGCCTTTCCCTGTGGCCTGACACTGAAGTGTCCTGCTTGGGTCATTCATTCCTGTTTGCTCCACAGGCCTCCAGGTGGACACATCTGTTAATTTCAGTTTATCCCAGTTTCTTTTCTTTTCTTTCTTTCAGCTCTACACA
Organism: Podarcis muralis; assembly: GCF_964188315.1. Taxonomy (NCBI): domain Eukaryota; kingdom Metazoa; phylum Chordata; class Lepidosauria; order Squamata; family Lacertidae; genus Podarcis; species Podarcis muralis. The sequence continues at coordinate 17,760,875 of NC_135667.1, forward strand.
TTTCTGCAATAGTTTGTGGTTTTTTAAAAAAACCTTCACAAAAATTGTCAACATTTGAGTGCACGTTTCTCCTTATATGCAGTTTCCATACGCAATTTCCTGTGAGATACACAATTTCACCAGAATTTTTGCCAAATATAATGCATTTTTATTTTTATTCATTTATTACTAATACACACTTTTTTAATACTTTCTTTATAGACACATGCTTGGACACATTATTTAGCTAAAGAACTGCATCACAAAATTCAGACAAGTTCAAATTTTGAAGGACAGCTGTGTTTCAGTTTACACGTGGTTTCAGAAAGTGTGAATCTGTTAAGTCTGCATTCAGATCCAAAGTAGATTGAATTTCTCCCTTACCCCTAAGCAGATCCCTCTTTATTTAATTCTGCTCTCTTTTCCTGACAACATGGGATAACAGAGAGGGCAAGAGTGGCTGACAGGGGTGGGGGTGAGGGAAACCAACCTTCCTTCAGCAGAAGTTTCTAGTATTTTCCAACTCCATGTTAACATGGACCCCGAAGGACCCTGAACCCCACAGTCACTCAGCTTTATCAAAACCATAGAGTTGGAAAAGATTAGAGCTGCCCCAATCTTCCAAGCAGGAAAGTGGACCTACCTGCTTTTCATTGTAGCCCAGCAACTGTAGGAAATAGGGGTGCTCTGTTGGTGGTTGTATGAGGCACTGGGAGAGCTGCTCCAAGTTGGCCACATCCATGGCCTCTGCTTCAGATGCTGGAGGAGTCGATGTGCCCTCGGCCCCCTCTGCTGCCTTCAGTCGTGACTCCTCAGCCGCTTCCTGTGGTTCCCCAACCGCCATGCTCAGCACTCCTTTGCGGTCCCTGCGGCGTTTTGTGCTGAGATTCATCTCGCTGATGCTGCGACGGAGGGAAAGGTTGTCCGCCCTCTCTTTGGGGGCCACATGGCCTCCTGAGGCGGCCCGAGAGCGGCGAGATTGCTGCCGACGGGCCTGGGAGATACCTAGAAGAGGCAGGGAGAGAAGGCAGACAGACAAATCTAATCTATGTGAACAGTCATGGAAAATAAAAGCAATACCCTTACCTATGTTGGTTTCTGTTTCCCTCACTGAGCAGCTGCTGGTAGTCACAGGACTATGTTTTCATTCCACAGTCCAGATAACAACCTAACCTATATATTTTGAAAATTCTCCCAATTTGGGGGCCCATGGAAGGGAAGGAGTACTGGGAAATATCCAAGCAGTTTGGGGAGGAAATAATTTTGTCACACTTCCCCTTTGATATCTTTGTATACAAGGGGTTGGAATTCTGTCTCCCATTCAATTAGCTAAGGACTTTTGCTCCATTTACATGTATGGAATGTGTGAAAGGGGACCACATTAGTCTGTAGCCCCTGGAATTCGGTTTCCCCTTGCAGCTGCCTGTGTGCCCGCATTCCAATATAAAGAAAATTGTTCTTGTAAAAAATGTAATGTGTGAGTACTTAGGAATCCAATGTATGTTTGTTTATTGGAAAATCATAAATAAAACTTAAAGAGAGAGAGAGAGCACTGTTACTTAGCCCCCAGTATCTGGTACTCAGAGAGGTATACTGCCCTTGAATATACTTTCAGCTCTCAGCACTAATGGCCATTAAACAATCTGTCCTCCGTGCATTGGCCTCAGCCTTTTTAGAAGCCAATTAAACTAAAGATCATCACCACATCATATTGTGGCAAAACAAATTCCACATGCTAATTAAGCACTTGACAATGAAGTTGATTAGCCTCTTTGCAGCAGCAAAGCTTTTTGACCTCTTCCTGACAAATCATAAGTTCTAGAAACCTAACTGGATGGTAAATGAAATGAATGAAAGCCAAGCTTCTAAAGAACTTGAAAACACCATGAAACCCTAGAGCAGAATTGAGACCTAGGACCCAGAAGAGCATCTATTGACAGTTCCCTGGAAGCCTCACCCACTATCAACAACCCTGCACATACCAGACCCATCGCCATCTTCGCCTTCTGCCATCCTCTCCACATCACATCGTCGGCGGATCTCAAAACGGCGTGTGCAGCCGGTCTTGGGCTTCCACACATCCTGCAGCACGAGCGGGCGTTCAGAATCGCCTACTGCACGGAGATACTGGGCCTGCCAGGAGCCATCTGTGCCATGGACATTGCCAACCACGTCGCATAAGACATACGCATCTTCGGCATTAGCCTGCGCCACGCCGTAGCGCTCAAGCGCTTCCTGCACCAGCTGCCGGGCAGTGGAGCGCGCTGTGGCCAGCACACTCTTGTAGTTGGCACCTGTGGAGATGTCGCCTCCGTAGATTTTCAGGATCCCTGGCACTTCTCCCTGCGAGGGGGGCTCAACTCGGTCTTCGGGCAGTGGATCAATGAGATCGGCCAGTTTCTTCTCACTGGCCCAGCGACCTCTTCCTCCGCTGGCGGGCACGCCAGTCCCACCCCGCTGGAAGAGCGCTGAAATCCTCTTGTGTCGACTGGCCTTATTCTTGGTGGCCGGGCGCATCTCCACAGGCTCACTTCCACGGCTGGCTGTATCCGAGGATGTCGATCTGTGAGGAGGATAGTAAAGGTAAAGGGACCCCTGACCATTAGGTCCAGTCGTGATCAACTCTGGGGTTGTGGCGCTCATCTCGCTTTATTGGCCGAGGGAGCCGGCGTGCAGCTTCCGGGTCATGTGGCCAGCATGACTAAGCCACTTCTGGCGAACCAGAGCAGTGCACGGAAATGCCGTTTACCTTCCCACCGGAGTGGTACCTATTTATCTAATTGCACTTTGACGTGCTTTCGAACTGCTAGGTTGGCAGGAGCAGGGACTGAGCAACGGGAGCTCACCCCGTCGCAGGGATTCGAACCGCCGACCTTCTGATCGGCAAGTCCTAGGCTCTGTGGTTTAACCCACAGCGCCACCCGGATCCCTTTGTGAGGAGGATAGACAGACTCAAAGAGACAGCAAGGGTGGCACCACAATGACAGGATGATGCAGCGGCCAAGCTGCTGGGTTCAGAGGTAAAAGATCTACCATAACAAACTTGCTCTGCCTCAAAGCTTGTTGGGCAAGTCATAAGAATATAAGAGGAGCCCGCTGGATCAAACCAACGGGCCAAAGTCCAGCATCCTGTTCTCACAGTAGCCACCCAGACACCTATGAGAAACCCCAAACCAGGCCCCAAGTACAAGAGCATTCTCCCCTCCACCCCCTTGGTTTCCAGCAAAGCCATCTCTCCCCTTAAACAAGTCACCATCTCTCTGGCACATAGTCAGAAATTTTATGGACAAGCAGCCTTGGAGGACGGCAGGAAAGTTTCACAGGGATAAGGTGAGTTAAATTATGATGTAACCTGCTCAAGTAGAATCATAAATAGTGATGGGCCCAAATGCCCTCCCCAACTGTGTCACTGCAAGGCTAGGAGGGAATATTTCAGTCATTTGGCAAAAAGGAGCCAAGTATAGGGCAAACTTACTAGAGGCTTAGTACTCCAGGTTACTGGTACATGCCTCCCCCCCCCATTTATTCACCAGCTTCATGATGACATCATGTATTAGTTGTCATCATGAAGCCAAATAAGAGTGAGGGCAATTCTTCCTGCCCTCACTCTGGAGTTTGGTGGGTTAATGAAAAATGGTGCCCACCAGCAGCTGAAATTCCTGGAAGTGTGATCACTGCTGCTGCCAAGATCAGGAAATGACTGGTGCCAAAACAAAGGTGAAAGGGGACAATTTAGCAATACTTAGGGTTGCCATATTTTAAAAAGTTAAATTCCTGACACACCCGCAAACTTGTTGAGCTTTTTTTAAAGAAACCCACCAAAATTGATTTTAAGCTTTTTGAGCTATTTCCACTCCTGCCATACATACGATTCGGCAAAATTCCCCCGATGGTACTTTTACATCTGAAAACCAGGACATGTCAGGAATTTTCCTGACGTAAGGCAAGCCTAGCAATACTTTTCTTCGCTTCTAAGTAAAAAAGTTATGAGAAGTTCTTGTTCAATTGCAAATTAGTTTTTGTCTGTTTTGCTCATTTTACCCCAAGCCCCGGAGAATGTTCGTTCATCGCAGTCCCCATTTCATTAGCAGAGATCACACATTTGTGTTCTGCTGTGTGCTTTGCCTCCTAAAATATTCCATACGATTTCTGAATGGATTAACTTTGAATTAATTCCCCACCCCACTGTACTGTAGCCCTGGCAACCCCACCCCATAGTGGTGGTTCAGAGCACATGATGCTTCCCTGAATGCTGCATAACTAGGCAAAGGCTACAGTGCATGTACACAGCTTAGTCTGAGGTGAGAGCCAGTGGTAGCATGGAATGCACAGCTGCTCATTGCCAATTACTGCTAGGGATTGCAATTATGCAAATAGATGTGAGAACCGGAATGGTGTGATGTCAGAAAGGCACGGAAGTCCACATACACAGACCACCCTGCTATAGTTTTCTTCTCTGTAATTCCTGAGAGGTGATTTCTCATGGATGGACCAGTCCCAGGGCTGTGAATCTTCTTAACAGTTGCACTATTTCATGGTGCCTTTTTTGCCTGAATGAGTAAGTGTTTTAGGCAGACCGACAAGCAACAGAACGGCCTATGTACTAACAGTGAACTCATTCTCCGAGTACCTATTCATATGTAGCCAAAATGGCACCATCCGTGTTGGAGGAGGAGGAGGCATCAGCAGGCTTGTGGAATCTTTAAGGTTTGCAAAAATACAAAGAAATCTTAATTGAATAAACCCTAAAGAGAGGGGGACAGGGACAGGGGAGCAAAACAACAAGGTCCGTTATCAGTTTAGCTGGGCCCCACAAGGCAGTCACTTACTTGACAGACCCCACACTAGGCCACCTGCGTCCCAGCTTGGCAAAATGTTTCTTTGGGGAGTTGATCCAAAGGCCAACAGGAAAGTGAAGCTTCCCAAAGCGGGGGCTCCCGTCTTTCCGCTCATCCGAGAACATGGTCACAGGGACCTAGAGCCTTTGACAGGTGAATATGCAGGGGAGGGGGGGGAGAGAAAGGCATAAAATAAGCAGACCCGTGCATCCTGTCCATCTACAACATTTGTTACAAGAAACATCTGAACATTTCAGCTTTAATTGATTGTATTTTCTTTAAAAACACAGAGACAACCCCAAACAGCATGCTTCTTCTAGGCTTTATTTCCAAGTGCCCTGAATCTGGGGAGAGAAAAACAAAATTTCTATGCATCACCACTGAGCCAAAGGAGGAGATGACAGCATGGCCCACCAGAGATCTGCAATATGGAATTTCAACTGGCCAGAGCAGATCACGTGATAAGGTCCAACACCTATAAAAGCTTCCAGTCAGGTTGGTTCTTTTGGTTTGAGCAACAAGCTTGGTGATGTCCTGTGCCACAGACTTCCTCTTTCTCTACCTTTCTCTTACCTGGCCACACCAAGCCTTGTTTTGACTTGGTCCCTGGATATCATTAAGGCATCCCAGGCCATATTGTAGAATCCTAGAATTGTAGAGTTGGAAGGGACCAGAAGCGTCATCTAGTCCAACCCCCTGCAATGCAGGAATGTTTTGCCCAATGTTGGGCGCAAACCCAAAACCCTGGGATTAAAAGTCTCATGCTCTACCAACTGAACTATTTTTGAGGAGAGAGAGCCTAAGGAGACAGGGAATAGTTTTAGAGCAGCCAAAATTTAAACACGGTTAGCCTAAAATTATGTAAGGGTGGAATCTGACCCCTGGCCAATGGAACCTTGGGGCCAGGGGTTTGGACTGCCCCGGGTGCCCTCACTGAGGAGGGTGACATTCGGCATGCCACCTGCCCGCAATTCCCAAGCCTACCCTGAGCCATCAGGGTAAGGGGGAAGCTGTGCCGCTTTGCCGGCAGCATTCCCCAATTCCCCCTTCGTTTTAACAGCTTGGGGGTGGCTTGGGAGTCGCGGACGGGCAGCGCGCCGAATGTATGCCATGGGCAGATCGCTTCACCCTGGCTGCAGGGCACTTGCAGGGAGCGCGCCCACCCTGGGCAGCGCAGGCATATGCTCCGCCACTGCTTGGGGCCACTGCCACATTAACAGCCCTGTAGTTCATGTCAGCTGAGGCAGAAGGTGGGGAGAAGGCAAGGAGAGAGGACCTTGCTTCCCAAGCAAGGCGGAGAGCTTTAAAAGCTATTCTTGCATTGAGTTTTCCCAGTGTAAGAAGAGGTTTTAAGATTTCCACCTTGCTTGCATTTAATTTGTGGGATTTCAGCTAGTGGCCTTCAACTGTATATGCTTGGAATCGTGCAAGTTAAATGCACTTAAGATGCAATCATACTGTATAATTTTCTTTTCTTTTAATGTTATGCTTTTGATTGGCTGCTTTCTCATGGCACTGTAAGATGCTGTTAATATAACGTACAGAAGAAGCAAACTAATGAATAAAATCCATATACTGTATATAAGTATGTGCATATTTGCACAGACAACACTAAGCTCAGCCCTGATGCCTGAGAAACCTTTCCCCTCCCTGTGGATTTATTTTTTTTTGTCCTTGCACTCCTCTTTCACGCCAGGCACTCTCCTTGCCTAAACCCTATAGAGAGAGCTAGATTAATTTCCCAGAGAACACACACTGCTCACTTTGCTTCATGGGGAGAGCTGCCTGGTGGAGTTCAAACCCAGATCAAAGTGGCAGCAGAGGCACCAGGCCTGTACTTCCACCCTGACCATGAGGGGTGAGTCAGAGGCCCTGAATCAAACAGTTACGTCAACAGGAAAAGCAGGAAAAATGAGCTGAGGGGTTAGGATAGCTTGAAGCCACACCTCACAAAGGTACCCCCTGAGCTACTGGGTTGTTAGGAGATGGGACACAATGAAGGAAAGCAACAAACACATCAACCCATAGCCCATTCCCACCCTACCTCCTGCTTCTCCATCATAATCAGTAGGTTCCTCTCCAAAATACTGAGTACTAATTCTTTAACTCTTTAGAATTCTGACTTCTTTTCGTCTCCCCATAAGAAAACCCATGAGTTCTGGCTCTCATCACCTCTAACTGTAACCAAAGGACAACACAAACCCTTCTTTGGTGCCTGAGGGAGAAAACCTAAATGGTGTTCTACTCCTCCACTCCCACCCCATCTATCCAACAAATAATCCAACATCTGCTGCTTTATAAAGGTACATCTAAATCTGCCCCTCCAATCAGAATGCTTCACCCTGCCTAACGTTAAGGCCGGAGTGGACTATAAACTTGCACATCTCGCAGAGAACCGAAGCATCTTAAGTTCTGTGTCCTTTCTCCACACTATCAGGAGCTTTCTAGAGGCAGAAAGAAAGAGAAGGCAGGAAGGCCTGAACACTTTATATTCTGAAATAGAATCTATCAAGCAGGTAAATTAGAAGCAAGGAGCCAGGAGTCCTGGGTTCCCTGAGAGGACGTTTTGGGCATAAGAAGGCCAAAGACAGATCTCTTTGGGGTCTCTTTGCATGAGATTCAATGGGCAGAGGAGGAAATGGGTTCAGCACACATTTCCCCACCTGTTTAATGTCGTCCCCCCCCCCCCCAGTTTTGAATTCTGTAGGTTTGCCGCATGTTTACCTGTTCCACAGAGTGTCCCCAGGTGCTGCAGTCTCCCACTGTCACCCACTCTCACGCATCCAGCAAGCCAGGCTGCATCTTCCACTGGGGTATGGTGGCCACTCTCAGCTCTGGCGTTCCTGAGTGTGCTGTGTGTGACTTAAGTCCAGCGATGACTGCACACGGATTTCCCGTGCCTCTGGTCATTCACACACAGGAGGTGGGGCAGGAAAGAGAGGTGGGGGGGGCAGGAAACTGACTGGGAAGCAGGGCCTCTCCCAAGAACCGGGGAGGGCGCAGGAGCAGGGAGTGGGGCAGACAGGCTAATAAGACATCTGAACTAGCAGGAGCAGGAAGCCCCAGGCTGTTAAACAGAGGTGGGGAGGGGATAGATTTAGAAAATCAGAAGTTGGGCTGTGCGGTTTTTGACATTTGATGGCTTTGCTGTCATCAAACAATGAGGCCTACAGGCAGAGTCATCTGGCCTTGAGGGAAGCTATGTGAAAAGCCTGCATGGTCTGGCTCCTCAGAGCTGGTTGTATTCCTCCACTACCATGTGCAGGATTCAGCTTTGTGGCATGCTGCTAAGGTTGCCAACATTTTAACCAGCCACTGTAGTTGTGCCTATGCTATGAAGATATGTGCAGATTGGCAAGATTCTCAAAGCGATTTGCAAAAACTGTAAAACTGAATGCAATAAATGCAATAGTAAATAATAATAATAATAATAATAATAATAATAATAATAATAATAATAATAATTTTTATTTATACCCCGCCCTCCCCAGCCAAGGCCGGGCTCAGAGTGGCTTACAAGCAATAATAAAAACAAGTTGAATGATTACAACTTAAAAACAAAATTAAAATACAACATTAAAATATTGAAACATTAAAATATTAAAATGTAGCCTCATCGCAGGAGAAGGAAAGGAAAAAAGAAAGAGAGGGAGGGAATCAAATTGGCTCCAAGCCAAAGGCCAGGCGGAACAACTCTGTCTTACAGGCCCTGCAGAAAGAAATCAGATCCTGCAGGGCCCTGGTCTCATGAGGCAGAGCGTTCCACCAGGCCGGAGCCAGAGTTGAAAAGGCCCTGGCTCTGGTTGAAGCCAATCTAACTTCCTTAGGGCCCGGGACCACTAGGGTGTTGCTATTTATGGACCTTGAGGCTCTCCGTGGGGCATACCGGGAGAGGCGGTCCCGTAGGTACGAGGGTCCTAGGCCAGGAAGGGCTAAAGATCAAAATAGGGTAGATGCCTTAGGGACAGCCTAGTGAAGCCTTCCCTAACCTTCTGCCTTCCAGATGTTTTGAACTACCACTCCCTTGATGGCTAGTGTGTATAGGAGGCGTTGGGAAGGCCCTCCATACGTTGTTGGACTCAGATTTCCATCAGGCCCAGCCAACATGGCCAAAGAACAGGTATTATAGGAGTCATAGAAATCAGGAGCCATATGCTCCACTTAGATCCCCACCATTCAGGAACAGCAAATGCAATTGCAATTGCAAGCTAAGGAAAAACAGTGTGTTGTCTGCACTCAGTCTGTATGCATGCTATCATAGGCGTGTGAATGTTGTGGGCAGTATTCTTGGCTCAGATATGGCATATGGGTGGGAGAATTTGGCACAGTATTTGGCAGAGGCCAGGGCATCGTAGCTTCACGAGTGCTGCCAACCCTCTGGACGCTGCACGTGCATAAATATATTTCCCACACCTGTTTCCTTAGTCATTATTCTGGGCGGAGATTTGCTTCCCCTTTGCCACACTCCCCTTCATATGCACTTTCGCCCACCCGCTTCGGCTGTTTTACAGGGTGTGTGTAGCTTTCCCCCGACCCCAATCATTTTTTTCAGCTGGGACTTGGGGTGTGTGCTTGCACAGTACATGAGCCTACATTTCCCCTACACCCTTTTCCCTGGCCCTGTAGGCTTGGGTGTGGGCAAGGGAGTGGGTGTTTATGACCTGACTTCACACCTTCCATTTGTTTCCAGTGTATGTTGGGTGTGCCTTTCGTATGTGCTCGCAGGACCTTGGCTTCGGGCAAATTGCTGATCTAGGTAATCTTTGAGTCACTCTGAGCTCCTGATATTGTGATTCTTCAAGCCTCTTGTGTCCCACATGGTCAGATGACAAGAAGTACTGACCAGTTTTCTTATATTCTTCTTCTTTAAAAGACACAGCAGTGGGTGGGTGGAATTCAGACCATGACCATGTCATTGGAGGGGGATTTAATCCTAATACTTTCTTACTAGATCTGCTCCCCACCCACCAAATTAAAAGCACCTCCATCTCTCTGAAGCTGTTTCCCTGTTAGGGAAAACTTACCTGTACAAATTTGAATGAAAATTAAATGTACTAATTTTCTGTGGCTTTTATGTTCAGAGTTCACAGAGGGAGATGATTGCAGAAACGCTCAACAGTTTCAAAAGCCCCTCAGGATAATGGAAAAGGTCTAAGCAATATTGGATGGAGATAAATCAAACATTCATGCATAGGAATGAGGTAGGGGGTGAAATAAAGGAAAGAAAATGACCTGAACGCTGTCATTTATAGGAACAAATTTATTGAGAATGATTATTCCCTCAGCTTGTTTTGAATGAACATTTTATGTTGTTTCCCCCTTCTTTAAACCTACCAAAATAACCTTAACTCAGTGTCACATCTGCTGAGGTAACTAACAGTTTGACCAAGATATTTCAGATGGTCTGGAAGAACATCTGCTGTGGTCCATAAGGCAAGGGGAGGTTGAAGTTTATATCCTACCAGCAAAGGTTCCCTGTGCACGCTCACCATCCCAGCGTTGTATCTGAAGGGAGGGAAATAGAAAGGAGGTTGCGGAAGCTTAGTCAACAGCCCCAGACATTGTGGTACTTAGGGCAAAATAAATCGAGTTATATCTTCCCACAGTAATGAATAATATCATTAACGTTATCATCTATGTAATTCACAATTTTCAGTTCTCAAACAGTATTCCAAAATCTCCCACCTGAGGGAGAAATATTGTGATAAAGTACCTGTGTACTTTGCTGTATTTTTAAAGTTTTAATTTTAGAATAATCTGATTAGGCCAGGGATGGGAAACTCCAGGTGTTGTTAGAGTGACAACTCCCATTATACCATCCCGACCATTGACCATGTTGGAGCTAGCAGGAGTTGTGGTCCAGCAACAGCTGGAGAGCCACAGGTTCCCCATCTGTGGCTAAGCAATCCAAATTCTATGCTGAGAAAACTGGATTTTGTGACCCGTATAAATTATGCAAATTTAGAAAATGTTTTGTATAGCTTATTCTGCACTTGATACTTTATTTTTAAAAATTCTGGATTTGCTAGTCCTGAAGAGACTAGTGGCCTGGAATCTTGGGCCCGGTCTATGCAGCAGACTAAGATAGCAGATGATCCTGAGGCAGAACAACACCACTTCAGACACTAGGTGTGGGATACCATTCTTGTGTGAAAGTCCTCATAAGAAAATAAAATAAAACATTCAAGGCATATAAAAAGCTACCAGATCAGCTATCTGCTGTGTTATTTTTCTTCTTACTGGAAGTTGTTCCATCCTTACTGGAAGTTTTTTAATGCAAGGGAGCACTAGCAGTCTGAAGTGGCTTTAAATATAGTGTACATACATATATTTTTGCTGTTCAGCCAGTATATCTTGCTATGTATCTGATTTTGCTTCAAGGATCCTCTGTGATAAAGGATTTTGCATAAAGATACTAAAAATTGCCCAAAATGCAGGCCATGACTTGAGTCTTGGCAAAAAAATTATCATTTGCTACGTTTGCATCAAGCTGCCCCTTTTTAAAGGGGTGGAATTTTTAATCAGGCAAGTTGTCATCCCTCTCCCCAAGGCCAAAATTTGGTTCAAGGTACAAAATAAGCCCCATTTCATTCCCAAAACATTAAAGACATTAACAAAGACATTAAAACATTAACATTTTTAAGCAAAAACAAAATGAAACCATATCTGTTGTTTCAACTCCATGTTGGTTACAACTTCATTGACATTGTTGAAAAGAAAGAGTGCAGCAGACTTGATGCTTTTTTACTTACCCAGGAAACTGGACACAGGGATTTGAAGACCCTGTGGTACCATTCACACACCTTGATGTCCTTGCCGTTGGCTTTTACGGTCTTCACACAGCGGTAATAATCTGCAAAAAAGGAAAAAGAAGCAACATGTCAACTTCTAAAGCGTCACCACTCCTGTTTCTGCACTGGTGGACACTTAATGTCTGCTTAAATTCCATATCATCTGTAGCTTTGTACCAGCCAGTCGGAGTCACCCTCTCCATAATGATTAAAAGTTCCTCTAGCCAATAAGATATCTCAGTCTGAACCTACCAACAAGACACACCGAAGCAGAAGAGCACACAGCTCCTCTTGGCTTTGGCTCCAGGGACATTAACAGTACAACCCTATGCATGTCTAGTCAGAAAAAGTAAGCCCTATTGAGCTCAATGGGAGTGTGAAAGATCTAGTGGAGGGGGCTTTTGCTTACTGGCAAACCCACCCATCCTTTCACTAGGGTGAAATCCCAAACTCTCCAGGAGGTGCTGGCGAGCTACAGTGGAATATAGAGTTTCATTTAAAAGACAGAGTGTTACTTCCAGATGGGGAGAAATTTGACTTTTTGGTTTATGTATCAGAATGTATTTAAAGCAGCATTAGGTTGAAAAAAAAAGGATCCTCCTGATACCCAAGACAGTTTCTTTTTTTTCCCCCATTTTCACAGGCATTTCCCCCAGCTGCCTTGTTATCTGAGCAACAGAGTCAAAACTTTCTTAGCAATGAGTCTTTATTACTTCTGTGTATAGTACACCACACTACTAAAGCTATACTATATGAATAATAACAACAATACATAAAGCTGTAGAGCAGGGGTCAGCAAACCTTTTCAGCAAGGGGCCGGTCCACTGTCCCTCAGACCTTGGGGAGGGGGGATCAGACTATATTTGGAGGGGGGGAATGAACGAATTTATATGCCCCACAAATAACCCAGAGATGCATTTTAAATAAAAGCACATATTCTACTCATGTAAAAACACCAGGTAGGCCCCACAAATAACCCAGAGATGCATTTTAAATAAAAGGACACATTCTACTCATGTAAAAACACGCTGATTCCTGGACCGTCTGCGGGTCGGATTAAGAAGGCGATTGGGCCGGATCCGGCCCCTGGGCCTTAGGTTGCCTACCCATGCTGTAGAGGTTAGGAAGGGCATCTAAACATATATACGATGAAAAGCCTGACAAATAAAATATATCTTATCAGCCTGCCCCTCCCAAATATCTCAAAAGTGGTTCAATACCATGAATGAAAAATCTTGTCCAGTGCACCCATATCCCTCTCTTTTACCCACCCAGGTAGTTCTGGTAGCAGTTCTTGGTCTGGTTGGTGTTTGGAAAGCGGGGGTCAAATGGGGCCGTGAGATAGTCACCCTGTTTTTTCTTCAATTGGTTGATCTCTTCTGCTGATGGTGCAGCAGCTGAAAAGGTCTGCATTTCTGAGAGGGGGGAAGATGAGAGACTCAAGTAACCTGCAACACTGCCCATTGTCAGAGCAGACAGCCACCCCCAGCTCTCAGCTACATCCTAGAGAACTTAAGAGTTCTGGTCAGAAATAGCTTTTAATTCCCAGTTCCTTTGCTCTAACAGCAGGGTTGCCATATTTCAAAAAGTAAAAACCAGGACACCCCAAAATTGTTGAGCATACTTTTTTTTTACAAAATCGCGGTTTTTCGATTGATCCTGGACATCAATTCCGGCTTTGAAATCCCAGTAATGCCTGGGAAAATTCTGACATATGGCAGTCCTATCTAACAATCCCAAAGTGCTGCAAGATTAATACACCTCTGGTTTTTTCTTGGCCTAGTGTTCAACCCAATCCGGCCCATGCTTTAGCCTAGCGGTTCTCATATTCCTTCCAAACTCTTATTCCCCTCCTTGCCACATCTACTCCTCTTCTCTGCTTTAGTCCTTCCTTTCCACAGATGTCATATTACAATGACTCGTCATGGGCCTCTTAACTCCTAGCTGTTGCCATCAGAGGTGTACCTAGGCTCCCTTGGCAAGGAGCTGTATCAGTGCTCCCCCCCCGGACCCTTGCACTCCTCTGCCGAGGTGCCTAGAGTAACCTGTGCACCTCGCCCCACAGCCCAGAGCAGAATTACGGACTTGTAGTGTTGGAAGGGACCACGAGACTCATCTAGTCCAACCCCCTGCAATTCAGGAATCTTTCACCTGGCGTGGGGTGAAAGACACACTCTGGGATCAGGCCAAAGGCCCTTTAGTCCAGCATCCTGTTGTCACAGTGGCCAACTGGATGTGTCCTGAATACAATAGTACTCTTTCATTCACGATCCCCTCACAATCCTACTCCATCCTCACTGGTGATTCCTAGAGCCTGGTATTCATAGGCATCCTGCCCCCCAACAGCATGGACAGGGCCCTAAAGCCTCTCTGCCAACCAAAGCGCTGAAGGAAAACCAACCCTGGGATTATGGGTTGTATGGCAGCTGCAAACTGGCAAGGTTTTCTAGAGGACTGAGGTAGTTCCGACTTTTCTCTCCCCCAACCCCCCCGCATGGAGTAGCAGCCCAATAAATTTCCAGAAGGCGCTGAAGGGAAAGCCCTCCAGCCAATCAAATGGCAGATACCCTCCTCCTGGCACAACTGACGGTGGGTTGGGAATAACTGCCATGGAATCTTCTGGAAGGGGTGCAAAGGGAAGAACGAACAGTGGTGTGTCTTAGCAGCGAGATAGGGCAAAATGTTCCCACCTCTGCTAGAGAAAAGAGGCCACTGTTCAATCCTGTATTTTCACACACACTCACACACAATCTGAGGAAAAAAATGATGTGGAATATTTCTGATTCAAATTAGAGAATAGAAGTCTGTCCATCCCGCCTCCCCACGCCCCCTTTTTATGACTCCCAATGATGAATGTTGCCAAATTTGGAGAGGGTTTTTTTTAAGGGGGAGGGGGATGTAACTGTAGTGAGTTTGGTGTTTGTATAAATCTATGCCATGTCCTTTCCCTGGAGGGTGCAAATGTCCCCAAAAGAAAGCAAAGCACACGCAAGAATTAGGCACAAAGCAAATATGTTTATTGTTCAGCTGAACAGATCTAACGTGCGGCTCACCCCAGAAAGGCAGGGTAGACAACTTGCATCCACCAGGACTGTTCCCTAAACAGATACTCCTACAGCCTTTGCTCTTCTGTTGTCAGCTATAAGTGGAATTGCAATTGGCTTTCCACACTCTCAGTAGTCCAGCATTTTTGCCTTGGCCAGAAGGCCCCACTGCCAACAACAACAACAACAGGAATTATTTATACCCCGCCCATCTGGCTGGGTTTCCCCAGCCACTCTGAGCAGCTTCCAACAGAATATTAAAAACACAATAAACCATCATTCATTAAAAACTTCCCTAAACAGGGCTGCCTTCAGATGTCTTCTAAAAGTCAGATAGTTGTTTATTTCCTTGACATCTGATGGGAGGGCATTCCATAGGGCGGGCGCCACTACAGAGAAGGCCCTGTGCCTGGTTCCCTGTAACCTCACTTCTCACAGGGAGGGAACCACCAGAAAGCCCTCAGAGCTGGACTTCAGTGTCCGGGCTGAACGATGGGGGTGGTGACTCTACTTCGGGTATACCGGGTTGAGGCTGTTTAGGGCTTTAAAGGTCAGCACCAACACTATGAATTGTGCTCGGAAACGTACTGGGAGCCAATGTAGTTCGGTGGCACTCCCAGTCACCAGTCTAGCTACCACATTCTGGATTACTTGCAGCTTCCGGGTCACCTTCAAAGGTAGCCCCACATAGAGTACATTGCAGTAGTCCAAGCAGGAGATAACTAGAGCATGCACCACTCTGGCGAGACAGGTAGGGTAGGGTAGACAGCTGCCCTGGACACAGAATTGACCCGCACCTCCATGGACAGCTGTGAGTCTGAAATGACTCCCAGGCTGTGCACCTGGTCCTTCAGGGGCACAGTTACCCCATTCAGGACCAGGGAGTCCTTCATACCCACCTGCCCCCTGTCCCCCCAAAACAGTACCTCTGTCTTGTCTTGTCAGGATTCAACCTCAATCTGTTAGCTGCCATCCACCCTCCAACCGTGGCGCAATTGTCCTGCAGAGTTGTAGAGCAGTCTGTGTAAGGGGCTGCTACAATCCTGACTCCCTAGCATAGGAGCAGCCAAAGTGGCCAGTTTCTCAGAGGTTATTTCAGCTGGCTGGCTGACTGACTAGCCTGGATGGACTAGGTGCTGTTGCCTTAGCACACTCCCCTCCAAAAGGTCCAGCAGCTCCTGCGGTCAGTGAGCCCAGCCCTTGACTCTCCTGAGCCTGAGTAACTAAATAACAGTGGCTCGGACTTTGTCAGAAGGTGGTGGGCTCTCCTTTAAAAACGGGAGGTTTTTAATAAGAGATTGGATGGCCATCTGCTTTAGTTGAGATTGCCTGCATTGCAGGGGGTCCCTTCCAACTCTGCAATTCTTTGATATGATTCTAGGATCCAGGTACCCCGACTTTGGATGTTGCTGCCTCTTTAATGTAAAAACTCCTCCATAATGTTCTCCCGCCTTACTCTCCAAGGCCAAATAGTCTTAGTTTAGCCATGAACATCTCAGCACTTGGTGCTTTGGGGAAGCAGCTGAGAGTTGGCACCTCTGGCAGCACCATCATTTCCCTGCCCTTCATCTCAGGGGTGTGTGTGGTGTGTGTGTGTGTGTGTGTGTGTGTGTGTGTGTGACTCACTTCAGCTGGAAGAGTATGCATAGCACCACCCCTGGTGGCTATTTCTGGAATGCACCTTCCTCAGAAGACCCACTCTAGAGCTCAGAGAGGATCTCTTCAGGCTGGGAGGGGGTCTCCTTCCAAGCCAGAGGCTTGTTGGGGCTGCTCAGTTGAGACAAGGGGGGCCTTCTGTGCCTCAGCTGAGCAGCTTAGATGGTCTCCCTGCCTCTCTGGGAGGCTGAAGAGCCTCAGCAAAGCCCCTTTGCGCCTCGGGCTCACAAGTACACCCTCCCTGGAGCCTGAAGAGAAAATCATCTACGGTCTCCAGAGACTATCTCCTTGCGAGCCAGAGGGGCTTTGCAGAGGCTGGTCAGGTCTCTTCCCTCACTTTGGGGCCCAGCTGAGAGGTGCCAGAACACTGTTCCAGCGCTTTCCAGCTGAAAAAAAAGCCCTGCTTTTACCACCCATACACTCTGTTTAGGTAGTTCCTTCTGGAGTCCCCCACAATCTCTTTTTGTTTTACTTACCATGAACAGTTTAGTATCATCAGCAAAATTGGTCACCTCACTGACCACTCCTAATTTTAGATCATTTATGAACAAGTTTGACCAAACTGCAGGAGGCAGTGGAAGACAGGAGTGCCTGGTGTGCTCTGGTCCATGGATTCGGACAAGACTAAACAACAACAAAGAACAAGTTAAAAAGCACAGGTTCCAATACTGATCCTTAGGGCATCTCATCATTCAGAGAACTGGCCATTCATACCTACTCCTTGCTTTGTGCAGCTTAACCAATTCCTGATCTACAAGAGGACCTCTCCTCTTCTTCCTTGACTGCAAAGCTTACTTCGGAGTCTTGGGTGAGACACTTTGTCAAAAGCTGTGGACTTATCCACATTTACCTTTTGCCCCGAGCTTTCTAGGCACAGGTCTGCACTTTAAAGCACTGTGTCTCAGCACTTTTTTTTTTTTTGGCACCAGCACTTTTCCTGCAAAAACTTGCTCATTACACTAAGTTGGAACAAACAGCAATTTGGATTTTCCAAGCTAGCTTTTTCCTCTGAGGGGAAAAATTAAAATGGTGCTCCAACCCTCCACCTCACCCACCCACCTATCCAACAAATTATCCACAAGTGGAGTGATAACATTTCTTCATTTGGCAGGTCACGCTTGAGCAAGGGTAGGCAAACTAAGGCCCGGGGGCCAGATCCGGCCCAGTTGCCTTCTGGATCCGGCCCACAGATGGTCTGGGAATCGCCGCGTGGATCGGCATGGATCTGATCGTTTGGGCTGCACCAGTGTGCACGTTCAGCAGTGCCTCCTCCCTCCCTCCTCCTTGCTTCTCCCTGCCCTTCCTAGAGCCAAGAAGAAGGGGACGGCTTTGTTGGTGCCAGCAGCAGCAGCGTTAACGCTCAAGCGGCCGCCATTGTAAGCAGCCTCAATTCGGGCTTTGTTGCTGCCAGCCCTCTCTGGAGCCCTCTCGCACCATCCTGCTGCCGCCAGCCCCTGCCGCTCGCAAAACACAGGTAAGCAGCCACCGGGGCTTGTTCAGTACTGTGAAGAAGGGAGGGGAGAGTCGTGGGGGTGGTGGAATGGCTTACCTAAGTAGAATGTGTGCTTTTATTTAAAATGCATCTCTGGGTTATTTGTGGGAATTCGTTCATATATTTTTTTCCAAAATATAGTCCGGCCCCCACAAGGTCTGAGGGACAGTGGACCGGCCCCCCGCTGAAAAAGTTTGCCAACCCCTGCACTTGAGGGTAACCATCTGGCTTACAGTCACAGGCATCAAGCCCTTGTGTCAACAATCTGTGAGTTCTGGTTGGGTTTGGCTCTAACCAGAAAAGGAAAGAAAACAAGACCTCCTCCTCTTCCTTCTTCTATGTTTATTAAAAAATAGTCTGATACTTGGCATATCTATAGCAACGAGTTGTTCCAATTTCCTTTTATATATATAAGTAACCTTTATTGAGTAGCATCCTGGTTCACTCATCACTTCAACACGGGCTGTGACAGGAACCAAATGTGCCGTGGACTCCATCAAGACAAGGTCCTTTCAAAGTGGTTCTGTTACAACTTCTGAAAGCAAGAGCAGGGGAGCACAATGTGTTACCATGAGTGGAGTAGGACCACACACCATCTATTTAAGGTGGTCCTATCCTGGTTTGCATTTTAAAGCCCTCAAGGCAGCTTACCTAACAAATGCAAACTATATAAAACATAACTATCAAAGAGCAGTTGTCCTCATTGTCATTGCTTCCCCTACATCCAGGATCTCAGATACCATTAAAAGCTTGGGTAACTAGAAGGGACCTAAAGGATAGTAATGATGGTGCCAGGCAAGCATGACTAGGCAGAGAAACCCTCTCCCTTTTAGCTGTCTACTAGGACTGTTCCTAAGCAGGTTCTCCTAGGAAAATACTGGCTTTGCTCTTCTGTTGTAAGCTATAAGTGGAACTGCAGTTGACTTTCCACACTATCAGTAGTCCAGCATTTTTGCTCAGGGCTACTGTTCTGTCCACCCTGGTGGTCTTCTTCATCATCATCATCATCATCATCATCATCATCACCATCATCATCACCATCATGGCCTGGTGGCCATGATGTAGCTGCAATGGATGGGGCAGCACACCTTTCCCACAACCCTTGTGATTTGTGTCGTTTTATGACCCTGATTTAAAATCATTATTGTAATTATTGTTAAAATGGAACGTGTTTGGGGGAGGGGGCGTAAAATTAACACTTATGGACAAATTTCCATTGGAGCTTCAGTGGTTTAGAAATGCAGAAAGAAGCCCCTGGAAGAAAGAAGAAAGCATGGGAGAACTTTTACACTATGGGCTGGTTCATATATGACAGCAACCTCAAGTGAAGGGTGGCACATGGGAAGGGGCTATCACAGATCATCACCTCAAGTGCACATTTTGCCGTCTCACCAGTACAACCATTTAATACCGCTCTTATATCATGGTCTCATGGATAACCCTGGCAACTGTAGTTTGTTCAGGGTGCTGGGAATTGTAGGTCTGTGAGTTCCGCGTCCTAAGCATACTACAGTTCCCAGGAATCTTTGGTGGAAGCCAAAATCTTTAAAGTTGCATTAGAATACTTCAAATGTATGGTGTGGGTTAGGTTTAGCATCTTACATTAGGGTCCGGTACCTTGTAATCACCCTTGCCTTTCAGTCTCTCCAGCGATGAGGACAAGACACTATAGATGGTTATGAAAGTAGGGCTGCTTCTTTGTCTCGCTGCAAAGCAAATGGAGCCGTTAGTGGGTGCCTGGCTCTCAGTGATACTAGCACCAGGCAGGAGCATGATGGTGGGGGATATGGGAGCTAAGCATTGCTGTAGATCATTTAATTAGCATTTCATCTTACCTGAACTCAGAGCCTTTCCCAATTTGTTTATGGACTTATTGCTCCTAGTAAAAAAGAAGTTTAATTAGTTCACTTTGTACAAGGAATTAAACACAAAGATACAGTTATTGATTCCTTTTTTTTTTCTTTCTTTAAGTATTTGCCCAGGACGATATCTACCTTTACCTCCCCACCCCCATTTTATGTTGTTATTTCTATGTATATCATGCTATGGCCACACGGCTAATGCAATGAAATCTATGATGATCCCTTAGTATTATTATTCTAAGGTTTATAATGGCCTGAGACCATTTACTGGCCTTGCTTGGAATCCCAGGAGTGTTCCATTGAGTGTTATACAGAATAGAAATGAATGAACATGGGGGATGTTAGGGTGGTAGGCTGCTCCCATGTGCATTCCTTGGAACATACAGAGAGCCCTGTATGTGCAAGATTTCTGATCATAGGAAGAAAGGGCTCTCAATGCCAGTTGGTTCTCCCAGCTTACCTGGGTGGTTTCCCTGAGGCGCTTCTGGACTGGATCTGTTTAGCTAGATCTTTACTTTGTTTTTCTGTTTCCAGTGCTTTGCTCTGAGGTCTTGATGTTTGGCCACCCACTTTGGAGGGCCTCACACCCGCATTATCCCAGCCTTGATCAGAAGGGCCCACTGCCAGCGATGCCTTTGTCCTGCGGAGTTGTAGAGAAGGCTCCTTTTCCTTCGGAGATGGACTCTGAGAAGGGGGATGCTCCTGCTCTGGGGAGGGGCTTAAAGGAGTCTGTGGCCTGCTTGGCGTTGGGGATTTCACATCTGTGCGGAGTTGTGGAGAAGGCTCCTTTTCCTTCAGGGATGGACTCGGAGAAGGGGAGCGCCCCTGCTCTGGATAGGGGTTTAAAGGAGTCTGTGGCCTGCTTGGTGTTGGGGATTTCACGTCTGTGCGGAGTTGTAGAGAAGGCTCCTTTCCCTTCGGGGGTGAACTCTTAGAAGGGGAGCGCCCCTGCTCTGGATAGGGGTTTAAAGGAGTCTGTGGCCTACTAGTCTTTGGGGATTTCACGTCTGTGCGGAGTTGTAGAGAAGGCTCCTTTCCCTTCGGGGGTGAACTCTTAGAAGGGGGGCGCCTCTGCTCTGGGGAGGGGCTTAAAGGAGTCTGTGGCCTACTAGTCTTTGGGGATTTCACATCTGCTGTCTGTGAACGTGAGGGGCTGCTCCGATTCCGACTCCCCAACTTAGAAGGAGCAGCCAAAGTGGCCAGTTCCCCAGAAGTCATTTGATCATGCCAGCTGAGTAGCCTGGATGGGTTAGACGCGGCTGCCTTAGCACCCACTCCACGAGGTCCAGCGGCCACTGAGGTGGGAGATCTTGGGGCAGAAGTGGCTGGTGATGGTCTGGACGTGTGCCCCTGGAAAGGAAGAAGGAGATGCTATCCTCCTGGCCTAGGTGGGTAATGGAGTCCCCAAAGGCAGGGAAAGAGAAAGGCAATTATCATACCTTTGCTTCCAAGGAAAGCTTGGCCCACCCACTTCTCGATGAGCTAGAGCTCCTGCTTTCTGAATCCATTCAGGAAGGTGGTCCCCTGAGCACTTTCCAGCTGTTGGGTGGGAGACTCCACTAGACTACATGGGCAGGGGACCATGTAAAAACATTTTGCCTACTACAATACAAAACATGGAGCATCCCCCATCCCAATCTTTTGCTTTTAAACATCTTGCCTGAAGAGGAGTTCTGGAGAACTCAAAAGCTTGCACACTATTTTGCTATATTTTGGTTGGTCATAAGAACATAAGAAGAGCTTGCTGGATCAGGCCAATGGCCCATCTAGCCCAGCATCCTGTTCTCACAACTGCCCACCAGATGCCTACAGGAAACCTGCAAGCAGGTCCAATAAGGGAATTGTCTGAATCTGGATTGTAGAACATGGACAGCATTTGATTTCTTGTGAGGAACTGAAACTCTGCTCTCCTCCCAGGTTCTGGCTTCCCACATTGGTGCCATTTTTTTGTCATAAAGCACCCCGAGTCTGAGAGCCAGTGGGTCATCTGTAATGGCATCTACAGAGTCGGAG
This sequence comes from Podarcis muralis, assembly GCF_964188315.1. Lineage (NCBI taxonomy): Eukaryota > Metazoa > Chordata > Lepidosauria > Squamata > Lacertidae > Podarcis > Podarcis muralis. The sequence continues at coordinate 17,782,550 of NC_135667.1, forward strand.
AAGGAAACGTTCAGACTCTTTTAACTGTCCTTACCTCCCTGACTGGGATTCCACGTGTTTCTTGAGCAGAGCGGCCAGGAACACCTTGAGAGGGGGGAAAGGAGAGGAGGCAGGAAGCAAGATAGTAAATGCTGTGGAGGCTCCTAAGAGACCTGTGGTTGAAGAGGGGTCTGTATAAAATAGGGAAGGGGCACAGGTTCTAGGGAAATACACCCCTGCTCCCCCAGCTGCTTCAGGCTCTCAGCTGCATTAAAGCTGACGTTTAACCTGAGTGGGGCCCTTGACTTCAGTCCTTCCATCCTTACCTGATTTTCGGATGATACGTTTTGCAACAGGGGCACTTTCCCTGCAATGGAAAGGCTGGAATGAAAACTGCACCAAACCCCCCCCCCCCAAAAAAAAAACTACCACAGTTTGACAAGAGCTAAATCATTGACTCCAGCCTTCCGCAACTTGGTGCCTTCCAGATGTTTTGGACTCTAATCAGGGCTGGGCCCAAGACACCTTGCTACTTGAAGCATTCCACCTCGACTCCCTGCTACTCTGCCTGTGCGGCAGTGGAGTATGTCACACAGACGCAGCTGTAATGTGGGAAGGACATGGTTGTAGACGAGGTGGCAGATGAGGCAGCGTGGAGACAGCACAGCCACAGAAGCAGTGGCAAGAGCAGTGCACTCCTTGGTCCTGATCTGCTACCTGAGGCAACTGCCTCACTGTGCCTCATCTCCCATCACCCCTAGCCAGCATGGTCAAAGGTCAGGGATGGTGGGAGTTGTAATCCAAAACATCTGGAAGCCAGCGCATTGGGAAAAGCAGATTTACTCACTTCACAGAGATGGGAACAGGGACACACTTGTGCTATCTGTATTCTCATTGTAAAGTTTGCTAGTAAGGCCTCACCTCTGCTACTACCCCTCACCACACCATTACATATTGTTGAAGACTCAGTCCTCCCCCCACCACCCCATAGGACTGGAGTGGCCTGACCACCAACTTAAAAGCAACAATTGCTTGTCCTTTTGGTTAAAGAGCAAAACACAGATGCCTGACAATGTGTTCTCTCTACAAAATGTGCTTCCAAATACCCCTTGATTGTGAACTCATTGCGTTTCCAGAGTTGGGTCGTTAATCCATGTTCACGTGACATTATCCAAAATGCCTGTGTCTCCTGGGTTTTGTTATAAGATAATACTGTTGGGTGAAATGTTTCTCAAGCCAACTTCCCACTGATTGGAGTGCTTAAACCATTCCTAATTTCTAGCCGAGATAAGAATGCCTTTGCATAGGGTAAAGACATCGCCACCCCATCAGTGTCCCCTGCTGTGTTCACAAGCAGAAGCTAATCTGGCAGTAATGAAGCTGGGCTGATGTGAACAGCTAGTGTAGCTGGCCTGGTACAATACCATGGTGCAAAGTATAATGAATAAATGAAATGCAACTCCTTCTACACTCCAGGGCAGCTGCATTGGGCACACAGGCTGAATCAGAAAAAGTACTGCCTCAATGGACTAATGCAGAGCTTTCCAAACATTTCATGTGGTGACACATTTTTTAGACATGCATCATTTTGTGACACAGTAACTCAGTTTTACCAGCAAACTGGAGGTTAAAGTAACCCCTTTCCAGCCTGGGGGGGAGCGCGGGAAGGGTTCACGCGACACACCTACACACTGCAGCCAACACACTAACATGTCGCAACACACAAGTTTGGAAAGCTCTGGACTAACATATCAGGGCCTGTCCAGCTTAAATGTTCTCATCAGCATTGCAAAGACAATGAGCTAGGCTGCGGTAAGTGACAGTGCTTTCCAGGAAGGGTGGTGGGCATTTCCCTCCACTCGCTGGAGGCCACCTTGTCCTGGGCGGGGGGAGGGTTCTGTGTGTAAGAGGTGTGTTTGTGACTTGGGCTGATGCTGGAAGCCGGAGGCACAGAAACATGTCTGCTCCGTGTTGGACTTGGGGCTCCCCTGGAAACCAAGTAGGGAAGCAAGACCTGTTAGGATGCTAATACTGTAAGTCCCTCCATCCTATGCTCAGGTTGTATATCCTAAAGACAACAGTGTCTCCGCTGGCCATCATTTCGAGGCAATGAACTCTGGGTAAGCACAGGCAACCCTGGAGTCTCTTGCCACTTGGGGACTAGGATTGTGTGCAATGATGTCATGTTGCGGGTTGTTAATCCCAATACAGACGAAATACATACAGGGATCTTGACGTGCTCTTGACCAGGTTGGCTTCACGCAGCTGCTCCTTCACTATTTCATTAGAGTCTTCTTCAGCCATGACAATTGCAAGCCAATGCTGATGGAGAAAGACAGCGAGTCTTACACATGTATAAGGATACAGTAAGGCTGGACCATAAAGAAGGCTGATCGTCGAAGAATTGATGCTTTTGAATTATGGTGCTGGAGGAGATTCTTGAGAGTCCCATGGACTGCAAGAAGATCAAACCTATCCATTCTTCAGGAAATCAGCCCTGAGTGCTCACTGGAAGGACAGATCCTGAAGCTGAGGCTCCAATACTTTGGCCACCTCATGAGAAGAGAAGACTCCCTGGAAAAAAACCCTGATGTTGGGAAAGATGGAGGGCACAAGGAGAAGGAGACGACAGAGGACGAGATGGTTGGATAGTGTTCTCGAAGCTACCAGGATGAGTTTGACCAAACTGCAGGAGGCAGTGGAAGACAGGAGTGCCTGGCGTGCTCTGGTCCATGGTGTCACAAAGAGTCGGACACGACTAAACGACTAAACAACAACAACAACAACAACAACAAGGATGGCAGCCAGGGACTGGGATGTGGGGGGAGGGGGAGGGTTAGGCACCCATAACAAACTACACTTCCCAGGATTCTTTGGGGGAAGGGCAGGTTTTAAATGTATGGTGCATGTACGCATCCAAAACAGAGAGACCGATGGGTTGGCCAATGTGACGGGCAAAGGTGGTAGACTTTGAGGGGGCTTTGTTTCATGAGACTGACCTTCTCGGGCGTAGCACGAAAGCTAGCGCTCTTCCATATTGTGTGGAGCCCGGATTGCTTTGACGTAAAGCTGATTGGATCACTGATCCTGCCACTGGCCACATTCAAGACGTAAATGAGACGCAGCCAGCGCTGAAAGATGATGTCCTCTTGCCCTGCAGGGGCACAGAGTTGCAGATAATATTTCCGGCCATTTGCCATCTTCACTCTCAGCTGCCGTTCATTCATGCTATGTACTTGAAACGCCACCAGGTTTAAAGAGATCAACCTGCGGGCAGAGGAAAGACTCAGCCTAGGAACCTCTGAGGTGGTGGTGGTGCTTTCTCTGGGAAGGTTTTGGGGGAGAGCAGGAGCTGGGTGGCTGTGCTAGTCTCACCTAGTGACTTCCAGGTCTTTAGCCTTTGCCTCTATATCTCTGATGCCTTTTCTCACCCGGGCAATGACCATCATGTCTGGAAGTAGCAAACCTGGACTGCTGGACAAAATGCCAACCATAACTAAATTGGGTTGGTTGTGGATCACGGCATATTCACCCGTCTTGGTTAACTGCATGGAGAGAGGAGGGTAAGGAGTCTGCTAAGAACGGAACAAATGCACGGGTGTTGGGCACCTCAAACAAGCTAGAGCACCTGGAACGGACTGGGCGCTGCAGGGAGTGACTAACAGGACATTTCCCCAGCTGTTCCTCAAAGGATGGCCTTCTGCAGGCCTGGAGTCTCTTCAACTCGCTATCAAAACCGGGTGGAAGGAGGCACAAAATGGTCATTGTCTCTGGCTCCTCCTCTTGTTTGGGCTCCCTCTCTGCCCTATCAGTTCCAATGGGCACCAACAGTGGCAGATCTTTGGGTCTCACATTTCAGCGGTGCACAAAATTTGGCGCACCTCACCTCTCATACTCCATTCTAAATCGTAGTTGTGGCATTCCTTGGGTGGGCTCAGCCCCATCAACTGCATGTTTGGGGGGGGGGGCTGAAGTCACCTCATCCCTTAGGAGTTGGCACCCCTCCTCCGACAGGGAGCCATGCAAGAGAAATCTCTCCCTTCTGTATGAAAAAACCCCCACTGCCCGGGCATGACCAATGGTCCATCACCTGTAGAAAGGTGCTCTCAAAGATCTCCCCTTCTCCTAATGGAGAATACTCCGGCCTCCGCAGCAGCTGCTTGAGTCTCCCTGTTGCTGAGGACCGGCCCTGCGCAACCCGTCTGCCTCTGTGGGTTTTACGTGGAGCCCTCCTCCACTGACGTTCTAGGAGACAGACGGGGAATTAAAACGAACAAAAATGAAAAAGATAAATCCCACCATAACCCCTCCCCCAGACTAGAGGCCTCTCCCTTAAAATCACAGACTACATGCACACACCGTATATTCAAATTGAATTCCTCCAAAGAATCCCGGGTACTGCAGTTTGTTAAGGGGCTGGAAACTACAGTGGTACCTCGGGTTACATATGCTTCAGGTTACATACGCTTCAGGTTACAGACTCGGCTAACCCAGAAATAGTGCTTCAGGTTAAGAACTTTGCTTCAGGATGAGAACAGAAATCGTGCTCCGGCGGAGCAGCAGCAGCAGGAGGCCCCATTAGCTAAAGTGGTGCATCAGGTTAAGAACAGTTTCAGGTTAAGAACAGACCTCCAGAACGAATTAAGTACTTAACCCGAGGTACCACTAGGGGGTAAATACAGCTTCCAGGATTTTTCAGGAGGGTGTGTTGCTTTAACTGTGGGGGTAATTCTGCGGTGACATCATCTTTTGTGTTTTAGGTAACATTATTTGAACTCCAATTGTTTGTTAACTGGCTGGATCTTCCCTACAAAAATAATCAAGAAGTATGCCTCAGGAAGTTTGAATGCTTAATTCTTCTTGTGATTTAAAAGATGTGGCCGGGGTAACAGTTCTGCAACCTTGATAATTCATCTGGAACCATGATGATCTCTCTAAAAGTATGAATTTGGGGGTGGGTGGGGAACAACCACCTGCGGCAATATATGTAAAGAGCAAACCTTTCATGGGTGTCAAAATGATGGTAATGTTCATTAAAACAGTTTTTAAAGGCTTGTTTTCCCTCTGCCCGCTCTGTTGCTGAATGGAGCTGGTACTTTTACTCCAGGTTAAGACACACTAGGGACGCGGGTGGCGCTGTGGGTAAAAGCCTCAGCGCCTAGGGCTTGCCGATCGAAAGGTCGGCGGTTCGAATCGCCGCGGCGGGGTGCGCTCCCGTTGCTCGGTCCCAGCGCCTGCCAACCTAGCAGTTCAAAAGCACCCCCAGGTGCAAGTAGATAAATAGGGACCGCTTACTGGCGGGAAGGTAAACGGCGTTCCGTGTGCTGCGCTGGCTTGCCAGATGCAGCTTTGTCACGCTGGCCACGTGACCTGGAAGTGTCTCCGGACAGCGCTGGCCCCCGGCCTCTTGAGTGAGATGGGCGCACAACCCCAGAGTCTGTCAAGACTGGCCCGTACGGGCAGGGGTACCTTTACCTTTTTTAAGACACACTAGCTTTCTTTACACCAGTTTCTTGTACTGTACATAGGATTGTTCCCCTAATAATTATTAAATTCTCAGGGGAGAAATCTGACAGTCCTCAAAAGAGATTTAAATGACAAACATGACAACACTTGTATGCTCTTTAAGTTGCACCATTGTGGCATGACTTTGGTCACAAGAAGAGCTGCATGTAAAACACTTTTCAGTTATTATCACATTTTCTTAATGCTACCTAGCTCAAAGAAAAGAATAAAGTTTAAACATATAGATATTTCTGCTATTGGGGGGCGGGGCGGGGGGAGTATGTGTTTTTGTGACCAATGTAGCAAACTCAGTCAACATATATGTTTCATTGTTTTAAGCTCATCAGATTTCATTCCTAACGTAACATTTCTTGTCAGTTCACCAAAAACTATCAATATAACAAAGGGCCATGAAATGAACTTCTGAGCAAAATTAGAGAAATTCTGAGTCGCCTTGCATGCCACGATTCTGGTTGTTTTGCATGTGTGTAAAACACCTTTTTGGAAAACTGGGAAATTTTCTTTAGAATGCTATAGAACCTGTTAACTATATGTGAAAATCAAAAATGGAATCTGTAGGTTGACACACCCCACCCAGCTCAACAACTCAGCATCTTAGCTCCTCCTACCTTGAGGGTGTTTGTTCATAGCGGAGTTCCTAGGATCACAAAATGCTGTCTTTTGTGACTTAAAGGGTCAGTGTTCACAAACACCTCGTCTCTGCAACTGGTTCACCGGAAACTGATATGCACCCCTCTCCCAATGTAATACAATGTTGGCTTGCAAGCCTCCACATTGTGACATCAGCTGTCCAACAGGGGCCAGGCTGCTCAATTGTTGTCAGGCAGCTGAATGAATAGTAAAAGGGGACAGGGTCAAACATGGGCATAGGCAGGAATTATGGTGGGGGGGGGGGCAGGATTTATGGTGGGGGGCAGAAGCAAGCTTATTGCAACATGGTTAGTTTTTTTATTTATTTACTTGATTCAGGGGGGAAGATGCTCCCTGCCTCCCCCCTTGGCTACGCCCATGGGATCAAAATGTAGCAGAGCGAGACCAGAAAGTGTGATAGTTGTGCGTCCTGCTTTCTCCCTTTAGCAGCTCAACAGAAGGCAGCACCATAGAAGTGTATAAAATTATGTGCAGAAAGTGGACAGGGAAAAGTTCTGCTCTCTCTCTAGTATGAGATCCACACCACACATTTAAAGCACACCCAGTGCACATTTAAAGCCCACGACGGCTCCCCCAAAGAATCATGGGAACTGTAGCTGAAAACCCATTTGCTGCGACTAAGCGTGAAAGAATGGTTTTCCCCAGTGGCAAAGAGCAGCAGTGAGGATAGCCCCCACAGTGAGCACATCTAGTTCTCAAAAACTCCTCCAGTCGGTGATGCCTTGTCAGTGCTTAATGGCGGTAGTTGCGATTATCGCAACACTCCCGTTTCTCTGTAGGACTCGCCTGCTAAGAGGCATGCTGGTTTTATCAGTGTCAATGTCCATGCCCTTTGCTGGTTCTACTATGTGAGTTGGGTTTCTGGTCATCCCGTAGGAAGGAAAGCCCTCATTTTAGTAATGTCTGAACATCTATTGAGAAAGGAGCAGATACACAGACAAAAAGGTGTGAGAGAGAGTAGGACGTCATTTACAACAGATGGGGAACTTGTGGTGGGAGAAGCCAGCAAATCCAGTTCGTGTGCAAACAAGAGGATGACCTGATGACAATGATGATGATAGTAATAATAATAATTAAAGCTTTATTAGAAACCAACCCACAGAAATAGACCCTGAGGCCGCCGGAGACCCTCACCCTTGGGTGAGACAGACAAACAAGGAACAGCAACCCTGAGAAACTTAACAGTGAGCTGTGTGTCCCGGCCGGCCCTAGCATCACTCCAAAACTGCAGCCAGGATCTGGTCAGTTCAATAGCACCGGGAATCAATCCAATCAATATTCCGCTTCCAGATCAAAGGCAGCACAGCAGGGAGAGGGCTCCCCCTTCAGGCCTCTCTGAGTAGTGCTGCCTCACAGCCTTCAACAAATCCATGTCTGTAGTTCAAGATTTCCCATGTCTTCTCCTCATGTCTCAACCCGTAGAATCAAAAGTGCATCAAAGAATCACACGTGAAAGGAGGACGGGATGGTGGTGGTGGTTGTAGCTCCAATGCTCTTGGATGCTGCTCCTTTTCCAGATAAACCCAGGAGTCCTGGTTCTTGGCCTTGTGCGCTCTAACTCACCATATCTGCTTCGTTTATTCCCAACTGGTAACAGAGGCCTCTTCCCTTCTACATGACCCAGGTAGCTGCATTCTGGCTCCCAACCATCTGGCCACTAAGAGGGAAGTTGCTGGTGCTGTATAACCCAGGGAGGCATGAACATAGCAGGATTCGACAGGGGCGTAGTCCGTATCAGAGCAGGTTGACTTACTGCAAAGCAGCACAGTGCTCCAGTTCCTTAGCAGTGGAAGTGCTTATTTAGAAAGGGGTTGGGGGCAAGGAACCACCCGTTGCAGATCCCCTCAATGTGCAGATTCACAAAAAACAGATCCTGGCATCCAGATGGCTTCTGCTATAATCCTTGGCCTGAGAACATTGCAAAAAGTCATTGCCCCAACCCTCAGACACCAGAGGGTTAAACACGTGGGGAAAGAGGGCAGGAGAGTGAGATGGGAAGCCCACAACCACCAGCGTCTTATCTGTCCACGGTGCAATTCCCTCCTAGGCTGGAGCTGTGCCACACCACCCTGAAGTAGTGACTGTGCCCATCACCAGAGCCTCAGGCCTGCACCTGCCAGACAATGAGGTGGCTTCGCTCAGCTCGGCGTAAGCGTGGGTTCGGGAGGAGCAGGTCGCCGTAGCGGTCGTCGGTGTCATCGCCTGGGTAAGGAGGAAAAAAACAGAGGGCCAAAAGGAATCAGAGAAGACATTGTACCTGGTGCTGGGATAATGGGGCTGGATGCCCTTATCCTGTTCCCATGTCATTCCCTCCCACCTGTAAAGTGAGATGCTTACCTATCCGGAAGTTGATATACCCCTCCCCTCCACTTAGCACCAAGCTGCATGGTTTGCTTGATGCCTCTTGGCTGTGCGATTCCTTGGTGCTCTCAGAAGAGGATGGGTTCATACACCCTAAAGTAAGAAAAAACAGACAGAGCTGAAGTTTGCATTTATACATCCACCATTCTCCTCTTGTGGACAGCGATAGTCTGGCTACAGTGATCCTTGCTCCAGTAACATCCCATTTGGACTACTGTAAGTTCCTTGGGGTGAGGACTTGTCCTCTAGTACTCTACTAACTGCACATCATCAGCATTATCTAAAGAATGGTGGCAGCAGCAGTAGCTTTGGATTCCATGCTCTTAAGTTCTTTTAAGCCACTGAATTCTATTTCCCCCAAAAAACCAAGGAATGGGCATCGATTCCTCCGTGCTGGTTACCTGGGACTGAGACAAAGAAGCGAACAGCATCGCGGTGCGCGTGGTAGCTGATCTGGGCTTGCTCCAGAGCACAGTAAGGGATGCCAGTGGGAGAAGACATTTCCGAGCTCCCAGCAAATTCTATGAGAAACCAAGAGAGAAAATTCACAGAAATAGCCACCAGGGAGCTCTGCTATGTATACACTTGCAACTGAACTTGCTCTCCCTCTCCCTCTCTCTCTCACCCACACACAGGTGCTCACCTGAGATGAAGGGCAGGGAAATGATGGTGCCGCCAGAGGTGCCAACCCACAGCCGTTTCCCAAAAGCGCCAAGTGCTGAGATGTTCATGGCTAAACTAAGACTGTTCGGCCCTGGAGAGTGAGGAGGAAAAAGAGGAGGAATTTTCCATTAAACAGGCAAGAGATTCCAAAACTAGGGTACCCGGATCCTAGAATCATATCAGAGAATCGCAGAATTGGAAGGGACCCCAAGGGTCATCTAGTCCAACCCCCTGCAATGCAGGGATCTCAACTAAGGCAGATGGCCATCTGATCTCCCATGAAGGAGAGCCCAGCTGCCCCATTTGCTGAGCCACTGCACTGACAGTGGCAGCTTCACAGTGAGGCTCCCCCAAAGCCCAGGGCTGGCCATTGGCTCCTCCCAGGCAGGAAGAAGATATGAGGCCTTCCTGTTCCAAGGTCTGCCTGCACTCTGGCCTGTTTCTGTATCCTTGGTTATTCTTTGACGCTGACTTCTGGCTTGCTTTTGTCACTTGCACACAACTACTGTGGTGGGAGTGCACTGGAACCGGAGTAAATGGTAAAATAGACACAGCCTTCCTCTTTGGTCCCCCTTGGGACTAATGGCTGGTTCCCAGCTCCTGACTCACCTCAGACTACTGCCCAGGACCCAGCCCAGATACTGATGCACAGGAGGAAGCAGCAGGATGCCCCTCTCAGGCCTGAGAGCCCTCTATTAAAAGCTTCCTGCCCTCAGAAAACCCTCCTGTCCTGGACGTTCTTCCTGTAGCCTGCTTCTTTACTCTTCTGTGCCAAGGCTTGTTTGTTGCTAATCCAAAAGCTTTGCCTTGCCAAATCCTTCCCAGATACTGCACTGTCCCCCCATTCTGCTCAGAGTCCCACCCAAAGCCCCCAAGTCATGGCGGCCGTTGACACTCACCAAGCATGCGGCTGACGTAGGGCCCCAGCTCCACTTCCTGCAGCGGCTGGCCAGTCTCGGCATGGAGGAGGCGCAGGGTGGACTCCAGTCGAACCGAGACCCAGATGCCGTTGCCAGCGGCTGCCATGTGCCGCACTTGGCTTTCAGGGTGCGAAGTCACCTCAAAGTACCTCTGGGGGGAGGAGGAGGAGGAGAAAGTGGGTTGCAACAGGCAGCCTGGATTCAAGACCCTGTCCCCAGACCCACATCCACAACATTAAATCTAGATCTGGATCTCAACACTTCTCCAAGTTGTGCCAGCTAGCAGTTGTTCCTCAGGATCTACCTATTTCAATAGGAATGGCCAAAATTCCAGACGTTTGTAATGCGTTGGTACTTTTGCCTGACAGGCTTGTTCTTACACCCCAATTAATTTCACAGTTTTATCTGTCTTATGTTTCAATTCTTTGTTCAGTTTCTTTTTTCCCACTCTGTAGAGTTTATATGTTTTTGCTTCTTGCATTTGTCCTAAAACCCAATAAAAACAATTAAAAAAAAGAGAACAGCTAAAATGAATTAACCGGCTAGTTCTTGTAGCAATACCGTTCTAACACTGATACACAGAATGATCCTGGCAATTTCAAACTACCGTTTTTACACCATAAAACCAGCCATGCAAGTCTCCGTGGGTTTCAGCCACCGCCTCAAGCTGCAATTAGGGGCACACTCACCTGGATGCGAGCAGTGCGAGGATCCAGCACATAAATTCTGTTCCCATATCCACACCACAGCCGGTCAAGCACGGGGATGGCACAACGAATGGAGCGCCGTGGCCGCCCCAAGTCAAGCAGGCGTGGGGAGCGCAGGTCCCAGTTCCGGACTGAGGAAGACAGGGATTAGGTGAAACCGAGGACCTGAGCTGTGGGGAAGGCAGGGCAGGGCAGGGAGGAATGAAAGGAGCAGGATGTACCTGTGTCTCGGTGGAAAATGGCCAGAGATCCATCCCCTAGAGCAGCTGCTACACGGCCCTGGGTGTGGCTGAGACAAAAACAGCAGAGTAAGGCCCCATCTGCACTGCACTACATCATACCGCTTTAAACAGACATGGCTTCCCCCAAAGAATCTTGGGAAGTGTAGCTTGTTGAGGATGCTGAGAGTTGTTAGGAGACGGCCTATTCCCCTCACAGACCTTCACAGTTCCCAGAGTGGTTGAACAGTCAGTCCCAGGGAACTCTGGGAACTTTAGCTTCCTCTCAGCACCCTTAAGCTTAGGGGCTTTTGGGGGGGGGAACCATGGCTGCTTACAGCAATGTGACATTACTTTAGCATAGATGGGGACCTAAAACTAAGTTGCAACAGCACCAGCATGGGAAGGCAGGCAACATCCACGAGGGGTAGGCAGTGGAGCTCCGCAGCATCCAGAAAGAGTGATGGAAGTCTGCATACTCACACAATACAGTGGACGGCATCCTTCAGCTGCACTTTGCCCTGGCAGCGGCGCCAGTCCGTCTCGGCAGAGTGAATATAGATGCTGGGGGGGGGGGGAGATGCAGTCAGCCTCCAAAGGTGACACCACCTGAGCCCTCCTGATGACCAGCCCAACCCCCAGCACAGCTCCAGGCCTGCTCCCCCATCCCTCCCTGAAAAGACCTACAGTGGCTCCCAGTACGTTTCCGAGCACAATTCAAAGTGTTGGTGTTGACCTTTAAAGCCCTAAACGGCCTCGGCCCAGTATACCTGAAGAAGTGCCGAGGGCCTTCTGGCGGTTCCCTCACTGCGAGAAGCAAAGCTACAGGGAACCAGGCAGAGGGCCTTCTCGGTAGTGTCGCCTGCCCTGTAGAACACCCTCCCATCAGATGTCAAAGAGATAAAACAACTACCTGACGTTTAGAAAACATCTGAAGGCAGCCCTGTTCAGGGAAGTTTTTAGTGTGTGACATTTTGATGTATTTTTAATCTTTGTTGGAAACTGCCCAGAGTGGCTGGGGAAACCCAGCCAGATGGGCGGGGTACAAATAAATTATTAATTAATTATTATTATTATTATTATTATTATTATTATTATTAACTGTTCTCATCAGCCACCAGTATTTCGGTTCCAGCTGTCGCATCTCCTGAGGATGCTGGGCATGCTCAGTGTAAATAAACCTGGCAGAAGCCCATGGGATTGTCAAATATGGCAGCCGAAGCGATGGTGGCAGCAGCAGCAGCAACAAAAGGGCAGGATGCTGGTCCTGGTGGTTGGAGTTGGTGGGAGCAGGAAGAGGCAGAGGTTGGCCACAGAAGCTCGACGAATCTGTTGGCAATCCATTCAGGAACGGGCGTTTACGCCCACCTCCCATTTCTTCCCCGTTCAACCCTGCTGGGTGTCAATTACCAGCCCTCCTGGGTGCCAAACCACACGGTGGGCTCTGTGCCAACTGCCTCCATCTCCAGCACTTCATCCTCGCTGTCGGATCCAGGCGCCAGGGGGTCTTCGAGGATCTCTGGCTCTCGCTCAGGACTCTCGCCACCAGGCACAGCGAGGCCTATGGAGGAGGAACAGAGAAGGCAAAGTGGCCTTCCTCAGGGAGCACAGAAACAGCTGGAGTCCCTGCTTAGGAATCCTACAAGGCAGGGCCGGGGAGAACCTTTTCGGCACAGCAGGTGAAATCTTTATCTAGCTGCACATAGGCCTATCAACCTGCCAATCATCTGGAGTGATAATGAGGAGTCCTGCCCAGCTTTCAAAGTTGGCCTGTAGGATTGTGGGGAGATACTAACCAATGAAGCTGAACCAAGCAGGACTGAAGTCTCCACTCATCAGCTGTTGAGTGAGAGGTTGCTTAAACCCTGGTATCCCTCATCCCTTTGGGGAACCGTTGGGTGCAGACAATACAGGATTGAGCCCTGCCCACACCCATCAGCTGATGTCGCCCACCCATCGTAGTGATATCAGTTGATTGAGAGATGGATGTGGTTTTGGAAAAATGGCATCGTGAGCCAAATGGGATCTCCTGGAAGGGCAAGTTTTCCCCTCCACTAGGCCAAAGTTTTCCCACCCATGCTATAAAATCTCAATGGACACACAACTTCAGTCCAAAATCTATGGTGCTTGCAGTCTAAAATATGTATAGTTGGGAAAGTTTTGTGTACTTGGAAGCTTGGCTACAGCTAGGAATAATAGGATGAAGTCAAGGGCCAAGTGGAAAAGGTGTGTTTTGAGATGCGGTAGAAGGAAGAAAGAGCGGTGGCACCAGGTGCAAATCTCAAGGAGGGAGCTCCACATGTAGGAGCAGCAGGAGAGACAGAGAGTCAATGCCAGGGCTGGGTTGCGAGGGTATCAGGAGCCATGAAACAAGACAGCAATGAGGACCAGAAGGCAGAACCAAAGCACAGGACTAAAGAACAAGCCAATCGGCCTAAGAGCCTAAGTGTGCATGTGTGTGTATTAAGAGACAGTATAAAATGATAGATTCTCCTTCCTTGCACTGACCAGGCACGCATGCGATGGAGAGGACGTGAACTCCAGGCAGCACAAAATGTTCCAGGAGCTGGTTTGGGTTCTGGGCATCAAACAGAGTCACTTCGCTTGCAGAGTGGGTCCCTGAGGCCACCCACAGCCGAGAGCAGTGATGAGAGGTGCCCTGGAAGAGAAAGAACCAGAGGGATCAGCAAGACATTGTGGGCCTTGACCAGCCTCCCTTCCTTTTATGCTGCCGTGTGTGTGTGAGTGCACACACACACACACACACACACACACACACACACACACAAAACATGCCCTTGACAATCCCTAAACTTCAGCCTTTATACCTGTTTTGTCACTTCAGCTGACAAACACCCACATGCGTAGGTTTTCCAGGCAGCCAGGCAAGGACATTTACACAACCTGGGGAAGTGTGTCTCCTTCCTCCCCACCCCCCTCCCATCCTGTGTTCAAGTTCTCCATGCACGGCAGCAGGTTAAGGATGTCGGTGGGCAAGGAATGTTTCTGGACTTAAATCTGAAGGGGCATCTTAGAACAGCTGAGTTAAGAACCCCAAACTGCAACCACGGCTTTTTTGCCAATATATAAATTACAAAAACAGAACAAAACAAGCCATGAACAAAACATGAAATAAATTAAAAACAGCATCAGAACAAAAACAAACTCCTGAGAAAAGTCAGAGGAAAAACCACTAACTTACTGAAGGGGATACACATCATTTCTCATGTGTTACCAGTGCTGGATATCTGTTCTAGTCACTACTTCTTTCTTGCTAATGGTTCCCTGCCCCTCTAAATGCATTAATGCAATAATCCCAGCCCATTATCATCAACTTGCTGCTATAAAAATGTGCCTATTTAGTATATATTTAAGCTTCAATGATCACCGACTGTAATTCTTGAATGGCAATCTATATACTTGCCACTTAACACATCTGATGAAGTGGCCTCGAGTCCACAAAAGCTCATGTCATAATAAATTTGTTAGTCTTTAAAATGCTAAAAGACTCTTGCTGCAGGAGACAAACATCTCTCTGAACTGAAAAAAGGTAAAAAGGTAAAGGACCTCCAACAGTTAAGTCCAGTTGCAGATGACTCTGGGGTTGCGGCGCTCATCTCGCTTTACAGGCTGAGGGAGCCAGCGTTTGTCCACAGACAGTTTTTCTGGGTCATGTGGCCAGCATAACTAAGCCACTTCTGGCGCAACGGAGCACCAAAACCAGAGCATGGAAATGCCATTTAACTTCCTGCCGGAGGGGTAACTATTTATCTACTTGCATTGGTATGCTTTCGAACTGCTAGGTTGGCAGGAGCTGGGACTGAGCAACGGGAGCTCACTCTGTCACAGGGATTCGAACCGCCGACCTTCTGATGGGCAAGCCCAAGAGGCTCAGTGGTTTAGACCACATTGCCACCCACGTCCTGCTGTCTGAACTGAAGGTCAACCTAAATGAGCAGTTTTCACTTCACACACACCAAAACAACACCCCCCCAAAAAAAACCTCAAAAGGGAAGCTTAAGTGAGAATTCTGAAGCAAGAGTAAAACCAATAATGATGATGGTGAGGATGATGATGGAGATGATGATGATGATACTTACGGTTTCTGCTTCTTCCTGAGTCTCAGTGCCAACTGATGCTGCAGCACACCAGAGCTACAATGAGAGAGAGGCAGGCACGACATTGAGATCTGCTGGCCCCTGGTAAACGGAGTCGCTTTCCATACAAGAATGACACCCCACCCTTCCCAATTGCAGCCAGAAACCTTTGCCAGAGGAACTGCAAATGTGCCACTTTAATAAGCCTTAAGCTTTTTCTGAGCCCGCCACTGTACTTGCCCACACAGGAACTGCCCAGAGTCTCTGCAGGGCTTGGTCTCCTTCCACTCACCCTTCAGAGGGCCTGATAACTCAGCTGATGCCAACGCCACTGGATCACGTGAATCGCTCCCAAAGCAGACATGCAGCTGAGTGGCCTGTCCTCAGAGGAGGCTGCCTGCTACCTCTCTGGACGAGTCCCTGCTCTGAACTCAGTCACTCTTACTCCTACACCTACACAAACGAACCCCCTTTTAGCACTTTACAGCAGGAAAACCACACCATTTCCCTCAGATTTCAATTCAGTGGTGCAGTGGTTAGAGCGCCACTGGGAGACCAGGGTTCAAATCCCCACTCAACCACATGAAATCTACTGGGTGACCTTGGGCCAGTCACTGTCCCTCAGCCATAAACTACCTTGCAGGGTGTCGTAAGGATAAAATGGGGGGGCAGGTGGAGAAGCATGTATGTCACCTTCAGCTTCTTGGAAGAAAGGTGGGATACAAATGCAATAATAGTAATAATAACAACAAGTCAGGGGGAGGGGGAAAACATCCCTAGCTATTCAGCATTTGGAAACGCACTGCTTTGTTACCTTTGTATTGGGGTCCTTCTGGTCTAGCATCCGTAATTGTGCGAGCACAGGTACGTCGGCGGCCCCTGAAAGGGGATCAGAGCCCTGCAGAGAAAAGGTGGCTGGATTTTAATGTGTGGAGACTCGCTGCAAGAGTGGCCAGTTCAAAACTAAGGTCAGATCCCATGACTGGGATGGAACAAGGCAAATGTATAGTCTAAAGCACCACGCTGTTGGGTGACTCAATATGGTCGAATTCAGTGGGCCCCACTTCCTAGGTGGAATTTGTTTATTTGCTATATGCCAAAAATGGTTTCTAAGCAGTTCACAACTATGAAAATCAGTGAGTGAATTGAAATACCCAACAACAGATCCATTGGGGGCAGTAAAACATCCTTAATAAAAAATATACAATAAAAACAAATGAACAATCGAAAGCCTAACAATGAAAAAACAGTTCAAGCAATAACATCAGGAGTTCAGTTCTGCAAAATGCTTGCCCAAACAGGTGTGTCTTCAGGAGCCGGCAGGATGCCAATGCTGATGGCGATTGTTATTTTTTAATTTTAGACCATCATTCCATTGTCAAATGCAGGAAAATTGTTGCACACTGTCTGGTATGATAAAACACACACACACACACACACACACACACACACACACACAAAATGCTGCATCTACATTTTTCCTGCCCTGGTTTAAAAAGACAGTACTTGAGGACCTACCCCTTGACATGGGATTTCCATAGGGTCAGGTACCTGGATATGAGACCTTGCTGCCCCTGCTAGAATGCTCACCTGGAGCGCAGGCGGCTGGCTCCACCCATGGATCTGCGCCCGACCATGCTCCTGCCAGATGTGGGAGCGGATCTCACGGTACAGCTCTCTCCGCTTCTGCTGAGGGGAGGTGTCGGCTCTGCAGATATAAAAGCCAGATATAGTAGGGGGCAGCAGAGAGCTTCCAGTGACAACCCTGCGTCCAGTTACAACCAGGGGAAATGCTTTGGTTTCAGCTGGATTTACCCAGATGGGCCTGCATGCAATTGTTGCCCAAAGTGGACTTTTGCCAGAGACCCTGAAGAGCTGCTGCTGGCCTCTGCTGGGCTGGATGGATCCAATTAGCAGCCCGACTCCGTATAAAGCCTCTTCATTTTATGTAGAGTGAGTCCACAAGGCACACTCTGAAAGCAGAAGGCTCCAGGGTTCAAAGCCAGGGCGTCTCCAGTTAATAAAAGGGATCTAAGGTATTGGGGTTGGGCAACAACTCTGCCCAAGACACTGGAGGGTTGTTGCCAGTCAGAGCAGACCGGGCATGAGAACCCTTTGGCCCTGCTGAACTACAACTCCCATCAGGCCCGGTATGTATGGCCGATGGCCAGGGGTGATAATTGCTGTAGCTTGGCAACATCTGGAGGGCCAAAGGGTTCCCCATGCTCGGAGGAGACAATACTGAGCTGGATGAACCAATGGTCTAACCTGGCATCAGGGAGCTGCTGTCAGCCTGTGCTGGACTAGATGGATCCACTAGCAGCCCAACTCCATATAAAGGGAGCAGCAGGTCCCCAAGAGGTGCCGATGATGGGATTGCAAAATCAGCTTATGCACACTCTGGCTCCTACCTCTCCCCCTGCCAAGCAACTGCCACACAACTTACTCATTCGGTGAGGTAGCTCGTGGGATGTATCTCAAGGCTGGAGACAGCTGTCCTCCATTCCTTCCCAATTCATTGCGGCCGCTGGGGCTGGACCGGGCCCTCCCGGGTGGCAGCGGGGATGCAGGAGCCCTCTCTGGGGAGTCCGAGGGGCTAAATAAGCGATCGAAACTGCAGGAGGAAAATACAATGGGTTCAGGGGAAATGAGGAGGGAATGGCAGGGGGCACAAATCAAAATTCGACAGAAAAAAGTGGGGTTTGCACCAAGAATGATGGAACTGTGATCTGTCGGAACCAGACTAAAAGGAGCCCACAGATTGTTTGCCTGCTGAGTTCAGTTTGACTTTGGTCCAAGGCAGAGCCATTGCTATGAATGGCAAGGAAGGTTCTCTCACAAGGACATAATGAGAGCTCTGATGGATCAGGTCAGTGGCGCATCTAGTTCAGCACCCTATTCTCACAATGGCCGATTGGATGTCTATGGGAAGCCTGCAAGCAGGAGTTAAGTGCAACAGCCACTCTCCCCACTAGTGATTCACAGCAACTGCCTCTGACAGTGGTGACAGAACACAGCCATTATGCCCACCATCTCCACTAGACTCCACTAGGCATTGCTCCCTTGCACGCTTTCAAACTAATCCATGCAGCCATAACGTCTTGCTAAGAGAGAAAGAAATTTCTCAGGATGCTAAGTTGTATGCCCAATATCAAATGTCAAGGCAGAGTATGCACAGCTGCAGCTTCAGGGGCAGATCTTAGATGGCACCTACATTTTCCAGAAAGAGGATTTTTTCATCTGAACAGCTTGTTCCTCCCGCGAAGCCCTGAGAAGAGAGAAACAATTGCTTTAAGACTGCCACCATGGAGTGACTCCCTCCATTAGCCATTAGTTCAAGGCTGGAACAAGGGGAAACAAGCAACCCAAACCATTTGCACAACTGGCTCCCTGGTCCTCTGTTAATACTCAGGGCAGTACTTCATTTGCTACACCTAAGAGCCATTTGCCTTCTCTTGTCTGAGTGACAAACTTGTGTTTTGAGTCTATAATCCTCTGTTTAAATCTCACCTCTCCATAGTGTATTTCTATAAGCCAATTCTCTCCCGGCCTCCATTCTGACCCACTTCCCTCCCGCCCAGTTTGTACTATGGGAAAATAATTATTGGCTGGGCAGCCACAGTGTGATTGATTGCCCTGAGCAGCTTCAAGGATTGGGATAAGGAACCTCTGGCCCTCTGAACACAGGTGGATCACAGCTCCCATCATCTCTGAGCTTCGGGCTGATGGGAGCTAGAGTTCAACAACATATGGAGGAACACAGATTCCCCATTCCTGGTTCCTAGGGAATGGAATGAGCAGGTTGCCTGCAGTTGCTGGTTTCTCCAGAGAGGGAAAAGACTCTGCTAGCAGTAGTGGGGTGGGGCTTAATGAATAATATGGAGTCATTCGTGATGCTGCTGAGTCTCCTAATTCCCTGTCTCACAACACAAGACTCCGTGACTCGTCCTCACCTCCAGGGCTTTTTTTTAAAGCTGGAACTCACAGGAACTGAGTTCCGGCACCTCTCAGGTGGGTGCCATTGCCATTCTAAGAGAACAAGGCAAGCGTTCATGGTGAGTTCCGGCACCTCTTTTTCTAGATAAATAGCCACTGCTCACCTCCAACATTAAGGGGACCCCTCAGAAGTACTAATTCCCTTCCTTATTGCTGCACTGGCAGCAGGGAGAGAGTCCTCTCCCTTCTTCTCCAGTCCTAACTCCCTGGCAATTGGAGTGCTGTTTGGGAAGGATCGCCAGAAAGGAAGAGAAGCCTCTTGCTGCTCTGCTGCTAGAGCGAAGCAAGGAGGGTTGGGGGAGGGATTTTGACTTCCCATCATGCCCCTGGTACCACATGGCAAGCTCCAACAAGGCTCACAGTCACTGAGCTGCTTTCAGACAATTCAAAAAGAAAATGGCTCAGCAGGGCAAATCCAACCTCATGTCAAACTGAGGGAGAGGGCGGCCTGCCACACAGAGTCTTAAGTTAGGTTATGGGGTCACAGACCCATCTGCCTCCCCCCCAGCCCCAAGGCATAAACCTCGGCGCCACTGACCTTAGCAGCTCTGTGCGCCGAACAGCTTCCTGCAGCTCCATCAGCCTCTCCTTATAGAGGTTGCGCTCCATCACCACACGAGCCATCTCGGCCCGGGTGAACCGCTGAGGCCGGGACAGGCCTCCTTCAGCCTGCTGAGGAAGAGGGCAGATCCTGCCTCAAACGCACACAAATGCCACTCCCAGAATCCTGAGCCCCCCCCCATCTCGTTACAGCTCTGTAGAAGACCCTTTCCGCACCCCCATCCCTCAGCCTTCAAGGGAAAGCTTGGCCCCCTCCGGCCTGTCACAACATCCTTGCAGAAGATGCTCTGGTTACCTCCCCATCCTCACTAGAACGTCTTGATTCCTGAAACTCCTGCCGTATCCTGGAAAGAGAAAGACGAACAACTGAAATTTGGGCTCACTCGTTTATTTTTTTAAAAAATTAATTGTAGGCCAGTGTCTCAGGGAGAGTGGATTCCATCTTCCCTTCTAATAAATGGTCACGTTGTTGGTCACACATAACAACATAGGAAAAGCCTGCTGGTTCAGGCTAATGGCCCATCTAGTCCCATATCCTGTTCTCGCAGTGGCCAACTGGGTGGGAAGCTGAGCACAACAGCAATCTCCACGCACACATGGCAGTTTCCAGAAACTGGCATTCAAAAGTAGAGGCAGAGCATAGCCATTGTGGCTAGTGGTTGTTGATAGCCTTATCCTCTGACCAGCTCAATACACGCACAGCAGAACACACACACACGGGTTTCTTTTAATGCATGCCAAACAATGGTTAGGCTGCAGTAACCAACGCCTGATAGGTACACAATGATTTGTTAAGTAATTCCAATAAAGCCCTAGCACTTCTTGAGCTAAGCTGCACTTGTTCGGAGGAATAGGCTAGTGTAGAAAGATTCGGGTTTGTCTGAAGTGCTTAGGCAGAAACACACAAATCCATAGACTACCTTTATTATAGTATTATTAATCATTATTAGCAGTATTGCTATAGTTACTGTTGCTGTCAGATACGGGGCTCTTATTATTGTAGCTTACTGTAGCTACTTAACAGCAGTGTTTCTTCAGCTGTTTTTGAACTACAGTTCCCATCATCCCTGGTCCTGCTAGCTAGAGATGATGGGAGTTGTAGTCCAACAAGAGCTGAAGACCCAAGTTTGGGAACACACTGCTTCACAGCATCAGGATAAAGACACTACAATATAATCCTAAGAATACAAACAACACAGGCTGTTAAAGCATATAACACAACCTGCATGAAAAAAAAACAGGACAGTATCTTCCTACATTAGCTGTGTATTGGCATAGAGCATTTATAATGCATCTCTTAGGATTTGGCTCTCATAAGGCAGCATATAATGATTTCATAAATGATGCTTTTTGTTAGAGACCACGAGTGAGCGGCAATGTCCAGAGTGCTGGGTAGGATCAGGATCAGATCCCCACTCAGCCACAAAGTTTACTGGTTGAAATTGGACCAAAAATTCTCTCTCTCTCTCTCTCTCTCTCTCTCTCTCTCTCTCTCTCTCTCTCACACACACACACACACACACACACACACACGATCTAACCTACCTCACAAGGTTGTTGTGAGGATAAAGGGCATGTGACCTCTGAAAGAATGGCTAACTCAAAACACATTGGGATTTGTCTACATTGCCTTGGTGACTTTGCTGGGGAGGAGTTGTTCCTGTGTACTACTAATTTTGAGGTGCCCCTCTCCCTTTTTTTGCCAGGCAGTTCGTGGAATCAAGATGTCTGCCAAACACCAGGGAGGGCAGTTTACAAGGCCTTACCTGATCAGTTCCAGCTCAGCCTCCTTCAGCTGGGCTTGGCAGCGGCTCAGGGCCCCCAGTGTTCCTTCACGCTCCGCCCGTAGCGACTCGCGCTCTTCGGTGAGCTCCTCTACACGGGCGATAAGATGGCGGCGGGCTGTATCCAGAGCAGTTCTAGAGGTGGGACCATGAGGAACAGCAAGACTTCAGCCTAGGAGTGGCTGCGATGGCCCAGGAAGAGGTGGAGGGCCTGATCCAAGAAAGCAGACGGGCCAGCGGAGAGAAGCTGGCCAGGCCTCGGCCCATTTCTCTGCCTGCCAAGCACCCTTGACAAGGACCTTCCTTTCTAAGAAGCTCCAGCTCCCATCAAGATATAAAGACCCATAAACAATTCAGGACCAGGTAAATTGAGAGGTGGCTTTATCCCTTATACACCCAAGCAGGGTCACTACATTCTGCAGGACAGTTTCTCCCTCAACTTCCAAAGAGATCAGAAGCTGCCCCTATCTGTACTTTCTGGAACCAAATGAATGCATTTTTTTCATTTTCTTTTGGCAAGCTTTTCCAGTTGGATGCAAAATGTCTCTGCCTTAGGTTTCAGAAACAATACAGTGGTGCCTCGCAAGACGAAATTAATTCGTTCTGCGAGTTTTTTCGTCTTGCGAATTTTTCGTCTTCCGAAGCACGGTTTTGGAAAAGCTTCAAAAATCATCAAAGTCTTCAAAAACCTCAAAAAAGGCTACCACACCGCATGCTATGAGTTGCTCCTCAAAGTCAAGTCGCAACTGCACCCTGGGTATTAACGGTTTTAAGAAAAAGGAAACAAACTTGCAAGACGTTTTCGTCTTGCGAAGCAAGCCCATAGGGAAATTCGTCTTGCGAAGCAACTCAAAAAACGCAAAACTCTTTCGTCTTGCGAGGCATTCGTCTTGCGAGGCATTCGTCTTGCGAGGTACCACTGTACAAAACCAACACCTACCTTGAGTTGTTGGGAGCATTTTTGTACTGTTTTTATAATTATTTTCAGCTGGTTTGTAAGGCGCCTTGGCACACACGTAAAAGGAGATTCATAGTTCAAAACAAACAAACGTTATCGCTTTAGGCTGGCCGCTCTTACCGTGCCTCCTGTAGCTGAGTGTTTTCTGCCACTAGGGTTTCCAAGGCATCCCCTGAAAAGATGGTCAAGCATGGACACTGCTGAGCTACTAGGACACAGGTAGAAACCTTAACTCCCCACAGGCTGGGGAACTATGGGAGGCAGGTTTTCTGGATTAAAATTGGGGTGGGGGAGCTAGGACTCCAGGGTTCTCCAGGAAAGGAATAAGGTCCCAGCAGGACAAGGAGGGGGAAGGTGGGAGTTTCACCTACCCTGCAAATCGGCACCGCCGTCCATATCGCTGAGGAGTTCAGGACTGAGGCCCGAGACCTCGGCGAAAAGGGACACCGTGTTGCGCTCGAGGGTGTTACTCAGGGGGCTGAGAGACAGACAGACAGACAAATAGACAGACAGGAGTACCCACCCGCTCCTAACCTGGCAACAACACACACCCACATCTGACGTCACAGTAGACAGAAACCAGGGGCGGGACTTTATTTTTTTCTAAGGAGACAATGAACACAGAGAAGTCCTCCTCAGCCTCGTTTGCCATCCTACGGCTGCAGTGCTTTTGAACCGGCAGTTTCAAAGGCGGGTGTGAGGAGAAAAAGAAGTTGGCGATCTGGCTGGGAAACTCAGGGATGTGTGGCCCTTCAAAGCCGTGAGCAGGATAACTAGAAGAGCTACCTCTCCCGAAATTAAAACACCTGTGGGGAAGCGGGGAGGGAATAGATGGGAGAATGGAGGATTGGAGGACAGTGTGGGCATGCTGTGGTCGGAGGACACAGGAAGGAAGAGCCTAGCTGTTTCTTCATTCCAGTGAAGGAGCATCCATGCTCAAGCACAGACCACTCAGGCGCTGCCCACATGCGCTTTCTGCTCAGAGGCTTAATAAGTAGACACATCCCTCTTACCTGCTTGGCTGCTTTTGGTCCAGTCCCAGTTCTGGAGTGGAGCTCAGGAGATCGTCCAAGTCCAAGCGCCTCTGCAGAGTAGGAGAGGCTGACAAGAGAAGAATGTTGTGGGGGCGCAAACGCAAAGCACATTATTTTTTCTAGATTATTATCCCGTGTTTGTTAACCTCTACACAGTCCTTTCCCTACTGAAAATAATCTAGAAAAGCATTGCTCCTTTGGGCAAGGGCCTAGCTGGCATTTTGTTGTCTGCATGCAGAGAAAATTCCTGTTGTTATAAGAATAAAGAGGGTCAGGCAGGTCCCTGCCCCACAAGAGCTTAAAATCTAAATGTTGGCAGTGGTGGAAACGACTGGCAGGGGTGTGGAAGAGGCACAGCTTACAAGGAACAGAAGCCCAGTAAAAATGCAAAATATATAGCACAACTCAAGAACCGGCACGCTACTAACTCATTAGGCTGCAGCAGAGAACCTGAGGCCCAGAGGCCAAATATGGCCCACTAGTCCTCTTCACTTGGCCCTCGGGGCTTTCCCTTGGCCACACCCATACCCCCTCACTGCCCCCCCATACCCTCCTCAAGTTATTTTCCCTGGCCTAGCCACACCAAGACGAAACAGAGGCTCCCCCTTCATACCATCCTGTTCCGGCTGCCCCATTTCTTGCGCCAAGGGGAAATTGTTTCTTTCTGTGTCCCTCTGCGGAGCCTTCTCCGTGCTGGGAAGCTCTCGAAACTCTGCAGGCTTCTGAAGAGACGGGTGGGGAGAACATAAAAGGCCAATCATTCCTGGCTCCTCTTAATGCCTCTGCTTCCCCCTCCAGCCTCCCCGTCCACCACTGCTGCTGTTTGCCAAGGGCCAAGGAAGAGTTCAGGGGCTTGAGCCCCACAACACCAAGCCACTTACCCCTGGGGAATGAGGCAACTCAGGAGACCCAGGGTCCGAGGTGCTTGGGAGGAACTTTGGGGGTGCCTGGATTGGTGGAGGTTTCAACCTGAGCAGGGGGAGGAGGGAGAGAAAAATCTTTATTTTTATTTCCTTGTTACTGTACATGGCTGGCTGATTGGCTGCCCTGGAAAAGGCATGCCTGTAACCTCCTGCATCTTGCCTTCGACCCCTTCAACGTCTCCTTCTCTCAAAAGGATTCTTACTCACCTTTCTTCCCTGCCTCAACATGCAATAAAGCCCTCAATGTGGCTGCCAAAGCCAATCACCAACATTACATAGAAATTAAAAAGAAATCACTACAAAAAATGTCGGAAGATAGCCAGTAGAGTTCCATTGTTGTTAAAAGCTTGAAATGTGGGAATCTCGGAAGCTGCCTTGCAGAGCCAGAGCAGTCCATTGGTCCTTGCTTAGAAGTGCCTGCACTGACTGGCAGCAGCTCTCAGACAGGACTCTTCTTCCGTGGCATACCTAAAAATGCCGGGAACGGAACCCAGTACCTCCTCAATCAAAAATGTGCGTTTCACCAAGGCCTATGGCCAACATTCAGAAAGTATCATGTGGTACTATATCTGAGTCAGGCATTTCTGAGGAGTGAAGGAATTCTGTAACGGGGGCACCACCACTAAAAAGGCCCTCTTCTTCCAAGAAACCCATCAAACCCCTGAAGACAATTGGAGAAAGGGTTCATGTTTCTTCACCCATGGCCCCACCCCCACCCCATTTCCACCAGGTTTGCCTTGGAGCAGCTTGTCTTTGTCAACCTTTCTTCACCTTGGGGCAGGGGGAGATTAGATTTGAACCCAGCGCCACCCCAACTAACTATTCTGTCACACGCAGCCCTTGGTGGATTGCCGGTCGGTGTCCCATCCATTCCTGCCTTAATCCAGATGTGGTACTTGCAGTAGGCCCGGCTGTTGCTAGGTAACCAAAAATGACTTCTACCTTTCCTCATGAAATGAGTGAAAACAGTTTGTGGTTTGACAGCTGCTGTGGTAAGGAACAGAAGAAGTTGGAGTGCACAGCAACTGGCCATACAGCACACTCCGCAACCTCAGCAGCTTGGGCAAAAATATCATTATTGGTGGCACCGTGCCCCTAAGTGAACCCCTGACACACACAAACCCCGCTGCCACCCCACAGGCCAGCTTCCTCTTCCAAACCTTTTCGTTTCTGTAGTCAGAGATCCAGCTTGGCTTGTAGCAGCCAACGCCACCCTTTGCGATTTCAATTCCTTGTAGTTTTGCACAATCTGTAAAAGGCAGGAGACAAAATGAGATTGTGGCCTAGCTTGGCTTAAGAGTGGAGAAAAGAAAAGAGCAAATGAGGGATGGCAGCTGCAGGCTGACGGTACCTTTGTGTGGCTCTGGCTGAGAGTTGAAAGCTCCTTTAGGAGTGAAGATTTTTGTTCTTCCAGACCCGCCACTGTGAAGAGAGAGGAGGGGGGCAGGGAGGCATGGTGGTGTGATTTTGATGTACATACAAGAAACCTAAACCAGCTTTACATTTGTCTTAAGGGCATTTTCAAAATGGTGCTAAAAAATGCATCTTGTGCGCTATTTGTATTGTGTACAGCGAAAGCAGGAAAGAGAGCAGGCAGGGCCGGCTCAAGACATTTTGCTGCCTGAGGCGAAGGACAAGATGGCGTCCCCCTCCCAAATCCATGTACTGCAGCCAACTGGACTGGCAGTAGAATCAATAACAGACTAGGGGGCCCAGGAAACTCCATGAGGCAACAGAAGGGAATGGCTGGAGGCTCAAGAGGAATAACCACAGGCTGCTCCTGAGCATCTATAGCCCAAGGCAGTTTCTTCACTCTGCCTAATGGAAGGGCCAGAAAAATCCATCTTTAAATAAAGACAAATTTGCATTGAGCAGATTCTACTCAATGCAAGCTTTGCAGTGGCAAAATAGGCCAAATGAATAATAATAAGAAAAGATTCAAGCCTCATGGGTAAGAATATCCTAATGTCTTAGATTCACACAAAGAACACTGAAGCTGCAATCTGATACTTACCAGAAAATAAGTCCCTAAGTCCCAATAAATGCAACGTTGCCCACATTTTCATTTTGTGAGGGTATGGAGAATTTTGTTAGAGATACACTTTGATGGGGTATACAATTCTTTTTTTCTTTTTTAAAAGGATGAGGGGGAAATAATCCTGTCTGGATGCAAAAAATGTCAGTGTGTGTGTGAGTTTTGGGACCTTATTAACAAGCACTGAGCATAACTTTTTTGTGATGACTTGTGAATAGGTGGGCATAATTAAGCTAAAAGAGAAGCAGCCCTGATAAAGGGGATGCTGGTGGTTGTGGAATAGATCACTGGCAAGGGATATAAAATTAGCTCTTCAGTCAGCCCTGGGT